>NC_081290.1:1358030-1661060 GCF_030435805.1 Mustela lutreola | reverse complement strand
GTATCCAAAAATCTATAAAGAACTTACCAAACTCAACACCCAAAGAACAAATAAACCAGTCAAGAAATGGGCAGAAAACATGAACAGACATTTCTGCAAAGAAGACATCCAGATGGCCAACAGACACATGAAAAAGTGCTTCACATCACTCGGCATCAGGAAAACACAAATCAAAACCACAATGAGATACCACCTCACACCAGTCAGAATGGCTAAAATCAACAAGTCAGGAAATGACAGATGCTGGCGAGGATGCGGAGAAAGGGGAACCTCCTACACTGTTGGTGGGAATGCAAGCTGGTGCAACCACTCTGGAAAACAGCATGGAGGTTCCTCAGAAAGTTGAAAATAGAACTACCCTACGATCCAGCAAACACACTACTGGATATTTACCCCAAAGATACAAATGTAGTGATCTGAAGGGGCACATGCACCCGAATGTTTATAGCAGCAATGTCCACAACAGCCAAACTATGGAAAGAACCTAAATGTCCCTTGATAGATGAACGGATAAAGAAGATGTGGGGTATATACACAATGGAATACTATGCAGCCATCAAAAAAACGAAATCTTGCCATTTGCAATGACATGGATGGAAGTAGAGGGTTTTATGCTAAATAAATTAAATAAATCAGAGAAAGATAATTATCATATGATCTCACTCATATGCAGAATTTAAGAAACCAAACAGAGGATCATGGGGAAGAGAAGGAAAAATAAAACAAGTCAAAATCAGAGAGAGACACAAAACACAAGAGACTCTTAATCATGGGAAACAAACAGGGTTGCTGCAGGTGAGGTGGGGGGGTGACTGCACGACGGACACTAAGAAGAGCAGGTGATGAAATGAGCGCTGGGTATCATACAAGACTGACACAGCACTGAACTCGACCTCTGAAACTAATAATACGTCAACAGACACATGAAACCAATTTTAAAAATTTAAAAAATTTAAAAAAGAGGACCCGAGTTTGAGACTTTTTTTTCTTCTTGATTCCTCAAAAAGAAAGTAAAGACACTTTCTACCTGCCCTAACCACTTTATAGTTTTGTAATGAATGGTCACTCTGGTCAGACACAATGATAGTGGCACATAGACATTGTCTTTATTTCTCAAGAGAGAAAATGCATGAGCATGACTTACAAACTAGAAGGTTTAATACCACACTAATGTTTGTTTCTCTCAAAAGAAAAACCAAAAAAAATAGAATTTACAGTGTTCGTTAGTAGATTGGTAGAGAGGACGCATGCCAATGACATTTTTATCTGAAATTTGATTATGAAAGGTGAAATTAAAAAAAAGTAATTATGTTTAAGGACATGGAGTCACCTCTGTCCCCTTGTTTCTTAGTGGGTCTGACTCTCCTCTCAGGTCAAGGAGGATACTTTTCTCTCCTTCCTTTGGGACAAACGTCTCCTGCTCAGCGACCTGGAGGCCGGTTAAGGCTCCACCCAGGTGGAAACTCCTCCCTGTCGCTGCGGTGAAGGAAGCCACTACCCTGATTTCTGACAACAATATAGGTTCCCTCCTTCTCCTCTGCTTTTGGACTTTATACAAATAAAATTATGGAAAATGTATTCCTTTGGATCTGCTTTCTTTTCTTTAACATTACGTTTTTGAGATTCATCATGCCATTGTAGACACTTATAACGGATCTACTTTCACTGCTGTGTCGCATTCCAACCTATGAATATTTAACAATTTGTCCATCTCACTGCTGGTGGGTATTGTGCTGTTTCCAGTTTGGGGCTATGATCCATAAAGATGCTACGAACATCCTCACTTCATGCCCTCTGGTGCATTTATACATATATTTTCTATGTGGTATTTAGCTGGGAGTAGAATGACTAGATCATGAGGTCGGCATATACTCCAATTTAGTAGAGTATACTGAAGTTTCCCAGAGTGGTTGTACCAACAGGCAGTCCACCAATTTATGTTTGCTCCAGCAGTTTGTTAAAACATTTGTTTTTCTGCTTGTATTAGCCAGAGCTGGTTTCTAGTGCTTGCGACTAAGAACTTCAGCACACACATGGAGAGGAATATCAGGGTTTAGAACAGCAAGGAGAAAGGCCCTGAGGCCATCATATAACACCTTATATTGACTAATTACTAAGTCAATATTGTTCCTAAGCATTCACATACACACACACACATCTAGACAGACAGACAGACAGAAATAATCTCCCTTAATTTTTCTTACTGGAATCCATATGCTAGGAACTATGTTAATTAAAACCCTATGAAGTACATATTAATATTTATTCAGATCAAGAAACCAACATTTACTACATTGAGAGAAGTCGGCTAAGATAATCTCTCTATAATGACAAAGCAGGATTTGAACACAAGGTTGTCTGGCTCCAAAAGCTACGCTGTTCACCATTATGCCCCGTGAAAAAGTCTAAGAAAAGAGTTGATTAGTTTATAAAGAGTATTTAGAACAGACTCTGTTAACTCTAAATAACAAGAAACAGCACCAACCACCTCCAGGGGTTTTTGTTGTTGTTGCTGTTTTTAAGATTTTATGTATTTATTGACAGACAGAGATCACAAGTAGGCAGAGAGGCAGGCAGAGAGAGAGGAGGAAGCAGGCTCCCCACTGAGCAGAGAGCCCGATGTGGGACTCGATCTCAGGACCCTGGGACCATGACCTGAGCCGAAGGCAGAGTCTTTAACCCCCGAGCCACCCAGGCGCCCCTCCCAGGGTTTTCTATTTCCCCAGTAGCTGTGTAGAGCAGCCTAGGCAAGACGGTCACTGTGCCATGGAAAGGATGGAGCCCTCCACGGACTCAGGGCACGACAAAGTGCCTCCAGTATTTCCCAGTTACTAGCAGCTACTGATGCTGCATTCCAACTCTGACAAACAGAGAGTCTTCGGTTATAAAAATAACTGATTTCACACATTTTTTTGCACCCTAAAACTTTACAGGTCAGAACACTGCTGGGGCACAAGGAGTTATATGTTTCTTTACCTTCTAGATTCAAGTCTTTCTCTAAAATTGGCCAGTTTTTCAGGGTGAGTACAGAGTAGAAAAGGAATATACTTCTGTTTCCTGTTACATTTCATTTCATTGTATTTTGACAATAAACTTATCAAAATATGAACTGATTTAACCTGTAAGGATTGTAGAGCTTATAAGACTGATATGTTTTGGTTGGTTCGTTGGCCTTCCTGCTGCCGTTATGTTGATGTTGGATTGGCCTGAAGCATTACTGATGCGTGGCCTGACAAAGCCTCCAAGGACATTTTGTCAGATTAAAGAGTAGTCCTTCTCTCGGTGGAATTTCCCTCGATTCTACTTTTAAATTTCGATTATTCTAAAACAGTAACAGAACATTAACATTAACAGAAAAATTTTAGATTGAATAGATTTGGCACATACTAGGGGCATTTCTTCATTTCATACAGCGGCAGTTTTAAAGTCAAGTCACATCAAAAAGGCAACATTGGAATCCACTTAGAAATCTATAGTAACCATCAAACCCAAGAAAATGCTTCCATTAGCCCAACAGGGTAGAGTCAGGCAATAAGAAGAGGTGAAATATTTTCTCTTGGCTGCTTATTTAATTACATTGTTTCCGGAACCAATTCTCTTTTGAATACTTCTCTCTAAAAATTACTATTGAGCAGTTACAGTATCATCTGCTGCTTATAAATGACAAGTGATTGCTAGATGCAAATTGTGTAATTAACCAGCCTTGAAGAAAAGTGAAAACTGTGTCCTCCATCCAAATGCAAAGCTGGATTCTGGTGTTCGTCTGGTCTATTTTTGCAGCATGGGCGATGTGAGCACCAGCGTGCCAGCTGCTGCTCCCACGGGGGCCGCGTCAGCTTTCAGGACGCCGACAGCTGACTCCGCCGCACGTTTCGTTCCACCAGGTGGGCCTGAACATCTTCGTGTACTTCATCTTCTGGCACGTTGAAGGGCAGGGAGATGCCTTCCCATGGTCAGGGAAAGGCAGCCTCTTCCAGGGACGAGCAGACGCAGCAGATGCTAAGCCCAACCGTACAGGACACGTAAACCCCAGTGACAGTGTGCAAGGAACGATCTCTTTCCAATCCTCAGCCCTTTGAACAGGCAGTGTATTTGTTCTGAGTGTCTCCACCATTTTTTAAATTTTACTTTTATTTTTTCAGTATTTCAAGATTCACTGTTTATGCACCACACCCAGTGCTCCATGCAATACGTGCCCTCCTTAATATCCACCACCAGGCTCACCTAACCCCCTCCTCTCCTCCCCTCCAAAACAACCCTCAGATTGTTTTTCAGAGTCCATAGTCTCTCATGGTTCACCTCCCCTTCCAATTTCCCCCAACTCCCTTCTCCTCTCTAACTCCCCATGTCCTCCATGCTATTTGTTATGCTCCACAAATAAGTGAAACCATATGATAACTGACTCTCTCTGCTTGACTTATTTCACTCAGCATAATCTCTTCCAGTTCCGTCCATGTTGCTACAAAAGTTGGGTATTCGTCCTTTCTGATGGAGGCATCATACTCCATGGTGTATATGGACCACATCTTCCTTATCCATTCGTCCGTTGAAGGGCATCTTTCTGAGTGTCTCCACCATTTAACTTAATAATCATAAAAAAAGAGATGATTCTGAACGTGAAAATATACTTGAGAGTTAAAGACAGATTGGGACCGACGTAAGCTCTTGGTGGAGAGCAATCCACTTGGGCTCAGAATTTAAAAAAAAAAAATCCATCTAAGAACTCAGACAGCAAGAACCGCCACTGCTTGTTCGGAACCTGGCATTTAGGTGCATCCCGTGACAAGGTGGTGTTAGTTTCTCTGACTCACCCTCCCTCTAGTTCCTTACTCCCCTTATTTTAAAGGATTTTTATTACTTAAAGTCTTACAGAAAGTTAAAAATACTGACAAACATAGCAACACAACCCCCATATTCTTCCTAGCATTCTAACTTCAGGATTTACCCTCTAATATTAATGTATATAAACAAACAGTAAGAGAAACAAACAAACAAAATAACAGCAACAACAACAAAAATTTGATGCACCTTAATTCATCATGACGTCTCATGTACATCTGGACTCAACCTGAGATGGCGTAGTAAGGGTTAAGAACTTTCAGTAACTGACGACCAAATAAATGACAGAGTAACAGAAAACACAACAGAATTCAGAGTAAGGAAGAGTTGTTTCATCAATCTTTAGCCAGGAGGCCCCCCCTCAACTGAAACTCTGGTCTCTATGAAATCTATTTGTTTTGACTGAAATTTGGAATCTAGCTGAGGTCAGTATTAATCTTAACTTTAAGAATGGGGCTTAATATTAAACTTGTAATAGCTTGAGAGGATTCACTTGTTTGATTACTTTTTAAGGGGGCCATCCGTATGTTGGAAATATAGTTCTCAACTGTTGTATTTATGAAAATTATGTGACAGATGCAGATGTTTGCTTTCTTTACGTAACTTTTATTTTTTATTTTATTTTATTTTTTAAATTAACACACAATGTGTTATTTTTTCAGGGGTACGGGTCTGTGAATCATCAGTCTTACACACTTCACAGCACTCACCGCAGCACAGGCCCTCCCCGTGTCCCTCAGCCGGCCACCCTCTCCCTCCCCACCCCCCCAGTTTGTTTCCTGAGATTAAGAGTCTCTTATGGTTTGTTCCTTTCTGTAATTTTTAATGTAAGTCTGATGCATGCGTCCTGACTCGGAGGGTCTGGGAATCTCATACACTCAGAGAATGACTTTGTTGAAAATAGGCTATACTCAAAGCATCTGTAAACTACAGCCATGCCCACTTGCTTCTGTCTCCTGAAATGTGTGTGTACAAGTAAAAATGAAAATGATTAGATGTAAACACTAGTAATCCAGATAGTGTGGTATTGGCAAAAGAATAGGAAGAAATGAGTCGATGGAACAGAACAGAGAGCCAGAAATAGACCCATAAACATAGTCAACTAATCTTTGACAAAAGAGCAAAGGTTACCCAGTGGAGCAAAGACAGTCTTTTCAACAAATTGTACTGCAACCAGTGGACTTCCCTATACAGAAACATGAATCTAGCCAGACCTCACACCCTTCACAAAACTAACTCAGGATGGATCATGGACCTAAATGTAAGAATGCAAAACACTAAATTTCCTAGAAGATAACATACGAGGAAACCTGCATGATCTTTGGTGTGATGACTTTCTAGATATGACGCTGAAGGCACCATCCATGAAGGAAATAATTGATAAGCTGGACTTCATTACAGTTAAAAGTTCTGTTCTGTGGAAGACAATGTCAAGAGAATGAGAAGACAAGCCACAGACTGGCAGAATATATTTACAAAAAACATCTGATACAGGATTGTTTTCTAAAATATATAAAGAAATTTTAAAACTCAACAATAAGAAAACAAATGACCAGTTTAAAAAAAAAAAAAAAAAAAGGGCCAAACACCTCAACAGACAGCTCACGAAAGAGAATACACAGACAGCAGGCGAGCGTATGAAAGTATGTTCCACATTACATGTCATCAGGGAAATGTGACTGAAACACCGAGATACCACCACACACATATCAGAATGCCCCGGATCCACAACCTGATGAACCAAATGCTGGCACAGATGTGAAGCAACGGGAACTTCCATTCATTGCTTGTGGGGATGGAAAGTAGTACATCTCTTTTGGAATATAGTTTGGCAACTTCTTACAAAACATACTCTTACCATACAATACAGCAATCCACTCTTTGGTATTTATCCAAAGAATCTGAAAACTTACGTCCACAGAAAAATCCCACACGCAGATGTTTATAGCAACTTTATTCAAAATTGCCATGATCTGAAGTACCAAGATACCCTTCTGTAGGCGAACAGATAGATAAACTCGTACATCTGGACACTGGAATATCATTCAGTGCTAAAAATAATTAAACTCTAAGCTCATGAAAAGACACTGATGAAACTTAAATGCATATTACTAAGTGAAAGACGCTGATCGGAAAAGACCATATACTGTACGATCCCCACTGTATGACGACATTCTGGAAAAGGCAAAATATGGAGATGGTGGGAAGATCAGTGGTCGCCAGGTGTTGGGGGATGTGGATGAGGAGACGCGGCACAGACAATTTTTAGGGCAGTGGAACTACTCTGTGATGATGGATGCATGTTATCACGTTCTTCTGTACTCATCCAAACCCACGGAAGGATCAGCACCAATGGTGAACCTTAAGGTAACCGTGGACTTTGGGTGATTATCACGTGTCAGTCTGGGTTCATCGGTGCTACCAAATGTACCATTCTGGTGGTGGATGTGAATAACCAGGGAGGCTGTGCCCATGTGAGGACATGGGAAATCCCACAACTTACTTTTATGGGAAGCATTTATGGGAAATCTCCGCAACTTACTCTAAATTTTGCTGTGAACCTAAAATTGCTCTAGAAAAAATAAAGTCTGTTTTTTTAAGATTTTATTTATTTATTTGACAAAGATCACAAGTAGGCAGAGAGGCAGGCAGAGAGAGAGGAGGAAGCAGGTTCCCCGCTGAGTAGAGAGCCTGATGCGGGGCTCCATCCCAGGACCCCGGGATCATGACCTGAGCCGACGGCAGAGGCTTCATCCACTGAGCCACCCAGGTACACCGAAATAGGTAACGGGACGCTCTGAACAGCACCCCGTGGGGCAGGGTTCTCTCTGTTCTCTTCACTGGTGTATTCCTAGCACCGCCCATTCCACCTTCGCAAAATAGGTGACAATGAATATAGTTTTGAGCCCATATTGTTAAGTTGCATTCTGTGAGCATTTCTGTATGTTCTCATTTTTTTACAATGAAAATACCTTGATAATAATGAATGAGAATGTTATTTTTATATTGCTTAATATTCTACTTCCTTTTTAACAAAAGATTTTATTCATTTGACAGAGAGAGACACAGCGAAAGAGGGAGCACAGGCAGAGGAGTGGGAGAGGGAAAAGCAGGCTCCCCACTGAATAGGGAGACCGATGCTGAGCTCCATCCCAGGACTCTGAGATCATGACCTGAGCCGAAGGCAGAGGCTTAATGACTGAGCCACCCAGGCGCCCCGTGGACTACTTCTTTTACTTACATGAGCCACTTATGCAACAAGTCGATCCAGAAATTAAAATGAAAAGAATGTAAGAGGAGGAGGACATTGCTCGTTGCCTGGTCCTACAACTGCTTTCTGCAAACATCTCCCACTGGGAGCAGAGTGAATTCATGAAAACTGGGCTTGTTGAGACTACGCACAACGCTTCCTGCCAACCCTGAGTGTTTAAGGTCAGTGACTGAGCTGGAGTGATGGAATTTCCTTCATAATAAGATAAAAAACCAGAGTGTGTTGTCTTTAGAAGATAGTAAGCACTTGCTTTTCCTGTTTAACGGGGCCTCGGAGGTCAGGTGCAAATAGACATCTCTATTCAGAAGGACGGATTCTGCCGTGGCAACTTCACACTAATAGGAGGTAAAAACAACTTCCCTCTCTGGGGGGAAGGAGATGAGCAGGGAGAGTGGTGGTTCAGACACAGCTTTTCAAGACAGGTTGGAGTCTTGACGGAATCACCTGAATGGGTCAGTGACCATTTCCTGACATCCTTGTGGGATTTTTTCCCCTTTAATTTACTGAGAAAAAAAAAATTTTGCTGCAAGTGTTGCTCATACATATGGAATAACACTCATATAATTATCATTATTCACTTCTAGCCCTGTATTCCAAATCTTGTTAAACTAAACAACTTAACCCCAAAAGGCAATTCTGTGTTTTCCAGGAGCTTTTCATGCTAAATGGTAGTGATATTTCCACATCATTGGTCACTGGATACGGCGGTGTTGAGTGTGCTCAGTACACCTAGTTCTCCTTTCCTTCCTGGATACATGGGAAGCCTTCCCAGCATCCATGAGGTCATGTTGGAACAAGAGCTGGTCTTAGTGGAGGAAGGAGCAAGCTCTAAGCACACATGGGAGAGTTATACATTACCCTTGTTCTCTCACAGCAGCAAGCTCTACATACCATGTTGACGCAACAGCATCAGAAGACGACAGAGATTTTATCACTGTGGATTTCTGAGTGACCGTGTGGAGTGGAATCTCCTACTACCCAGCACCGCGCATGTCGTGTGGGGCTAAACCACTGAAATGTAGAGGTCCATTTGTTACCACACTATAATGTAGCTGATACCGACTACTGCATTGATTAACATGTTGAGGATGTATTTATGCCAAATAAGAGAGGAAAATACTCAAATGTAGAAATGTATATATGCCTCATCAGTGGTTCCAGGGAAAACCCAGATAGTTTCTGACTTACAAATATGATTTTACTTTTTTCCTGTGCAAGTAACCTAGATCAATGATGAAATCCATTAATCTAGTCAATAATTTATTTTTGAGCAAGACACTTTCTAGATGCTGCAAATAGAACATTGAACAAAACACAGAACGTCTCTGCTCTCACAGAGTTTAGATTCTATGGATCTTAGATTCCAGCAATGAAATAAAAAGTAAAGGGGTGAAATAGGTAGTATTTCAGAAAGTTAAAAATGCCAAAATTAACAAGACAGGAAACAACAGGTGTTGGCAAGGTTGTGGAGAAAAGGGAACAATCTTACACCGTTGGTGGGAATGCAAGCTGGTGCAGCCACTCTGGAGAACAGTGTGGAGGTTCCTCAAGGCCTTAAAAACAGAGATATCTTATAGCCCAGCAATTGCACTACTAGGCATTTACTCCAAAGATACAGATGTAGTGAAAAGAAGGGCCATCTGTACCCCAATGTTCATAGCAGCAATGGCCACGTTCACCAACTGTGGAAGGAAACAAGATGCCCTTCAACAGACGAATGGATAAAGATCTGATCCATATATACAACGAAATATTACGCAGCCGTCAGAAAGGATGAATACCCACCATTGGCATCGACATGGATGGAGCTGGAGGGGATTGTGCTGAGTGAAGTAAGTCAAGCAGAGAAAGACAATCATCATCTGGCATCACTCATATGGGGCACAAGCAACAGCACAGAGGACCCCAGGGGAAGGGAAGGAAATCTGAAGGGGGAGAAATCAGAGAGGGAGACAGGACTCTGGACTCTGGGAAACAAACTGAGGGTTTCAGAGGGGAGGGGGGAGGGATGGGGTGACTGGGTGATGGGTACGGAGGAGGACACGTGTTGGGACGAGCACTGGGTGTCCTATGCAACTAATGAATCAATGAACACTATAAAAAAAACTTATGATGTACTATATGCTGGCTAACTGAACATAATAAAATTTTTTTAAATTTTTTATTTCTTTTCAGTGTAACAGTATTTATTGTTTTTGCACCATACCAAGTGTTCCATGCAATCCGTGCCCTCCCTAATACCCACCACCTGGTACCCCCAACCTCCCACCCCTAGCCCCTTCAAAATGCTCAGATTGTTTTTCAGAGTCCATAGTCTCTCATGGTTCACCTCCCCTTCCAATTTCCCTCAACTCCCTTCTCCTCTCCATCTCCCCATGTCCTCCATGCTATTTGTTATGCTCCACAAATAAGTGAAACCATATGATAATTGACTCTCTCTGCTTGACTTATTTCACTCAGCATAATCTCTTCCAGTCCCATCCATGTTGCTACAAAAGTTGGGTATTCATCCTTTCTGATGGAGGCATAATACTCCATAGTGTATATGGACCACATCTTCCTTATCCATTCATCTGTTGAAGGGCATCTTGGTTCTTTCCACAGTTTGGCGACCGTGGCCATTGCTGCTATAAACATTGGGGTACAGATGGCCCTTCTTTTCACTACATCTGTATCTTTGGGGGAAATACCCAGTAGTGCAATGGCAGGGTCATAGGGAAGCTCTATTTTTAATTTCTTGAGGAATCTCCACACTGTTCTCCAAAGTGGCTGCACCAACTTGCATTCCCACCAACAGTGTAAGAGGGTTCCCCTTTCTCCACATCCTCTCCAACACATGTTGCTTCCTGTCTTGCTAATTTTGGCCATTCTAACTGGTGTAAGGTGGTATCTCAATGTGGTTTTAATTTGAATCTCCCTGATGGCCAGTGATGATGAACATTTTTTCATGTGTCTGATAGCCATTTGTATGTCTTCATTGGAGAAGTGTCTGTTCATGTCTTCTGCCCATTTTTTGATATGATTGTCTGTTTTGTGTGTGTTGAGTTTGAGGAGTTCATTATAGATCCTGGATATCAACCTTTTGTCTGTACTGTCATTTGCAAATATCTTCTCCCATTCCGTGGGTTGCCTCTTTGTTTTGTTGACTGTTTCCTTTGCTGTGCAGAAGCTTTTGATCTTGATGAAGTCCCAAAAGTTCATCTTTGCTTTTGTTTCCTTTGCCTTTGGAGACATATCTTGAAAGAAGTTGCTGTGGCTGATATCGAAGAGATTGCTGCCTATGTACTCCTCTAGGATTCTGATGGATTCCTGTCTCATGTTGAGGTCTTTTATCCATTTTGAGTTTATCTTTGTGTATGGTGTAAGAGAATGGTCGAGTTTCATTCTTCTACATATAGCTGTCCAGTTTTCCCAACACCTTAAAAAGATTATCCACCATGACCAGGTGGGATTCATCCCTGGGTTACAAGGATGGTTCAACATTCGCAAATCAATCAATGTGATAGAACAAATCATTAAGAGAAGAGAGAAGAACCACATGGTCCTCTCAATTGATGAAGAAAAAGCATTTGACAAAATCCAGCATCCGTTCCTGATTAAAACGCTTCAAAGTATAGGGATAGAGGGAACATTCCTGAACTTCATAAAATCTATCTATGAAAGACCCCCAGCAAATATCATCCTCAATGGGAAAAAGCTTGCAGCCTTCCCGTTGAGATCAGGAACACGACAAGGATGCCCACTCTCACCACTCTTGTTCAACATGGTATTAGGAGTCCTAGCAACAGCAATCAGATCAGAGATATAAAAGGTATCCAAATTGGCAATGAAGAAGTCAAACTCTCTCTCTTTGCAGATGACATGATTCTTTATATGGAAAACCCAAAAGACTCCACCCCCAAACTACTGGAACTCATAGAGCAATTAAGTAATGTGGCAGTATACAAAGTCAATGTACAGAAATCAGTGGCTTTCTTATACACTAACAATGAAAATACAGAAAGGAAAATTAGAGAATCGATTCCATTTACTATAGCACCAAGAACCATAAGATAACTGGGAATAAACCTAACCAATGAGGTAAAGGATCTGTTTTTGAGGAGTTACAGAAAACTCATGAAAGAAATTGAAGAAGACACAAAAAGATGGAAGACCATTCCATGCTCTTGGATCAGAAGAATTAACATTATTAAAATGTCTATACTGCCTAGAGCAATCTATACTTTTAATGCCATTCTGATCAAAGTTCTACCAGTATTTTTCAAAAAGCTGGAGCAGATAATCCAAAAATTTGTATAGAATCAGAAGAGACCCCGAATCACTAAAGAAGTGTTGAAAAACAAAAACAAAACTGGGGGCATCACATTACCTGATTTCAAGTTTTACTACAAAGCTCTGATCACCAAGACAGCATGGTACTGGCATAAAAACAGACACATAGACCAGTGGAACAGACTAGAGAGCCCAGATATGGACCCTCAACTCTATGTTCAAATAATCTTTGACAAAACAGGAAAAAATATACAGTGGAAAAAAGACAGTCTCTTCAATAAATGGTGCTGGGAAAACTGGATAGCTATATGTAAAAATTTTTTTAAAAATAAATAAAAGAATTATGGATATATTTGACAATATTACATAATGAAAAATGTATTTCTTTTTTAAAAAGTGTTATGAACAAAAATCAAACAGGCAAGGGGGGATAGGGAGCATCAGGGTGGGGAAGGGTTGCTGTATTCCCAGGATTTATGACGCCAAGTAAGTGTTCAGTGAACGAGGGCCAGAGCATTGGCACAGACCAACTACAGGTATATGAACCCTCAGTCCTTGTCTGCGAGTCGTTTAGCCCCACTCTGTGTGGATGACCTTGAGGACTTGCCACATCCCTCCATGGCCTAATAACGTACGAGTGGCAGATGCCAGCACTGAAGGGAAACAGCTCAGCCTTCAGCAGAGGCTCCTTAACTCCTCCTCCGACTGCTCACTGCCTTCTGTTCCCAGCTGGGTTTTTCTGGATTTACTGAGTATCGGTTTCTTTTTTCCCTCACAAATCTACCCTTGACTCTCAGTTCTTAGTGGCGATATTTAAACTCTCCAGTTAATTCTCAATTCCTGCACAAGAGCTCATCTCAGTCCCTGAATTAGAGATGTCAACTAATGTCTGCTCACCCACACTGTCTTTCAGAGGACGGATAAACACCCCCTTCCGCCCCAGTATCTAAGCAGATACAGCTCATACAGCCCAAGCCCTTTTCTTTAGTTCCTTCCTCCTGCTCCAGACAACAAAGCTAATAGTGAGCACCTGAGCTAAGCCAGCCCTTGGCTTGCTGTATAAAAACAGATGAGCCGGGACGACGACGCTCTCTGTCTCCTAAATTTGAATGACCTCGTGCAATCAGAGTGTACCAGTTGGTGCTATGAATTGAAGCTGAAAAAATGCCATTAGCAGAGTTGGGTTCACGGCAAGCCAAAAGCACGTGTAGTCCAAAATTATGAGGCAGTAGAAACTAAAATTAAGCAGAAAAATCCTCACAACAAACAAAACAAAACAAAACAAAACCACTTGGAGAAGGGCCCAGGAAGAGAAGGAGAAAGAGAAAGAAGGTCAGTGAGTGTGTTTTATCATCCGCTAGAGTTGTATCACGAAGCTTCCCGGTTTAGTTCTAACTAGAGTGCTAAATCAATATGTATCCTCACAAGGAACACCATGGTATCCAAGCCACCTTAAAAATGTCACTCAGAAAGGCCGAGTCAATGAACCAAACCCCAGAGGCTGTGTTAGCGTTCATGCTTCATCCCACCACATTTGGCAGCTTGACCTTTGTTGAGGAGGTCATCAAGAGGATGAGACCAATGGTTGACCAACACGCTGGACCTGGACAAGTGGGAGGCTCCCCCACCTCCCCCTTGTCCTCCGACTGTCCTGCCCACTGTTCCCACAGCTGGAGAGATTTCAAGTCTCAGCCTTGAGAGACCAACCTTGAGGCTGTTGCTGAGACCATGTGAACGTGGACTGTGGACTGTGACTGAGCCTGATCAAGGTCTCTATACAAACCTTGAGGACTCTGACAGGCAGGGGCAGAGATCTGTTCATTTTGCAGTTGCCTGAGACGAAGCTCACATGTAAACTCCTTTGTTTCTGAAACCCACCACCCACCCGTCGGGAGTGGCCGGCTTCTTTCTGTGGCATCTCCCCACCCTCCATGTATGGTGCCAGTTTCCAGTGTCCCCAAGGGAGCTCCCAAAGTCACAAACCAACAGTCATGCCAGAGAAGACCATTTCGTGCATCCATTCGGCAACTCATGGAGTCAGAGGAACAGAAGGAAGACCCTGGGGCTCTTCTCACACTTCACCATTGCTCGCTCCCTCACTTCCTCCAGGTCTTTGCTCCAGTGTCACCTGTGACAGAAGCATCACAGTTCACAGCAAAATGACAACTTGCCCATCATGCTCTGTTTTTGCTTTATGCTTTGTCATAGCACCGTTTGGTAGATTTTATAATTATTTTTGTGTTTCTCCTGTTTCCCACACTGGTAGGTAAGCTCTGTGAGAGAGAGACATTGCCAGATCCAAAGTTACTATATTTCCAGGATCTGAGACATGATCAGCACATAATAGGTGCTCAACAAATACTCGTTAAGCAAATGAATGGATCTAGGGCATCTTCTACCAGATAAAGCCAGTGATGTAGCGCTTTCATGTAAATGCAGATGGAAAGGCATTCCAAGCTCTGGGAACAGCATTAGCTAAAGATCAAAAGTGAGAAACAAAATGGTATACGAAGTCACAAGAGTCTGAACAAATCGGGGCAGATATGTATAACATAACTGGAGTAAGGTGCAGGGCAGAGTCACCAGAGGCGAGTCTGGATAGACCAGATTACGCAGAGCCCTACATGTCAGACTAAGAACAGGGGCTTCACTCAGTAGGTATAATAAGTGCCCATTGCAGCCCATATATTTGGACTCTATGATAGGCAGAATTCTAAGGCAGCCCCTCAAATTTCTAGTCCATTGTGTACCCAAAACTTCTCTCAGTTACTGAATTCAACACTGATTTAGGTGCCACTGGGAAGGGGTTTTAGCAGACGTGATGAAGGTTCCAAGTCAGTTGATTTTAAGACAGGGAGATTATCCTAGGTGAGCCTGACCTAATCAGGTGGGCCCTTAAACCGAACTGACTCCCTCCTGGCCAAAGAGATTGAAAGTGTGAGATCAATACAGTACGAGGGAGATTCTCCGTTGCTAGAGGGGCCACGGGACCAGCAACGGGAAGGGAAGTTGTGGAGCAGAGACCCTGGCTGAGAGCCAGCAGGGGACAGGAATCATCCTCAGAAAGGAACCGACTCCGTCTGTGACTGGAATGTGCCTGGAAGACAGTTCTGAGCTCCCGATGAGACGCACCGTCAAACCCATGCCTGGACTTGGACCTGCCAAGGTCCCGAGCTGGGAGTCCAGCTCCTCCAGAAATGTGAGCTGAGGAGAGGGGGGTGAGCTTCCGTGTTCACGGTGCTTTGCTCTGCGGCAAGGGGAAGTGAGTACAGGTGTCAGCGGGACCGTGCGGAAAACAGCTTGCGGAGGGTTAAGACTAGAGACAGGGAGGCAGGGAGGGGTCGACACCGCCTTCCACATGAAGGATGAACGCCTGGATACGCAATGAGCTCCTCCCGGCTGAGCTGAGCTCACCGCGGCCTTCGAACTCCGCTCCAGAGCCCCCAGCAGCTGGTGGGGGCTCCTTCCCCTGGATGGGCTGGCTGTCCCGCTCCGGTGGGTCCAGTCCCACTTCCTCATCTTCCTGCCAAGTGGGGCATTGGGTCCCAGCAAGTTACTTGCTCACATCCGCTGAATTCTGAAAATGAGTACTGCTTTTTCCCCGGCAGCTTCTTTCCGGAGGCCGCGACCTACAGCGGCGTCATCAACCCAGGCGGTCTATGAAAATGACCCAAGGAGCTTTGTGAAATGCGATATCCGATGCGGCCCCTCTCGGGTTCCCACTTTACCAGCCGCGGGTACTGCTTTTCCTTGTCTTCTCGCCTTCCCGGCATTAATGCACAGCCCAGGTGGAGAACAGCTAAAATAAAGTGTGACTCAGTTCGAAGGTGCAGGGCTACGACACAGCCACAAAATGCCACGCGTCATCTGTTGTTAGAGCAACACGACGGGGCCTTCTCCCTCCTCCTCTTCTGCCCTTTCCAACTCCACCAGCAAAAACCATCGTCCTCTCCTCATTATGATTAGCCTGACCATAATGTAAAGTCTTATTTGTTAAACTGACGCTTTATTATATAAATGATTCCGGGTAGTTGATGAGGAAACAGATTCCAAAGAATTAAACAAATCGCCTTAACATCACAAAGTTATTGTGGGCCAAGCACAATCGCAAACCCATCTCCGGTCCCAAAAGCTGTGTGGCCCACACCAACACCGCCCCACAGGCACCGAGGAAGTGTGTCCTGCCACTCTCGGTGTCAGCGACCTCGTGATCACCGCCGCGTCGTCAAGGGTGCTTCGGGCCTCACTTGATCTGCACAGCGGAGTTACGCGGTGGGAACGATGCCTCCACGGCGATGAACGGAGACTCGGGGTGGTTAAAGGAGACCCTGACGCGGACTCCTAGTGTGTGGTCAACGACGTACCACTCTGTTCCCAAGACCCCTCTTCCCTGGAACCTTACTCCCTGGAACCTTACATGCCGCTGAGAAGAGGCAGAATGTCCTTGGAAAGGATGGAAGACTCACGTCCAGATAAAATAATAAAAGCACCCCCACTATTTTTTCACATTTCCCCTCCGCTGCTTGGAGCACTCAGTCCCTCAGTACCCCCATGGCTGCGAGCCCCCCGTGCCAGCTGGAGAAGCCGCGCCGACTACCTCAGGAGAAACCTTGCTGACGGCACCAGTGCAGCCCCTACAAGAGCAGGGACCCTGACCAGAGACTGTCCGACAAAACCGCGGGACGCCCAGGCAGGTATCTACAGGTCTGCGAATGTAAGTGGGAAACACGAGACGTCCACACCCCGCAAAGTTCATCATGGGTTACCGTGATTTCCTTTTTTTCTTTTCCTTTCCTTTTCTTTTTCTATTTCTGCTTATTTTTCTAAGTTTCATAAGTGAACATGAACATGTAATATTTTGTAATTAGGAAAAAGTTAACAAATGAGGAGAAAGAAATGGTAGTTTCCAACATTCCTTCTTTTTCTGCCTTATCTACCCACTATCACTATGAGGCCCCAACACCGCTCCTCCGAAGTTTATTTGGTATTAGGCCCAAAGAAACTGTCCCCTTACTCTTGCTGTGTTCTTTCCTTACTGATCGCACCTACACGCTTCTACCAATACTTACAAATTGTCCATGGCAATAGAAGGGTAAGTAATATTTTCTCTTTGTTCAAGAAACTCGCATCTGGAGTGGAAAACTAAATAATTGGTTATCATTATACAATTTAAGTATTACAATATAAGAAAGAAGCAACTCCTCCGGTTTTCATCCTGAGGAAAACGTCTTCATGGCTCTGCTTATCTGGAAAGGGTCTACACCTGGCAGCTGCTACATTACAGGAAAGTCGTAAAAATCTATCTAGAAACAGTACGTAATAGTTCTGGGAAGAGACAGAGGAGATGTCAGTGGTGTAGGACTGGACTTTAATTTGTTGACTATAAAGTAGGGTGACCTTAGCATTTATTGGTCCCACTGTTGAGATGTTCTTGAGAGTGGAGACAGGTGGCCTTAACAGTTGTCTCGGGACAACAGGCAGAACACCAAAATCGTCCAAGAAAATTGGGACATATGTTCACCGTCACCGAGGAAGGGAGTCAAGTCTTCTTTCCTATGGAGATGACTTCAGAAAATCGAGGGCATTTATCTGGCTTTTCGACGATGCCGAAATAATTTCCACTCATGTGGTTTCATCACTCCACACACGGACCGCAAAGATAATGAGTTCGCCATGTTTATACCAGGATATTTCCCTCGTTCTGCCTTCCTGGGGGGCCCCCGCTCCTCACCCGCAACTCAGACATCTCTGCCCAGGCATTTGCTCCGCTGGGTCCTTTGTCTCTGCCACCGTATTTTCCCAGCAGCAGCGGGGCTCCCTCGGCCTCCTCGGTGTGACTGGCAGGGGCAGGCCCAGACGCAGCCACAGGGACAAAGGTAAAGACCCCGGAGCCGGCTGGCGGGCAAAGAGCAGGCGCTCAGGCCGTGCCGGAGGACGGATTCCTCGGGGTTGCTGCGGAATACGAGTTAGGGGCATAATGAGGAAACCCGTCGTGTTCACCACATGCAGGCTTCTTCGGTGCAGAATTCCACTCGGCAGATGAACAGAGACAGATGCACACTTCCTTCCCCGATGAAATATTAAACACGACAGGTGTGTTACCCATCAGGAAGGCTGCATACACAATGCATGTGGAGCCCACCAGGTCTTCCCCACACCGCTTCCCCCACTTGGCCGGGTTCCGGGAGCTAACAGTCTTCCTGCAGCTCCGTTCAGGAACCCAGTTCCGAAAGTTATGGCCAATGGTATCCTTGGGAAAATCATTTAAAGGCTTATGGCTTTAAATTAAGAATCCATTAAGATAATAAAATGTTTTCTTCGACTTTATTGTTATTCTGCCTAAGGGATCTGTGGGGAAACACAAGATAAAAACTAGGGAGCGAAAGATTCCTGTCACTATGGAAACAGATTCATTCATTTTTATGGGCTGATTTCTAATTCCTCTCCCTGGGCAAAGCTCCCACTAACTTCTGACGTTAGGTGGTTACACTCATTCAGAGGACACTTTTCTGCTTGGGGTAGTGTTTCTGATTTATTTGGGGAGACGGTGTTGCAGAGAAAGAGGCAGCAATCTAGGGCCAGGATGTGTAAGAATATCTTTCCAGAGCTGACTCCAGTCAGAGTAGTCAAGTGTCTGGAGAGAGGGGACCAGAGTTAGAATTCGCTTCTAACAGAGCGGGAGGGGAATACAGCTCCCTAATAGCTCGATATCGACACTTAACATATGCAGAACACACAGACAGCGGGGCTCAAGGAACGTAACTCCTGCATGAGAGCCTATCTACTGGCTACGTTCACCCCAGAACCTATTCAGGGAACTCTAGGTAGGTATCACCCCAAAGCGTGGCATTCTTTAGGAACCACGATTTGTTTCATGTCGATCATTTTGAGCTGCTTGGGTCTCCCTATTGGCAGAGCTTACCTCCTTCCATGGATGTCAGATCCTGTGTCCTACGAGCAGCACGTTTGTGGACGAGTCACAGAGTTGCCACGTCCCCTGTAGGGGAAACGGCAACAGTGATCTGCGGCAGCTTCCGGGAACAAAGGAGCCTCGTGACAGACACCTGCCCTTCTGCTGAGCTCTTGGCTTGGAAAGTGTTGGGGATATAAATAGGATGCTGGTGGTCTAACCCGATCTGCTCTCGGAGATCCCGCATTCTTGTTTGTTTGCATCAAAGTGGCGTCATGCCCGGTCACTCTGTGTGCTGCACAACGCCACAAAGTGCGGGTGATCTTTGCATCAGGATCTGCTCAGGGCTGTGGAATGCAGACCGCACCAGAGCACGCGGGGCTGGTGAACAGGTCGGCAGAGGCACTCACTCATCGGTCGGACTGAACCTGCACCACTCCCCTCCTGGGCGACTCAGACGTTAGCCATCAGTCCTGGAAAGCCACTGGAGCAGAGCCAGTGAGATAATGATGCAGCCAGGTGGGGTTCAGGCCGAGGTCAATGCCATGAGTGTGTGTGTGTGGATGTGGGTGTACAAAGGTCATGGATGTGCTGAAAGTTTCCCTTGGGTGCAGCAAGATACTCTGTTCCTACTCTTCAGCACAGAGATCAGGGCTCAAGAATCGGGTTTTTACTTATTTATTTATTTATTTGAGAGAGAGAGAGAGAGCGAGTGCAGACGGAGAATGAGAGGAGAAGCAGGCTCCCCACGGGACAGGGAACCCGATGTGGGGCCCGATCCCAGGACCCCGGGATCACGACCTGAGCCGAACTGACTGAGCCACCCAGGCGCCCCTAAGGTGCCTGAAAGTTGTGGTTTCATACTGAGAAACATCGGGTACCACGAGACACCTCGATGTCTGACCAAACTCCTCACCTCTGTGTTTGACACGCGTGTTGCCATTTGATGTTTTCCGTGCAAATCCGCACGGGCTCTGCGGGGTCGTTCGTCCCGTAACCGGCCCGCTGTGCAGAGCCGGAAACGACGCTGAAAGCGGGCTGCGGAGCGAAGTGCAAACACGTCTGAAGGAGCGCAAGTACGTGGGCCTGGGGTGGAAAACGCGTGATGCGACACTCTCCACTCCCACTTCAGGATGTTCTTCCCAAACGGGGTCGGGGCAGGCGCTGTGTACTTGAGGGTCTTGGTAAGAGCACCCTCATCCCTCTGAATTGGAAGCAAAAGCACCGATACACACACAGCTACGGAGCGGTGAGGCCTTCACTGTAAGTTGATTCTCTCCCAGGGAGGAACGTAGGCACGACGTCATCAGGAGGTCCTTGATGACGATGACCTTGTGGTCTGGTGAGGACAGAAACGTACCAGCAACAAATGCTTAGAAGAAGGAAGGAAGGAGGCGGAGCCTAAATGACGGCAAGATTCTTGTTTGAAGGACGAGCAAGAAACTTGGGAAGATGAACAATTAAAATGTGTTTTCAGTGTTAGAAAAGAAACATGTACGTACTCCACGGCCGCAGCCGCAGCCGGGGATGCGACCCTCACCATGCGCTGTGCATCCTTCCGCTCCGTGCGTTCAAGCGCACACGTAGACGACATACAGGGTTTTTTAAATTTCCATTTTTCTCTATAATAATCAAACAGTGTTTGATTATTTGCACGTGGCTTTCTGCCTTCATAACACAAGGGCCGCGTCGCACATCAAATATCTGCGTAACAGCTGCCGTCCACTGTCATCACTGTCCCCTAATGGACATCCAGGCGATGGCCACGTTCCCAGCACGACAGTGAACATCCTCACACGTGCGCTTTGCAGAGAGACGCACAGGACTCAGGAAGGCGGGGCCCAAGGAGGGGCTGCGGGGTTAAGGTGTGCATGTACGTCTGTTGTAACTTCCGATTTTCTCTCAAGGAATGTGAAGCAATTCCTGCCGTTGCAACAACACATGGACGTTTTCAGTGACGATGAGCACTCGTGGGAACTGGGGGCCTGGGAGGTGCTGGGAACGGAAGGAAGCACAGTTTTACTTGGCGTGTGACCGGCCTGCTCTGCTCCGTGTCCATACCCCACAGGCCATGGGACACGTGGCGCGGGCCCTGGGAGGTGCCGGGTGGGTGAGGACACAGGAGGGACTGGGGCCGGTCCGGGGAAGACAGCGCGGCCGAGGGGACACTGTAGACGCGAACGTACTTCCCCCACCACAGAGCGGAGGAGAAAACCCAGGACTCAGCCAAGGAGGCTGCGGATGTGCCCACGGGGAGGGCAGCAGCGTCGAGCGCAGACCAAGGAATCGGGAGAGAGACCGGCGACAGTCTGGGAAACAGGGTGGGGACTTCGGTGCCCGAGGCTAGAGGAGACCTGCCACCATGGTGACCTGGACATTCTGTTCTTACACCTTAGAGCTGGGCACAGACGTGGGCCTTCACTTCCTGATTTTTAGTTTTTAAACCTCATCCGTGTCCGTTCTTAGGAAGGGGGCGTTACCCTTTAAATACACTTTCCTCCAAACCCCTGCAGGCGCCGCGGACATCGCTGTGATTCCCCAGCCGGCCCCGCGTCCTGCAGAGAAGCTGCCGAGGAGCTGGAGGAGAGGGCGTGTGTGAGTTTCCTCTCGTCCCCCCGGTGCCCGCGACCGACGGCAGAGCAGGAGGCCCTCACCCGCTCCCCCGGCGGAAGCCCTGCCTCCCGGATCAGGAGCCGACTGCATCGTGCCGACAGCCTCGGGCTGCGACGCCGACATGTCGCTGTCATCAGCTTCTCTCCCCGGACGGGGAAATCGAGTGGTCCCTGCCCATCACCCCCAGTCCTCCCGACGACATCCTCTGAGATGTCTCTGCGCGCTGTGCGCTTCTCCACGGCGCGTCCCGCGTGACATCGGCCTGGGTCCGCGGAGGCCATTTGGGACAGGAAGTGGCCCTGTCGTAAGTGGGCACACATATCCACACTTGGAATGTTTCACTCCTGGGAACACTTACCACCGCCCCCTTCCTGCACCCACTCATGTCCTTTATTTGGCCACAACCCCCCGTTCATGGAGCCGCACGCGGGGACACTTCAGAAGAGAAGAGCCCTTTCGCGACCTCACTAGCCCCGTCCCTGCTGCCCGACACGAATGCGCGTGGAGGAACGTGAGCTTTTCAACTCTGACCTCGCGGGGTCTGGGGACGCAGGGGTGTGCAGTGCTGCTCCTCAGACAGGTTTTTAGGAGGACGGTGTTTGCACAACAGCGATGGAGGCTGCTGGGAACCGCAAAGTCGATCTGACTTACAGCCGTCATGACTGCCCCTGGAGACGGGGAGGATTTGAGCTGCATAAAAAGGAAAGAAAAAAGAAAGCAACACCGTGCTCTTTGCACTGCCTGGAAATGAGTGTGGACGGACAAAATGCAGCGGCCCAGGAGACGGGCAGAGAGACATGATCGCAGACAGGCGGCCAGGGCTGGTCTAGCCCAGAGGAGGAAATGATCATTTTGATTACGTTCAGGAGGATCTGTTTGTGAGCCCAGGTGTCCTGGCTGAGTCAGACTGAATATTTTTCTGGGCTTAAGAAACAAAATTTGGGTAAGAATAAACAAAGGTAAATTATCATCCCAGGGCATTTTCAGTCACTTGGTTTGATGATGAGCGTTCCCGACGGCAGGTCAGGGTCCGACCCGTCCCAGGTCCCCTCTACGTGCAGCTTGGTGGAGTCTTACCCCAGTTTTTGGCAAAGGAAGGCCACGTGCTCTCCCCAGCACACAGCCACCCTGTCCTGCCTGAGTCTCCTTTTCCTCATGCTTTCTTGGGCCACTGCTCATCCCCGGTGACAGAGGACGCGGCCTCTGGAAGAATGAGGACGTGACAGGACTGTGGGGAGGAGCCCTAGCGGCGCAGTGCCGTGAGCGACGGCCGCGCGTCAGACTGTGGCTCAGACAGACCCGAGTTCACCTTCCGTCGCCGTCACGTCTCTAAGCTGCACGGCCTTGGGCAAGCTACGTCACGTTTGTTTCCTATGTGCGGAGGAGGGAAGTAATGCCCAAGTCTTAGAAGAGTGGGACACATTAGAGAGAAAAAGACGTAAGCAGACACATAAATGAACAGGTTAAGGCCACCGGCACCCATTAGACATCATCACAGTGTCCTAATTACGTTGAGAATCTATATAATCTCATAAAAAGGCCTGAGTTGTTGACGTGTAACGAGCTAGTTTTCTTTAATGGTAAGTGCCAAAAGCATTCCTAAAGAAATGTTCCTTCTCCAGTGTTTCTCTCATGAAACCCACAGCTTCTTCCTATCTGGTCCTGTGGAAGGTTTGGGGATGGGGACCCCATTTGACCCAGGGTGGGCTCTAGTTAAATTGCACTGAGGTTAGAGAAACTAGCAGATCAGGAAGCCCTTTCCAATTCCTTCTGTGGCCCAAGGAATCTACATGATGACCGTCTGCCCCACTTGTCCTATAGTCCTGCCACAGGACCACGCAGGCCAGCTGGTCCTCCCACGAAATCCCAACCACCATACTCCGCCACGCCGGTCTCCCCACCCAAGCTCTGCTCATGCCCCCACTTACAGCTGGCCTAGCAGACGGTCCCAATCATGAAGTCTATGGTGACCAGACGGGTCACTAGGGAGAGGTACCTACCTGAGCCACTCTTGGAAGGGTGAGCCAGGCCACCCTCTCCACATGCACAAACATCTGTGTAGCACCTGATTTGCACCCGGCCCTCACCTAGGCATCAGGAAGAGAGGGAGGAACAAGCCACGATCCCTGAGTGTCTCATAGAGAGTCAAGACACGTGAACTGTCCTACACCATTATTGCCCATGTTTGGGGAAATTGAGGCTACACAGAAATGAGGTCCCTGCTTCCAAAGCAGGGAAGTCACTAAAAGCTTCCCCGAGGAAATGAGTCGGGCATCCAGGTGGGAATCGGCCAGATGAAGGAGGCGACGCTGAGGACGAAGAAAGGAGGAGCTTCCGGCAGGGGTTCTCGCGCATTCCGTCAACAAGCTGGCGGGGCGGCCGGTGCAGGGTCTGGTACCCAAGAGACCAAGCCTGGACAGTGCATCCAAGGAAAGCGGTTAGTACGTGGACAGACCTGGGGTCGCATCCCAGCTCCACAAGCTCTCTGTTCCCTCTGTATGACCTGAAGGAAGTTACTGAACCCCTCAAAGTATCAGTTTCATTTCTGTGAAAGAGACTGTAACGTCCACTTCTGGGGATTACTATGGTGACAAAATAAAGTAACACATTAAACAATCACCTTCTACCTTCCCTGCTATAAAGTAAGCACGCAGTCAGTTAGCTGTGACTCCTACTCGCAAGAGCCCCAAGATGAACATTTGGCGTCGCGTGGCAGGAACGAGGCTGTGGGGGAGGTCAGGACGGCGGATGGTCCGGCCGAGTCGGATCGCGGGGACGCAGTCCGGAACATGAGCAGCACAGGCCCCGGCGATGCGGTCACTGCCGCAGACCGTCCTGCGACCGCCCTTTCTGGCGATCAGCCCAGGCTGCGTAGAAAACCACGCGTCCGTTCACTGTAAAGCACAGGGGCGAGACGCAGGAGCCGCGGCAGGGACGGTTTCTCAGCGCGGGACCTCGCACGGCAGGACCGTTGCTCGCACGGCAGGACACGTGCCTCTCGGCCGCCCCTCGGTCTCTGTGATGACCACACTCTCCTAAGTAGCCTCCAGGTTAGACTGTCCACCCCTGGGAACCAGCTTCCTAACCAGAGGTTTTCTGAATTTGAAACCATCTCTTGGTCAAGAAAGATTCGAAACTCTTGGCCTAGAAAAGGTTTGGAGAGGGGAGAGCTTCGAAGAACAGGCTCTGGGGAAGGAAGTGCCCCAGGCTCCATCCCCGGCACCGGCCACATGACAAGCGCATGGCTCTCCAGAGGGAAACCCAGTTTCAATAAACCGTGTTCACTTCACTTGGGCCCTTCTAGCCCTACTCCCCCACGAAGAAGAACTACCCCAGCAGAGAGAGGAAGGTCCCGTTTCCCGTGTGTGACAGCCTCCTCCTGTACCTCTGGCCGGAACCCGGAGAGAACGAAGCAGAAACTGGCACAGATTATGTGAACGGCACAATCACAGCTGTCCTTCAGAAATCTGTCAACAAATTAATTTCTTGGGCTATTTTAAAGCATTATCCAGGCATTGGTTTCAGAGAAAACAAAATCCAGCATTAATTCCTTAGATCACTTCACAAAAATGACTCGAGGCAGGTCAGATTTTGTTGGTCTTTCCAGTGTGATCACTGGATGCACTGAAACCCCGTACGTCCACCTTGCTCATCTCTACGAAGACAACATGAAATGCACAGCGCATGTCTTTAGGAGATAACCACCGAGAGTCCAGGCCAGAGCATGGATCAACAGATACTAAATTTCACTCCAGAATCACCTTCTACAGCCCTTTTTGGGCTCCAGTTACCCTCTGCTCTGTTAGTCTGGTGTCCCAAGATCACAACTGGGGCAGCTTGAAGACCGAGAAATCAACTGCCCTCTTGGGAACACGGATTAACTCTGCTCCAAGGCCTGAGGCCCACTGTGTGCCTCTCACACCCTCTGCAGGGACAATGTCCCGGGAAAGGCGGCCCCGTGTGCTGCTTTCCTCTCCAGCGGGAAGTAGCACTGGCCGTCCAGCCTGCTGGCTCTTTGTAGCTCTGCTCCTGGTCCTCTGGCTGAATAAAGGAGGGCGAGACCCAGAGGGAAAACAATCAATCTCTCTGCTCCTAAACTACTAGTCACGGGAGCTTTACTATTAAACAAGGTTGTGGTGTTTTACCTTCAGGGCAGAGAAAAATGCACATTTTCAAAAGGATTTTTGAGATATTTGGGTTAGATAAACAAGACTGCTGGAGTTGTATTGAAAGTCCACAGTGATGAACTTCGAGAGAGAATTAAGTGCGGTTATGCAACCACGAAACCTACTGTCGGTCCAGCAGGGCCATGCATTAAGGGAAAGTGCGCCGGAGGGAGAGATGCTCAGGAGAACGTGTAACAGCAAACAGTGTGTGTGCCACAGCTGGAGCCTCAAGCCGCGTCCGCATGGTTTGTTTTCTTTATTCCTTTCCTTTTTTTTTTTTTTTTCCTTTCTTGCTTGCTTCCTTCCTCTCTCTCTTTCTTTTGGAAAAGTGAAAAAAAATGATAATAATTTTCCCACCACCAATTTTTTATGTGATATAGAATAAAGTCTAAATCAAATCAATTCTTTTTTTTTAAGATGTATTTATTTATTTATTTGACAGACAGAGATCACAAGTAGGCAGAGAGGCAGGCAGAGAGAGAGAGGAGGAAGCAGGCTCCCCGCTGAGCAGAGAGCCCGATGTGGGGCTCGATCCCAGGACCCTGGGATCATGACCTGAGCCGAAGGCAGAGGCTTTAACCCCCTGAGCCACCCAGGCACCCCCAAATCAAATCAATTCTTAAAAGGGCAATGATAGAGGGCACCTGTGTGGTACACCTGGGTGGGCTCCTGGTTTCGGTTCAGACCATAATCTCAGGATCATGAGATCGAGCCCATGAGATCAGGTTCCATGCTCAGCACGGCGTCCACTTCAGATTCTCACTCCCTCTCCCTCTGTCCTACCCCCACCCTCTCTCTCAAATCAATAAATAAATCTGCACCAAGAACCATAAGATACCTGGGAATAAACCTAACCAAAGAGGTAAAGGATCTGTACTCGAGGAACTACAGAACACTCATGAAAGAAATCTTTAAAACAATTTTAAAAATATAAGGCAATGATAGATAATTTAAAGTGTTTCAATGTCATGAAATAAATCTAACGCAGGAGAAGAGTAACAGTGTGTCCTGTGAGCCTTCTTCACCTTGGAGATCTGTCACTGAGAAGGTAAGGCAGCGCAAGGATAGACGTGAGCCTTCTCGGTAAGGATGCCAGCACAGGTCAAGGAGAAAGGAATGGTCTTTTCAACAAATGGTACATAAACATTTACAAAAGAATGAACTTAGACTCCTTCCTCACACCACAGACAAAAATTAACTTGAAATGTTTCACACACCTACACATGAGAACTAAAATTATAGAACTCCTAGAAGTAAGCAAGGAGTTAATCTTCATGACACTGAGATGAGCAAAATCCTCTCAGATAAAACACCAAATATATAAGGAACTAAAGAAAAAACAGGTACATTGGACTTTGTCAAAGTTAAAAACTTTGTGCTTCAAAGAACACTATCAAGAGTGAAAAGATGATCCACAGAATGGAAGAAAATAATGGCTAATTACATATCTGATAAGAGACTTGCATCAGAACTATAAAGAACTCTTTTAACTCAATAACAAAAAGGCAAATAACCTGATTTTAAAATTGTATAGAATCAAAATCTCCAAAGATTTTACCAATAGCCAATAAGAGTATGAAAAAATATTCACATATGAGTGATGCTGTATGATAACTGACTCTCTGCTCGACTTCTTTGTCAATGTAGATGGTGGGTGTTCGTCCTTTCTGACGGCTGCATAGTCCTCCACTCTACGCATGGACATCTTCATGAGTGATAGGCATTAAGGAGGGCACAAGTTATGACGAGCACCGGGTGTTATATGCGACTAATGAATCATTGAACACTACATCAAAAATAATGATATACTTACTATATGTTGGTTAATTTACCATTAAAAAAAGGAATATGAAAAAATGCTCAACACAATTAGCCATTGGAGAAGTGCAAACCAAAACCATAATAAGATACTACCTCATACCCACTAAAATGGCTATAATAAAAAACAAAAAAATTACAAACATTGGCAAGGAAGTAGAGATATTGGTTCCCTTATATATTGATGTTAAGAATGTAGAATCGTACAGATGCTATGGAAAACAAAATGTTAAACACAGAGTCACCAAATGAGTTAGTGACCCCATTCCTGGGTATATACTCAAGAGAAACGAAAACATATATGCATACCAAAAAAACAAACATAAAACAAAAATTATGTAAACAAAGTTTCCTACCAGCATTACTCATAATAGCCAAAAAGCAAAAACAACCCAAATGTCCATGAGCTGAGGCACGGACAAATAAAATGCGGTCTATTTGCTCAACGGAACATTACTAGACCATAAAAAGGAAGCATCGATTTTACAGATGGGAAAATCTGTTCAGAGAGATTTTGTACCTTATCCAAAGTCACATGATTATCAGGGACTGAGCTGGGTTTAGACCACTGGTCTGCCCCTAAAGCAAAGGCTCTTAATGAGTCAGCCTCTGTAATTCCCTATGGAAATGATACTACAGACTGCTTTTATTGAATACTGGCTCTATGGTAGGTATTTGTATATATTATCTCCCTGTTCCTCACCACACCTCTGCTGGGTCAGGTTCATTCCCTCCAGAGCAGACAGATGATCCGAGGGAGAAGTTAAAGCCCTTGCCCAGGTCATAATCTTGGAAACTGGGCAGGGCTGTAATTTGAACCCAGGTCCATCCACTCCCAGAATCAGTATCTTTCCACTAAATCCTCTGTCCCTGCAATCTGGTTCTTGGGATGATTCTTTAATGCAACTCTGGGGTCTGCCCTATTCCTTCCTTTCGCAAGGACACAAGGCTAGCCTGATGCTCTGACAATTCACACCAAGATTTCTCTATGAATTTCTGGTTGGGCTCATTTCCATGAACTTCACCCTCTCTCCAATCCATTTTTCAACCACCAGCTTCCTCTAGCAGATCATTTCTATTTCTCCAACACTTAATAACATGCAATGTCTGTGAAACCAAACCCAAAGTCCCCAGCTCGGACTGCATTGGTCTGCATAACGAATGTGGCTGTAGGGGCTCCTGGGTGGTTCAGATGGTGAAGGGTCTGCCTTCAGCTCAGGTCATGAGCTCAGGATTCTGGGACCAAACCCCACATCAGGCTCCCAGCTTGGCGGGGAGTCTGCTTCCCCCATGCCGCCTCTCCCCCTGTTTGTGCTCGCTCTCTCTCTCGCTCTCAAGTCAGTAAATAAAATCTGAGTAAATAAAAAAACAACAAATGAGACTATACTACAATCGATCAATTGGGAACTTTCAAAAATGTTATTGCTCAGACCATGCCCCAGACCAATTTAGTTAGAATTCCTGTGTATGGAACCCAGGCATCAGTATTTTTTAAATCTCCCTAGGGGGTTCCAATGTGCAGTCAATCTTGAGAAGTACTTAAACAAACCAGTTGGCTCCACCGTTTAAACCTCCCTCCTAATGGCTGAGTTCATTTCTTTACTGTCCGTCTCATCTCCCACCTCTACTCCTACAATCCCACTCTTCTGCTCAGGAAGAAGGCTCTCCCCTGTCCTCTCGATAATTCAAGTCTCTCTCACCTGCCAGACGTTGGCCCAACCTCACCCACTCTGAATACGCTGACCTGACACAAACATCTATCTGAACATGCAGTTATTGTCCAGATAATTTAGTGAAGAATTTGATAACACAATACCTTTGCTTGCTTTACAACTACTTTACAACTCAGTCCATGGTCCCTACATTTGTGTAAAATACTGGCGCCACTATCTTTTTCCGCACACTGTTATTCCACTGCGTCTCCTTGGTCTGGCTTCACAGCCGAGCACCCTTTATGACCCAATCTGTGCATTTGTTTCCTCTCCCTAAAATCTTGAAGACCCACCATGGTCCTGGTGCCTTGAGTTTTCTGTAACTATTCTGCATTTCTTCACCAGACCCTGCATTTTCTATGAAGGGTCTATGAAGTTGCCTTGCCCAGAATTCAGCACTCTACGATCTGGCAAATCCATTTCAAGGCTTCCTCTGTCTCCACCTCTATGATTCTCCCCTCGTCAGACGGACTAATGGTGCCTTCCTTCATGTCCCTACTGCACTTCATCTAGAGCAGTAATTTAGAACTTCCCACCATGCGTCAGGTTGGCGGACCTGCGGATCTTAAATAAGCAAGCACGGCAGCTGCACGGGTGACAAAACAGAGGGTCGTGTAAACACATCAACTTCTGACGCTGCGTTTTCCTTATGAGCCTGACAAAAAAGTGCTGTTGACTTGAAAGAACATTTGCTTATCACATCCCAGGGAGAGGGGGCCGACCACTGGAAGGTTCTGGCCCAGGACACCTGTTACGTTGTGTGCATGTCACGTGTGCGGACAGGCACTGGCTTCCTGTGGATAAAAACTGCAAAGAGAGGACGTGGTGGAGAAGCAGGACGGGCAGACGGGTGCTTCTCTTTGAAGTCCAGCACTGATCCGAGATAAAAGCCCTTTGCACCGACAGAGGGGAGCAGACTTGAAAGCACAGTGCCTTAAGCAGGCCCATGAAGCAACGGCTCCTTTTTTAAAAAATTCAGATTCAAAATAACCTTGAAATAGTCCATTTTAAAAAGTCACCGAGTGAAGGTACGACAAATAAGAATCACACACGCAGGAGGATCTTCTCAATAAACGACTCCAGATCCTGCTCTGAGAAATACCCCTTTTACAGAGGACTAGGGGTTAATTACACATTTCAAAATGAAACGGAAACATGGTTGCTGCCCTAAAAGTCTGTGAGCTGAGCTTCTTAATCTTGAATTGCCCTTCCCCCATCTCCATGCTGACACATTATAATAAGGATCATAAGTACCAAAGAGAAAGCAGACAGCCCGAGACGATAACTCTGTGGAGAATCTCCTCACTGGGAATTCAACGTATATAAGATGGTGCCCAACCAATTTCCATTTCTTTAACTAAACACTCATACTCCTGTTTCTTATTCTAAGGTCCCCTGAAAAGATCCCCAATTGAACCCCAAATCCTCTCAAGTCCCCACTTTCTATGTGACAATGAGGAGCTCACCTGCGGACTTAGGAGAGGTTTCATGTCACACTCCTGTCTCAACACGACGACTCTTTCCCAGCTTCAGCCAAAGTTCGTTAAAACCCAGGTTTCGTCGAAGCCAGAATTCACACTGTGTGATGTCATGACTTGTCTATGATGTTATTTCGGCTCAAATCATGTTATTGCCAGGCTGGCCGTGAAGATGTAGGCGTATGAACTGAGGCAGAATTCAATCAAAGCGGGCTGGGAAGACGAGGAAACAGGATGAGATTTCACGGGAGAAGACAACTTGGGGTTGGTTTTGGAAAGTGAGTGTTGTTGGGTATCTGGAGAGAAGAAAGTGGTTCTGGGTGACAGGGATGGAACCAGCAAACGCTCAGGGAGGGGCAGAAAGAACCGGTCATTGGCAATGTGACAGGTACTGTCGGTTACCTACTGTTACGTGCTAAATCCTACCCCCTCCCAAACTCATATGTTGAAGTCCTAGCCCCCCAGCGCCTGAGAATGTGACCATACTGAAGACAGGGCCTTGGAGAGCTGATTCGGTTCAATGAGACCTTTAGGGCGGGCTCGAAGCCAGGCCCTGGTTCTGCCTTCTGCTCAGTGTCGGCTGACTGTCACCGTTCCTCGTCGACTTCCAGCCCTGTGTGAATTAGCGCAGGTCATACCACCTTATTGAGATCAGCCAGTCAAAGATGGGCGTCCATGTGACAGGCTAACCACTGAGCCCCACTACGACAGCAATCATCGTGAGAGCTAACATTTACTGTACCCTTGTGCTGTGCAAAAACTCTAATAAAGATTCGCGTATCTGCACAGACTTAATCCTCAGGCGATGGTAAGCATCTGCGAGCTGCCAAGCAGCATCTCTTCAGCAGGCCCTTTCCCAACTCCAACCTGAGAGAAGTGGCCCTTATGAGCTCCCGTGACCCCAGCACACATCTCTCACAAAGCATACGGCTAACAGTACCAATTCTTGTGAGTTATCGCTACCTTCCTGAACACAGCATAAGCTCCTGGAGGGCAGGAACTTCTCTTACACACTCTGTGTCTCTAACATGAGACATAAGGATTGACATATAGTAGGCACTCAATTAATATTTGCTCAACACTGGCAGATACTTTAACTGAGCTACCCCAAATGTTTCCCCGGTTCGCGCCTCCACTCTAGAGAGCGGGAAAGCTGGGCGATTTTCCAGTTTTCCAGAAGATTCTGAGAAAAACATTCCTTTTCCCGATACCATGAAGTTCTCTGACAAGAAAGCTCTGTGAGGATATGATGCTTAGAGCAATGGCAGCCATTTTGTGATGATGCAGGAAAGACCAAGAGAATCACAGGAACCCAAAACCAGACCCTTGATGTCTCTGAGCCACTGAAACTTTCCTAGGATTATCTCTCTAAGACTACCTCTAGTATAAGAAAAATAAATTCCTTTTGTTAAAAACACTGAGATTTTCTTTTTCCTGAAGCTTAAAGCATTCCTTTTTATCCATAAACATTTTGAAATCAGAAAGATCTGGCCCCTAGTCTTCAAAAAAGCCCTAAAAGACATGGGGCTGCCACAGTTAAAAACAGGACCCTGGATTAAGTTTTTAAATACAGGACTTTTGAAAAGCAATGTTACTTTTTAATGTAAGTATGTCCATTCAATATTTGTTGTACATCAATATTTAAAAAATACTTCTGGGGGCACCTGGGTGGCTCAGTCAGTTAACGTCCAACTCAGTTTCAGCTCAGGTCCTGACCTTGTTGGGCTCTGTGCTCCGTGAAGTCTGTTTGCAACTGTCTCCCTCTGTCGCTTCCCCATTCTCTCATTCTCTCTTTCAAATACATAAATAAATCATTAAAAAAAATATTTGTGGGGGCGCCGGGGTGGCTCAGTGGGTTAAGCCTCTGCCTTCAGTTCAGGTCATGATCCCAGGGTCCTGGGATCGAGCCCCGCATCGGGCTCTCTGCTCAGCAAGGATCCTGCTTCCCCCACCCCCTCTGCCTGCCTCTCTGCCTACTTGTAATCTCTGTCAAATAAATAAATAAAATCTTTAAAAAAAAATCAGTAGTGTGTGTATGGATGGATACGAGTCTATTTCTGAATGCTACTCTGTTTCATCTATCAGTCTGTCTCTCTTTATACCAACTGCATATAATCTTAACCAAAATCGGACAATTATTATACCTAACTTTGTTGTTCTTTGTCAAAGTTCTTTTTGGCTAGGCTCTGCATTTCCACACTAATTTTTTTTTTCTTTTAAAGATTTATGTATCCGGGGGCCCCTGGGTGGCTCAGTGGTTTAAGCCTCTGCCTTCAGCTCAGGTCATGATCTCAGGGTCCTGGGTCGAACCCTGCATTAGGCTCTCTGCTCGGTGGGGAGCCTGCTTCTCCCTCTCTCTCTGCCTGCCTCTCTGCTTACTTGTGATCTCTGTCTGTCAAATAAATAAATAAAATCTTTAAAAAAATAAAAATAAAAATAAATACTTGTGGTTTATTTGAAATTCAAATCTAATTATGTGCCCCGGATCCTTATTTGTGAAATCTGGCAACTCTTCATGGGTAGTAACGAGCAGCTTCTAAGAGAAGCAGAAGAGTTTCTTAAATGAGAACATCCAACTCACCAAACAAACCACTCCCGGAATGAGATAGCGGCAATAATAACAAGTTACATGATCCCCCAGTTTTCAGAGAACGTTCAGACATTACTCATCCATTAGACGGCTGCTGTTTACACTACACACACACATGCCTGTGGACCACTTTGTCTTAATGAGGCGAGGCCCAAGGTGGCACAGCAGGTAGAGGAGCGGAGATCCGAACCCATCTCCCGAGCCCTGGTTGGGGCCTTCTTTGCAGCATAGGCTTGTCTGGCTTGACTGTGCAGCAGAACCCACTGGAGGGCTTGTTGAAACACAGACTGCCCAGGGCCTTTACCCCATTCTGGAGAAGGTTCAAGAATGTGCATTTCTAACAAGTTTCCAAGGGACGCTGATGCTGCCGGTACTGGGACCACACTTTGTGGAAACCACTGCTTTTTAGGACACCAAGACAGCTCTTTTTTTAGGTGGAAGAATTAACAAATGTCTATTTTTTTTCCAAGAAGAGAAAAACCTAGATAATAGTATATCAAAGTCAAATGATAACACACTCTTGCGAAGAAAAACGAGCCCTCTTTTCCTTTGACTTGTACCATTTGGAGCTTGAAAGTTAAATGCATACATGGGGAAGCACGTTAAAATAAACGTGATGCCCTGTTTCCAGTCTCTTGAACACTGGTTTTTATTAATGGGTGTGGATGGTGCCCAAAGAAGCTGGAGGTTTCACTCAAATGCGGCAAACGGGAATCTGGGTGTGTGTGTGTGTGTGCGCGCGTGTGCCGGAGGGTGGAATCCCCAGTGCCCCCATCGCTAAAATCATGTGCGAGTCAGGACGTGAAACTTGACCCTTCGGACGCTAAGCCAAGAGATGTCCTTCCTTTGTCCAGAGTCAACCACACGCTCCCTCCTCGCTCCTTCCCTGTCTCCTTTACACTTCCACAGCAACCACCTACCAGACAGGAGATAAAATAGAAACGGAGAAGAGCAGCCAATTGTGATGCATCAAGTGCGGCTGCCACCGCAGGTAGGTGGGCGGGACAAGCAGGGGTGTGGAAGAGAAGAAAGAGCTATTTATTCTCTGAGTCTCTGAGCGGCAATCTCACTGTCTACATCAATAGTAGCTGAGAGCATTAGAAACAAATACAAGTAAATTGCAAGCACAGTTCACATTCCTGGGGCCTCCCTCCGTGGGTGAGTCCGGAAAATCTCCTGGGGACGCCCCACACTCCCCAACCAACCCCTCGCCCCCCAGCCGGTGGGTCCACCAGGACCCTTCACTGCATTCCAGGTTAGCAACAACCTCCCGTCTATGCAAATAGTTTCTCCAGCTATGAGAAACCGGAGTTATCGGTTTCATTTTTTAATTTTCAAAAACGTTAATACTGTAGAAAACGACAAAAAATGACATAAGCACAAATGCTCACAGCCCTGTGATCCAGAGTTAGCAACTGTTAATGTTTGGTTGTATCTCCTCCAGGTTTTAATATTTTGCTATTATGTAGCTAAATGACAGACACAGCCGAACATCTTCACATGTACCTACCCCTTGTTCTTATTCTTGTCCGGCAACAAACGCAAATTTGATTTCTTTCCTTTCATTTAAAAAACTTTTATCAACATAAATGGGCACTACAGAACCACAGAGAATATTATTCTTTTCTTTGTGTTCATTACGAGTGAAAATACATTTTATCTACACGATTCATGCTGAGTATTTGGTTCTTTTCCGTGTTTTTACCCCACGTAAAATTCTTGAGATCTAATCGGTTGATTTAGACGATCACTTTCAACTCCTCATTTTACTTGCCGTTTAAATGGACATTTATTTACCTCTTTAAATGGACATTTAGATTGTTTCCCATTTCTCTACTCCTATAAGCAAGGGTGAAATACTCATTCTATTACACGGCTCTGTGTACACCGACAAGAGTTTTTGTTGAATACACACAGAGGAGAGGAATGTTTGAGACCTAAGTATTGGATCTTGAATTCTACTAGATGCCATCAATATTGTCTTGAAAGTGACTCTATCAAAAAAAAGAAAGAAAGAAAGAAAGAATATCAAACTATATTCCCAAGACCAATGCAGTAAAGTACCTTCTCACCCACATGATACAATTCATGATGCTGTCAGACCTTAATTTTGGTAATGATAGACTAGGTGATAGTTGTAAGTGATATTTCCTTGTGACCGACTGAGTTTTTTAATTCAGTTTTCCTCTCTATGAATTGCATATTCATATCTTTTGTCCATTTTTTCTGTGTGATTATTTGTCTTTTGCCTACTGATCTATAGGAATTCTTATATATAAATAAATAAATAATTCATCATATATAAATAGTACTTTATGCCTTATATATAAATATTGCAAATACCTTCTCCCTGTCCATGGCTTATGCTTTGACATCGTTTCTGGGTAAGTTACTACTAATTAGACAAAGAAGCGATCTCAGACCAGGCTTGGCGCTATCACACACAATCCTTCAGCAGACTGAGACTCAAAAGCAAACCGAAGAAACCCACATCAGAAGTCCTGTCTGAAAGCCACAAACCCAGGGCTCGCTCCGCCACAAATCAGCATTCTTGCTGGTGTGTTCCCTCTTTCACAAACACTGTAAAGCCTTATCACAGTTAAAAAGTGCAGAGAGAATTTATGGCATCAGAAATATTTGGGGACATTTGTTAAAAGGTCAAAGATTTTTATTCTGTAGGATGGGCGTGAGTCCTAGAAATATGCAGTGTAAACAATTTCCCCAGGAGACCGATGTAGCAGGTCTGTGGGCCGGATTCGAGGATTCTTGATGACGAGCAGAGAAACCAGAGGAAGCTCGTGGGGGCCCGGGGGAAGTCTGAGGTTCCAGACCCAGAAGTACTGGATGTGCCTCTCCCCGGTTGGTCTACAGAGTCTGGGAGGGCAGGGACCTACTTCTGCTTTCTCTAGCATTAGCACAGCGCCTGCCTCAATAGATATTTGTGGAATGAAGAAAGGTTCCTCATGTCACATTCCGTAGGTAACTGCCCGTGGCTAGGAAAAGTCTTAGGAAAACCTGCACTTAGCCTCCAATTCTAAACTTCCATCTTCTGTAAAAAGGGAGATCCATAACAGTAATTCATTCCACACGCCAGGTGCTCTCGACCTCAGTTAATCTACAGTATCGACCCTCCACCCTGATGGCCGTCATCTCGAAGCACGTACTATGAAAATAAGCCTTCCTAATTATGGTTGTGGCTGTAAAATAACAGTCAACTCAGTGGTCAAGGAAGTTTATCTAAGCTGTTTGCTATTTGAGAACAAAATACCAGGAGTTTCTTTGGAACCTGATGCTCAGAAGGTGCTCATTAGGACCCTTTCGAGGCTTTCTCTTCTCGCCCCGTCCTGGTGCCACAAGCGGAACAAGTCTCATGGCCCTATGCCTCCTGACATCTCTTTGAACAAGTATGATTCACTGGGCCTGCGTTTTCAGTCCTGACGATGGTCTACATCCGGTGCAGACCATCACTGTCTTTGATCAAAATTGTCAGCATTCCCCTTCCTCTATGCTTTAGTCATCCGCCGTTGAGATGACCAGCGGGTCTTCTCGCCAAAGCCAGGCAGCCAAGAACACCTGTCAAGCTAGGCGAGAATTTACCACAGCAGAGCGTGGTGTGATACAATGTTCAGAGCTATCTGGCAGAGAAGAAAAAACACAAGCATTTCTAAGAGCTTTGTCACCTCCGCTTATTTCTGATTCTTCCATGGGGTGGGACTATCTGAAGATCCTCAAAAGGTGTAACAAACAGAGGCCCTGAGAAGTCTGTCTGAGTAGGACGAATGACAGAGCCGTGGGGGAATGTGGTTCTGGGAGGTTCTTACTTCTCTCAGATGTTTTTTATTTTTGGAAGTAACATTAAAACTTTTTAAAGTAAGAAGATGCTAAAACCCCTCCGATGCTTCATCAAGAAACAACATGGAAATGCTGCTGGTTTGAAGATAAAGACCAGGAAGTTGTCTCTCTATAGCTGGAGAATGTGAGATGTGGACCCTTATCTTCTCGTTCCCAGATGTGGGGAGAGTCTGTGTGGTGAGAGGCAGGCGGCGGCCGAGATAGAGCAGAGGTGGGCAGAGTGTCTTCCCTGGAGGCGGAACCCGAATTCATTCTATGCACTTCCCCCCGGGCCAGCACACAAGCTTCACACTTCTGTCTTCGGATCACGTGCTCTCTCTGGGCACTTCTCCCCTACAGGAACCCACTAAAGACAGATCCGTGCAGGCCCGTTGTTTAGGCTTCCACCTGCCCCGGCTGCACGGGGAGGGCACTTAGAAACATGACGCATAAGGAGTGCAGGCATTTACTGCCTGGCATAGAGTTTTCATAGCGTAGATGAATTGAATCCAAGGCTTCCGGGTTTTGTTGTTGTTGTTTGGTTGGTTTGGTTTGTTTTTTTGTTGTTTGTTTTTGGTTTTGTTTTTTGTTTTTTTGGCCTACAAACTTTGATAGCCTGCCGAAGATATTTTAAGCTATATAATTCTGATGAATTTGCACTTGACTTATAAAAACATTTTTTCCAGCCTAATGTTGTGTGAGAATTATTTTCTGATCTTTTTAAAGATCTTGGCCTTGGAAACAGGAAGTGGGAAAATAAACCGGAAAATCAGCTCAAATTTAAGGCAAAGCCTGAGTCACACTAGTTCTGGTACAACGTAATTTCTAATCCTGATGTCACAAATGTCAGCAACAAAGGTAAAGTAAATAAAGACTAGATTTAAAACAAAATGTCTGTAGAGGGAAACAAAAGCATATCCCAATTGTTTCCTTAACTTTTCCTTTTTGAGAGGAAACAAGAGGGAAAGCTTTGATTTTCCTGTGACAGCTCAAGTCCTCTCCTCACAGCTCAGAAACTCCAGGCTTCCCAGTCTCCCTTCCCACGGCCCGAGCTCTCTCACCTACGATTTTCTGGTCCTCTCGACCTGCAAGTGCAGGTATGTGAGTGTGTGCGCGCGCGTGTGTGTGTGTGTGTACTTTGCTCTTACATCTTGTTTCAATGCTCTAGAAGCCAAGGTGTAGTGGAAATTCTTTGGGGTCAGTATCTTTCTCATTTCCCCGGCCACACTCCACGCCCCTACCCTCCGCCTGACACGGGACAAGTATGTGATCATGATACACGTAATCAGGATCCGTTGTCCCTTCCCGAGTGCCATTTATACTCAAGGTATTGGCACTTTAATGTATCTCGCTTAATTATCAAGTCAGGCTGATGGTGTACAAAATACATCTCCAATACACAACTCAACAACCTGAGACTCAGAATACAGAGTTGCAAAGCTGGGAAGTTTTGTTATCAAGATTCAAACTCAAGTCTTACTGACTCCAAAGTGCAACACTTTCCTCTATATTACACCTTCAGAAATGGACAAAGGTTTGAGTGTGTGATGAGTTTAAGGCACATTGCTCTAATTTTTTTTTTCCACCAAATTACCCCTAATGGCAGGGAAGAGTTCATACACGTGGGTGAGGGGTAGGAGCCCATGTTGCGAGGCAGGGAGAGGACAGATGAAGGGATCCAGTGTGCTTGTGGGGACTTTCATCTGAAGTCTCCGGCGGCATCCACATAATTTCTTTTAAGTCTTCTATTTATCTAAAAAAAAATTCTGATTTTGCCTTCTAGCCCTTAGTATATTCATGTTTGCTACAATGTTAAAGAAAAGGTTAAAAAATCTTGTCCCTGGTTAAATGTATCCTGCAGGTCTTGCCACTGGTGCTCTTAGAATAAATGTAACCCAGGGTAAAAGGTAGAAAAAAGGGGCACCTGGGTGGCTCAGTGGGTTAAAGCCTCAGCCTTCAGCTCAGGTCATGATCTCAGGGTCCTGGGATCGAGTCCCACATCGGGCTGTTCAGCGTGGAGTCTGCTTCCTCCTTTCTCTCTGCCTGCCTCTCTGCCTGCTTGTGATCTCTGTCAAATAAATAAATAAAATATTTTAAAAAAAAGGTAGAAAAAATAAGTCCATTTCTATCACTGAAAGTACAGCTGAGAAGTACATTTCTTACAAAGAATGTGCCAACAGGGACGCCTGGGTGGCTCAGTTGGTTGAGCGGCTGCCTTCGGCTCAGGTCATGATCCCAGCATCCTGGGATCGAGTCCCACATCGGGCTCCTTGCTCGTCAGGGAGCCTGCTTCTCCCTCTGCCTCTGCCTGCCATTCTGTCTGCCTGTGCTTGCTCTAGCTTCTCTCTCTATGACAAATAAATAAATAAAATCTTAAAAAAAAAAAAAAAGAATGCGCCAACAGCATAGTATTTGCACCTAAAGAACATCACGTTACTGCTAATGATCCTAAGTGGGTTTTGAATATTCAATAGGGGACTATCAGGATAATAATACACAAGCACAGTATAGTGCAATTTTCGAAAAGTGGGAATTATTTGTATAGCCTAAACCAATCTGTTTTAAAGCCTAGAACAGAGAATAAATTAAATTCTAAATTCCTAGTAGAGCACACATAATTGTGATACAAAGAGGCAAGGTGGTAGCGTGAGGAGCTTTGGACGGGGGCTCAAAACCTGGGTTCTAGACTCAGCTCTGCTCCCGGCAAGTTTCCACACTGAGCTTTGATAGGTGCTGGGATCCTGCATTTGAGTCTATAAAATGAGGTGTCGAAGAGCAGGCTGGAGGTACCTGTAAGACTCCGCTCGATACCCACCCCATGGGGTCTGTCTACTGTCTCGCTGAATACAATATAGGCACTGGGATCAGACAGACCAGAATTTGATCCTACTTGAGGCTTTTTTCAGGAAGATTATATTTATTTACTTGACAGAGAGAGAGAGCCCACGAGGGCAGGAACACAAACGGGGAGTAGAGAGGGGGACGCAGGCTTCCTGCCGAGCAGGGAGTCCGATGTGGGACTTGGGACCCTGGGATCGTGACCTGAGCCAAAGACAGCCACCTATTTACTGAGCCACCCAGGTGCCCCTAGTTGAGGCATTTAATAGCGATGGGAGCCTTGGTTTCTTGTGTGTGAAATAAGATATCTCATGAGGTCATCGGGAAGGTTAAATGGGAAAACGTGTAAAATCTACCGCGGTGCCAAGGTAGATTGTTAGCACTCACTAATGGTAGCTATCATTTTAGTGACATTTATTACATATATAATGATAAAGAACTCAGTATATGTAACATATGTAATGATAAATAGGACTCAGACGGTTCTGCCGGGTTGTCCGTTGCACTATAAATCTAACTGTTACGTTCTGGTAATTGTCAGATCCTTTTCCATACGGTTTTGGTACCTGTTGTTTGTCATAGAAGTTACCACAAATTGTAACTATCTGCTTCCTTCTGTGACTCCAGGAATATTTAATGTCTTCCTTCCCACATTGCTACAAGCCCCATGAGGATGGGGAACACATCAGTTTTGTTCACATCTGTATTCCCAGAATATAGCATAGAGCCTGAGACAAAGTAGGTGTCCCCAGATTACCTGCCAAATGAATGAATGAATAAATGAATGAATGAACGGTCCTAAAAAATCTTAGTCCTTATCTTACCTAACCGACAGACATCATGCCAACAAAGGTACTTGTCACCTGGGGCTCAGGAAACTCACCTGTTCAGTCCTACCTGTGTTATTGAGTCTGACAATGAGCAATTTCATATGCAATGTACAATGGTAGGCCATTCTGCTATCAGCTCATAAGGTTACCAATTCCTAGCACTTGCTCCAAACTTCTCCCCACCATGATTCAGGTATACATCCAACATGGCACTCCAAGTATATAATTACCAACTCGGGGCAGCGTAAGGCATGCTCCGTTTCCACTGTGTGAAGTGTATCAGTGTCCTTTGGGGACCTGCGAAATACGCAGATTCCTGCCCCATTCCCAGATAGTGCGGTTCTGCTTTGACAAGCAAGAAAAAGAGCAAGTAAAGATTGGCCGTGTCATCCATGCTAAAGGGACATTCCATACACTGCGGTCACAAAGGAAGTAAAAGTTCTTCTCGCTGCTGATGACTGTCATCAGTTGTGCCTAAAAGGCTTTGAGAGCAGTGAATTATATCTGTGGTTAGTCTAGTGGGCTGAAGGGAGAAAACTCTGGAATGTCAAATGCAAGACCTTCCTGCCTACTAAAAATCACGCATGTGGCATATCTTTCAACTTAAACAGTCCCAGTCTGTAGGTTCTACAGCCATTTTACTTCCAGACATCTCCCATATACCTGAGAATAAAATGTCAAGCTCCATAATGTAATTGCACCTCTAATTTAGAACCTTAATTTCATGTCTTTAGAGGTGTGTAAAAGGCCTACGTCAACTTTTTCTTCTTGCAAAAATAATAATTTAGGCTATCACCAGACACCGGTCCAACCTGTGATCTTCCTCACTCCACTTCATTTGTCTCCGTGAGGTGTGGAGCGTCGTGGCCGGCAGAGTGCTACCGTGTAAGGCGGAGACCCTGCATCGGAGTGTTCAGGTAAAGGTAAAGGGTGGAGAGAAGTAACACAGGTGCTCAGTGGTGGTGAGTCCCTCGCATGGGAACGGACTGTCCTTCTCCTGCATTTCTCTCCAGGTAACTACGGACTGTCTACTGTACTTGGTATGGTAAGCAAGGAGCCCAGGAAGACAGGAGAAAGGGGGGAAAGATATTAATGTAACTAATGGGAGAATGACAGGACTGGCATGAAGAATTAGCGCCAAGAAGCATCACTGAAGGAAAATCCTTAATTGACTTTGTTCTATTCCTTTCTTCAGAGAGGGTTGTACGGCAGTATTGTCGTCTGATCGTACAGATGTTATCGTGCGTACTAAGCAATGGATGCCTTCCAGATGCCTTTGGGTTCTGTCTTCTCTGGGGACATTGATTCATTTATTTTACTCATTCAGAAAAAGCATTTATTGAGCACATACTACATAATTAGGATTTGCTCTAAGTACATAGAATACAATAAAGATACATTTCTGTGCTCAAGGAGCTTTAAGTCTACTGGGAAAAACATACCAATAAGCAAGTCATTTCAACTCAGTGTGTCTTCCAGCTAGGACCTGGATTGGGGGGGGGTGCTCAAGTTGGGCTTCCGGGAACCGATACTCAAGCTGCCGTTCCAAGAACAGCAAAAGCCACGAGGAGACAGTGAGGGAGACCAGGCGAGAAACGGATAAGGACCTTCCCGGTAAGTGCTTGGCAACAGCAGAGGAGGGAGAATCAACAGAAAGTGTGCAGTGAGGAAGTATGTTGCTTGGAGGCCACTTCTGGAGGAGAAGAAGAAAGATCTGTAAAATAGTTTTTCACTTTCTTTGCCCACAATTTATAGACACAGAAGAATCCTTATTCCCTTCTGGTGCCTTAAGCTATTCTAACCAAAGAGCCAAGCTTTGAAGACTGACTCATGGTGGTCTCGGATCCGTTCACTGGGAGCCAAAGTAAATATAAAATACATTTTCTCAATCTACCCACGAACATCAGCTCCGAGGCTCTGTTTCCTTGCGGCCTGTCTTCTTTGTGTCCTTCCTTCACACACAATGAACAATGGCATGTGCCGCACTGCCTTTCCAGACAGACTTAATACTATCTCTACGTGTTTATATTGTCTAGATTAAACTAACTTCGTAAAAAATGAATCTCTCCAAGTTCTTCTGGTCTCATGTTCAGTCGTGTTTATATTCCTTTCAAAATTCTGAAGAGTCTTTTTGATGTTTTTAGGAGTGGCCTGTCTGGCAAGCCTGGTCTCCGCAGTCTTCGCTGCTGATAGCATCTGTGAATTAAGTGTACAAATGTCAGGGCTTTGTACCGGCACCAAACACAGCACGTTAAATGGACATATCCCTGCTCTCTAATCTACTTTGCTTAGGATGGGAGTTTAGAGTCACTGACATTTCCCTGTGCAGTTTTCCAAGCATTCCCAGGAAGTTAATAAACTTTAGTTTCTAAAGATCTCGTTTGGATTGGTGTGCTGGGACCAGTCCATAGGAGCTCACAGGATCGACGATCAAACTTTCAGGAATTCTGTAAGCTGACTGTTAAACACTGGTTGTTATTTAAAAATTAAAGTATATGTACTAACAAATCGTGTTTCAAACAAGAGTCATATATACTCAACCCCAATCATTTACTTGCTACTTGACTACCCTTCAGTATTATCTATGCTTGTAAGTGCATTTATGCCTATTGTTTTGGGTGGGGATAGTATTACTGTGTAACACTGTGTTATTGTGCTTCTCTTCTCAACTCTGATTTCAGTGATGACATGTTGGGCACTAGAAAATGGCCATGATGGGATTATTTGTACCACAAAATTAGCAAATGGAATAAATCAGAACTCTTTTTTTTCCTCCTTCAGAGGTCAAGACTTTGTTAACCCGTGACTCATCACCACTGCTCAGTATGGAATAAAGACCGAGAAGACTGGTTGGAAAGGAGAAAGAAGAGGACATTGGCAGAAAAATAGCCATTTCTACTACTATGAATAAAATCTATTAAAATTATAGTCTAGGAGAGGAATAGTTGAAGTGAAATCATATTCTCTGAAATTGTATGCATCTGTCCTCTTGAAGTTAATAAATTTTTAAGGACAAGGAAGTCACGCCATGTTACTCCTATTCCTTTTTGCCTTTAGCAGAACAAGTGAGCGTAGAGGAAACTGCAAGAATCAAGAATATATAAAACCTGTTTAGGGCAGATGCCAACACACTCTCACGCCCTAGTAGCAGCCTTGGTCCTGGTTGCATAAGTTCTCCAGACACTTGAGAAATCATAAAGTAGATGAACTTGTTTTATTGATGAAGATAAAAAGTTGCATTAATATGTCACAGTCAAAATGACTTCTGAGCTTCTGCAGTTTCTGGGTGCTGTAAATGGCATCTTTGTGCTGAGGAGCACACGCAGGGCTACATACCATAAAGGCCCAGGAGAAGTAACGGCCTAGCAGACCACGAGAACGGTGATGTCACGAGTGACTTTCACCAGAGGGTCCTCCTGGATCTTCTTTGATTCTTCAAATATCCTTGAGGTACAGTCAAGGGGCAAGAGCGGGTAACCAGTTGTTTGAGGAGGGAAGCAGGCAGACAGTGCTTTAACGATTTTCCAAATTTAGGAAGAAGTCATGTAAAAAAAAAAAATGGACTGGGACCCTCAAACTCTCTGTTGCAGACAGAGTGCACTGCCAGAGGGCAATGAATCGTGATTCCAAAACCTCAGCTTCAAGTCAAGCAAATTACTCTAATGGGTAAACAGTGGCCTGAATGTCCTTCAAATTTTTAGGAAGTAGGAACTCATTTTTAGGACCTAGGAAAACCTTTATATACTCACTAACAAAAGACAGAGTTGTGTATCTCAAGCTGCCCAGTGCACTTATCCTAAATCCTGAAGTGTAGAAGTCAACATTACAACTATATAGCAAACTTCCTTCTCAAGATGATGTAGACGTAAGTAATTTAATGATTTTGGCCTGATTTAAAGACCTCCTGAAGCCTCCAGTTTACAGCTAGATCCATGCATTTTGTGCTAACGTATTATAAGTTGACTGGTAAGCCAAGTAGATGTTCCAAGTCCCACCTGATGATTGTGAGTGCAGAAGGAATTTCTAGGTACTTCCATTCATTCCCCCGACAAGGCACACCATCTGGCCATTTGTTCCAACGGGTTATTAATAGAAAGAAAGTAGGAGAGGTTCAGCCAAAGAGAAAGAATCAAGTCTCCAAAAACTTGCCTTGTCAAGAGAGTTTTCTACTTCTGGTTGTAAAAATTATAAAATAATATTGCCGCTTCTGAAATGGGCTGTGCCTCTTTCACATAAAGACAAAATGAGCCAGAGAGTGCGACTCTGCCCCATATGCACTAATCCTGGCCATTCCTGCCTCGCCTGCTGGGGATAGACGGAGCTAATCTTTCTTGCTGAAAGTCACAAAACTAGCACCAGAGTTTAAAACCAGGTTTTCAGCGTTCTTTCCACTGTGATAGGTTTCCGTACTTAAACCACTAAGGGTCTTGGTCTGTGGGCTGGCGCAACGCGAGTCTCCATCAGTGTAAGGATTGGGTTAATGGATGCATTGGGGCCGACTGAAAGGCAGGAGCAGACATCCTGTAGATGGACCGCTCATGAGTTCCCACTCAGAAAAAACTCAAGTCGATCGGTGTGTTTTTCTCTCTATATACGAATTATCAGTGTTTATGGCATCAAAGTCAAGTGAAGAAATCAAGTGGGCCAAAAGAGAGCTCTAGGATTAAGGAATTTTGCAATTATTTATTAGTTTATTTACTTAAGCTGAGTTGAATTATGAATAAACAAGTTATTTTCATCTGGAAGAACGTCATGGTTGCCTTAAGAACTATGGAGACACAAGATGTGTGTGTGGGGAATTTGGAAGAAACGCAGAGCTGAGACAGAAATGCAGGCTATTAAACAGTGAACTTTGGCCTAGCTTTCCTTGAATGTAGCCTCAGGGCTCATTTTCAAGGGGGCCTCCTCTGCCAAACCCAAGCCTCTGTCATTCTGATGTTCTCAATTTACCAGCACCATTTTGGATTCTGCTATGTTAGTAAACACCTTCAGTACTGCTAACAATTTTCAAACATCATTTAAAAATGCCAGGTGACCCTGCAATTACACTCCTGGGTATCTACCCCAAAGATACAGATGTAGTGGAAAGAAGGGCCATCTGTACCCCAATGTTTATAGCAGCAATGGCCACGGTCGCCAAACTATGGAAAGAACCAAGATGCCCTTCAACGGACGAATGGATAAGGAAGATGTGGTCCATATACACTATGGAGTATGATGCCTCCATCAGAAAGGATGAATCCCCAACTTTTGTAGCAACATGGACGGGACTGGAAGAGATGATGCTGAGTGAAGTAAGTCAAGCAGAGAGAGTCAGTTATGATATGGTTTCACTTATTTGTGGAGCATAACAAACAGCATGGAGGACATGGGGAGATGGAGAGGAGAAGGGAGTTGGGGGAAATTGGAAGGGGAGGTGAACCATGAGAGACTATGGACTCTGAAAAACAATCTGAGGGGTTTGAAGTGGCGGGTGGGTGAGAGGTTGGGGTACCAGGTGGTGGGTATTAGAGAGGGCACGGATTGCATGGAGCACTGGGTGTGGTGCAGAAACAATGAATACTGTTATGCTGAAAATAAATTTTTAAAAAATTAAAAAAAAAATACCAGGTAAGGGGCACCTGGGTGGTACAGTCAGTTAAGCCCCCAACTCTTGGTTTCCGCCCAGATCATAACCTCAGGGTCCTGGGACGGAGCCCTGTGTAGGACTCCACGCTCAGTGCAGAGTCTGCTGGAGAGTCCGTCTCCCTCTCCCTCTGCCCCCCCTGCTTGCCCTCTCTCTCTCTCTCTCTCTCTCTCTCAAATAAATAAATCAATAAAACACTTGGTGAGGGCTATCCATTTTCGCTTCTCCTTATTCATGCATTTTAGCCAGTGTTAGGCTTGAAGATGTTCATATGTGATGAGGAGGGACTAGTTCCGTGCACCCAGCAAAGCCAAGGGCAGTCATTTGTAGATACCATCGCCGGCACCCATCAGACACGTTCAGCTATGTGGTTGGACGCAGGAAAGGAGTCCGTGTCACAGGCACATCTCTGCCATCTCTCAGAAGCCTCCCGATGTAACAGCTGCCCACACACGTGAGTAACACCCTGTCTGGCCTCAAAGACACGAACGCGTTTTCTACCTCCGCCCTTGGCAATGGGCCCATCTCCGTGTGCCACTTTGGTTTCAAATTTACTTTGCTGGTTAGTATGACTCTGGAATTTCATACTTCCTAAATCCAGTCAGAATTCAGATATTTTAGAGAAAGGAGAATCCAAAGTGTAGGGCTTCTCTGGATGTTCCTCTATGTTTAATGCTTCAGCATTTGGGATGACAGTTCTTCGCCCAAGAGATGACCTACAAAACTGCATCAGTAGGAATATGACTACAGGTGAATGCTACAGTAGAGTCTCACGGCCCCCAGTTTGATCTCGTGCATCAAAGTAGAGCATCCTATCAGTATCGTTACCAGAGGAGGGCTTGTGAATTCAGTAAACTAAGTACTTACTAGTTGTGACTTAGCAGGGTTATTTACAGATTTTTGTCCCTTAAAAAAAAAACTCCACATCTTACTCAGAGAATATGTTGTTAAAGGGAACGTCTTAGGTACTTTTTATTTGATGCCAAATGATACAATTTGCTCTCAGCTCAAAAAATAAAATAAAATAAAACAAGGAAACAAAGATCAGTGAAGAGAATCCTAAACCAAAGGCAGAAGGCTACATTTTAGACCAGTAAATTTCCTTGACTTTCAACTTCCATTTCTCCAGCCCTGAAATGGTCTCTGGGGATACATGGGAAGCCTGGCGAAATGTTTAAGAGTATTTGGAAATGACTACGCTTGAAGCACTGAAAACTACTTTGGCGCAGGAGATAATGGGAGAACCAGTGAGGGGGTCCACAGTTTTCACAGTTAAGATATAAAAAGATTATGAGAGATGTAGGCAGGCCTACAGTTTACATTAAGCTTCTCACAAGACCTTACTTTTTAATTGATAATGGCCCCATTCCTAGTCACACAAAGCCCTTCTAGATCTGTCTTTCCTGAGCAGTTTATGCTCTGATTTATTGTTTTGTACTAATTTGCGGTTACTAATTTCATAATAATAGAAATTGGAGGAAAGCCCAGTCAAGAAGGTCAAAGGAAGCCTGTGCAGAGCGGGCATCTGTGCGTGAGCGCCGAGTCCGCGGTCTGAGGCTGACAGCCCACAGATCGCAGCCGACGGCGAGGCAGAGGTAGCAATTCGGAATGACAGTCAAGAATGCCGAAGACAAGGAGGAACCTGACATCCAGACACACAGATGTAGCAGCACAGAGCAGCCTGGATCGAGCCGACAGAAAAAGAAGGTCTTAAATACCTGGGCACACCTACAGGTGTTTCTGCCGACGTGGCTGTGCACATTAGTCCATACAGTCCCAAGCTTCTCTTAGGGATGTGGTCTCGACCTGATTCCAGCTCCAACAGTGGCACAACCCAGTTCCGTGTTTCCCAAAGATTAGTGTGCTGATCACTAGCGTTATGAATGATGATTTTAAGAAATACCACATTTTAAAATTTAACTTTAGCTGTCATGGGCTTCTTTTTATATATGTCAGGAAACTAGAACATAAAACCAATAATTTCTTAGATATTACTTCTTGGGACAAAACTATGGTTTTAAAAGCACATCGATCTAAAGAAAAAAAAAAACTGGTGTATTAAGTGAGGTGATATACAGATAAGGCAAATAATCATGAATAGTCTCTAAATAACTTAAGTTGGGAAAAACTGATCTAATCTGGCAAATGTCAATAGATGTTTGTTTACTAGTCTCCCTTCTGTTTCTCCAATAGGGGAGACTATTCTAGACTCTAATCCCATGTTACTCAAGACACGGTGTCACACAGTAACAAAAAGGTTATGTTAAAAAAGGTCCCCGGGAAAAGGCACCAAAAGAAGCCGAAATTCATTCTTTTGAACAGACCTTTAGCTAGAGGGTAAATATTTGATGAGATTTTTACAGTCTCTTCTCCAAGAGTTGCAAACAGTGCTGTGACTGGAGCGGAGGTGGGTGTGAATTATAGTAAGAGAATGTTCTACTGTTGCAACTGGTGAATCCCAGAATTCTACCGCCGAAACTAATAAGACACTATGTGTTAATTACCTGAATTTAAATAAAATAAAAATTTTTTAAAAGCAAAAGAAAAAAGAAAGAAAGAAAGAACACCCTATTCTCCGTGGAAACGGCAGACACTCGAAAAGCAGCACGCTGCAGCAAATGTGCCAGAAGTGAGCGTTCCAGTCATGGTGCGCCTTCCTTTCCCGCTGCTGGCAAAGTGCCGACCGCCGCCTGACGGGAAGCCCGGCACTGCGGAACACACCCTCCACTTCATAATCCTGTAATTTTTAGAACACATCTTCAAGTCTTTCAAGAGTCAGAATTTAAACCATTTCTTCTAAAATCTCACATCTTGAAGGGATCTCTCCTAATATGCCGCATTGATTTTTTTTTTAAGATTTTATTTATTTATTTGAAATAGAGAGAGAGAGATCACAAGCAGGCAGAGAGGCAGGCAGAGAGAGGAGGAAGCAGGCTCCCTGCTGAGCAGAGAGCCCGACGCGGGACTCGATCCCAGGACCCTGGGATCATGACCTGAGCCGAAGGCAGCGGCTTAACCCACTGAGCCACCCAGGCGCCCTGCTGCATTGATTTTTAAAAACAATGTTAAAAAGATAAAGAGGGGGCGCCTCAGTGTTACGCTCTGCTCACAACTGCTGTCTTCCCCGCACTGTGCCCTTTTGTTTCAAGAGCCATGAAATGTGTTTAGCTCGGAAGACAAATCTGTGTAAGCCCCACCATCCGTCTCGCGGGCCTTGCCTGTGCATGCCGGGCTCTGCGGCAGGAGTCAACAAAGTCCACCTTCGCCTCATGAACCGCTAACCTGACAACCGGAGAAGAGGAGGCGGAGGTTGGAGCTCCCAGGAAAGAGAGACGTCAAGCCAGCAGCTCCTTCGAATAGAGCGTGTCTCTACATCGGCATGCTGGGCCCCAGCTGGGACAAGATACGGCCACATGTCCCAGACCCATGTCCTTCCGGAGCCGCTGAGCAAAGGCCCGTGGCAGAGTCGTCACCAACAGGTCCAAGAACCCGCGTCTCCAGCAGCAGGATTCCGGGTCTGGTCTAGAGCCGCTGGTCTCTGCTCTTCCCGGACGACCCGGCACAGGGCCCCGTCAGTCACTGGTGTGCAGCCCAGGCGAAGGGAGCTGTGTGCGACACTGCTCTGTGGAAGCGCGCAGGAGACCAGACAGCCGCGGAGCAGCTGCGAGGCGTGGAGCACGATTGCCGGCACGTCACAGACCACGTCGTCGACACCGGCCCCAACACGGTACGATCAACACGCGTGTGCGGTGGGCGTTAGGCAGCTAGGAGAAGTCGCAGAGATTCTGAGTAGCTCGTCTAAAGGTATGCGGTGGGGCCGTCAGGTCGCACAGCAGCACGACACCCCCGGTTTTTCGTTCACTTGTTTTTCCTATTACTTATTGAGCCTTTGTCAGGCATCAGGCATTACACCAAACACTTAAAGGATTATTTCAATAAATCTTCAGAATAACCGTATTTGGTAGTAAATGCTAATTTTAAAATTTGATCGAAGAGCAAACCGAGGGATAGAAAAGTCAGTCACTTGCTCGAGGTTATACAGTGGATCTAGGGCCGGAACGCGGGCCGTCCGGCGGCAGGGCACAGGCTCTGTGAGAACGGACGCGCCCTCGGCGTTGCTGTGTCTAACTCCAGTCTCCCGGGGAACAAACAGGACACGCTCAGATCATGTTGAGTCCCGGAGTCAAGCATGTGTCACGGACATGCACACGCACGCGCACACATGGGAGCACATGCGCGTGTGCACACACACGGGGTGCGGACTGAGGTACGTGGGTGGTCGGTATTAGAGAAGACATTCAGGAGACAGCGGGGCCTGTAGTGCGAAGTGGAGAGTCCAGAGTCCCACTGCCCCACCGAGATGATTTCAAAGTGAAAGTCATTTGATTTAACACAACCCGACAGTCTGCGATTAGGGTATCTTAATTTGCTGAGTCCTGTTTTGGGGATTTATAGATGAGAAATTAGACAAATTAGACAAGCAAAATAGGGACAGAGGTCTTAGAATTACCGGTTTCTTATTTTGTCAAGCAAGTTCAAAACAATAATTACCACGTACTGCCACTATCATTTCATAAAAATGAACACCATTAAATTTAAGTTTGTGGAGAACGACTTGTACTGTCATTATTTTACATTGTCACGGACAGTGAAAATGACATCCAGGTCCTGCTGACTCACACGCTGGCATCTGGGGACACACTTTGGATGCCTGGAAATGCTCAAACACACGAGGAGACCCAAGTGAGTCCGTTTACATCTTCGTTGACACATTCCTTTTAAATTATTCTGCTCCTGGACTCTAGAATATTCATGCAGAAGTCCAGTCAAGCTCACAACTTAAATGACTACTTGAGCATTTCCCAGAGGACAAACCTGAGACCCAAAGGGATTCAGTGACAGCCTCAAATCAGTCTCCCGCTAGCCAGCTCAGTAACGGGACTGGAATCGCGTGCAAGGATTCTCTGTATAATCCCACACGAAGGAGGTAGGCACGAGTAACTTCCAGCGTCCATGCGAAGGGTGCACCCTGGGGAACTTTTACATGTCAGAAAACAAAGAAAGGTTGTAAAAGACAGTCTTTGCAGAGATCGGCCAGGCTACAACTGGGTAAATTATAGTATTCACACATAGTTTCCAACTCCAGAAAAACCACTCTTGGGAAAGAGGATCCCTTCAAGTCACTAACATCTGGGTTAAGTGTATAGTATTTATGCTAGAATATTTTTATCATTTGAAGTCCCTTGGAAACAGACTTTTAAGGTGATATTATAAACATGAGAACTCTAATATAATTTAATTACTCTTTTATGATTTAGATTTTTAGGATCTCATCGTTTAATTTAATCATTTAACGAGCTCATCATTAAAAACACCAGTTATAGATCTCTATAATGTGCAGATGTTTCCGGTTAATGAAGTTTGGCTAGTCATTGAATACGTGCTCCCAAAGCCCAGATTCCCCTCTGCTTGCGGCCACGTCTCTACGATGAAAGCACCTGCCGTAACATCTGACAAAGAGTAGATGCATAATAGATCTGAGTGTCTCTCCCCTTTCCTGTAGGAGCCCACGTGGCTATTTTGATGGGGGCAGTGCACGTTATATGCATTTCTGTGTGTGTGTCTGTTAACAGGGAGTTAAAGAAGTAGCTGCCACAGGACCCAGGCTCTAGAGGACATCCTCGGTGACCACCTCACCCGTGTGTGGTCAGACGGTAGCCACACTGGGCCCTAGACCTTCCACCTGGGCCGGCCTGTCCCAGTCTGCTCCCTGCAGTAACACGCCTCCCCACCCACAGGCCAGTCCCGGTCCTAACCTCAGTGGATCTGAGAAAGAGCCTGGACCCCATGTTCCACTTCAGAGCCGTGATTCAACTCCAGAAGGAGACACCTACCGGAGTTGTCTACACGTGTGTATATAAACCGGCTGAGGATCTTGTCCAGAGGAACATTCTGATTCTTTAGGTCTGGGATAGTGAGAGTCCGTATTTCTGACCGTCGCCCAGGTAATGCCGATGCCGTCGGTGCACAAACCGCACTCCGAGGAGGAAATATCCGGGCGGCCATTTCCCACCCCACAGGGCACCCTCGACTGCCTCGGCGGCCTTCGCTTACGCCGGCCGCGAGCGCTCGCACCAGCCATGGGCGGTTAGAGGAGAAACCGCTCGCAATCAGAAAGCAGGAGAGCGAGAACAAAAACAAAAGCAAAGAGAGGGGCGGAGGGGAGGGAAAGACGGGAGGAGTTGTGAGTGGGAGTCGTGAGGCTCTCCTGTCCTCTGGATGTTCGGCCTTCGTACGGCGACACCCATGTCCTCCCGGTTCCCCAGACTACTTCTCAAAGCTTAATATTTGTTATTTGATTTTCACGACTAAATGTACTTCTTAGGGTTTATATCTAAGTATCTGCCAGATAATGTACAATTATGTGGGGTTTTCTCCCCAAATCCAGCCGACTAGAACATCAGTTAACTGCCAAGTGCTGTTCTAGACCCCGATGGGAGCCTATCTGTGTGTGGGAAAGGGCAGGTCGCGTGTGGCCACTTCCACTGGCTCGTGCGCGGCGGCAGCTGTCGGACAGGGCCCTCGCTCCGTCGCTCACAGCCACTCTGGCTGTCTCGCGGGACGCAGAGGGCCGGGACTTCGAGTCTCGCACTCCTGGCCTCCTGCCCCGATCACCCTTGCCCTTTGGGGAGATTATGATGTTCTTTGGCCCTTTGCTTCTATGTCCATAAAACATGGATAATTACGTCTACCTTCTGGATTCTAACAAGAACTAAATGAAATAAAAAAACGAAACATCTACTACAATGCCTCGTTAGTAGGATAGAGACTCAATAAATAGAAGCTAACACTGATATTTTCATTCTGAAAAAGAAAATAATCATTTTTCTTTTAAAAGTCTGATAAATGAAAAAAAGTTTGGTAAGTGATAGTGACTTCAAAATTATATTAATATTGGTTATTGCTAACGCTTTTAAGGCCACATTTTAAAACAAACAGAGTGAGCCTCGAACGCCATAATCCACGCCACAATGCATTTCAAGCTTTCAGAATCTCCCTGCAGTGGGCTGACTATGGAATGTCTTTGAACCCATCGAATCAGCATTTTAATTCCAGAAGATTAGAGAAAATAGAAAAGAAGAAAAGTTAGCATTAACTATTTTGGCTTCCACAAAATGTTCTATAATTTGGGAGAAAGATATACTGGCCTTTTAAGAGTTAAGAACAATAATTAAATCCAACCCCAGATCGACTATATAGACCCTGTAATGCTTCAACTATCAATCCGTATTAATTGGGTACAGATGATCCCATGTCTTCCATTTAATTCCTATCCACACCAACTGAACATAAGTTCTTTTCACAGAGTATTTCTCTTTTGCAGAAAAGATTGACTCTTGGACCATCTGGATATGATCAGAAATGAGGCTCGGACAGAATCGTTTACTGACTGAACAGACACTGAAACAGCCAGTGTGGTGGATGACAAGGAGCCCATGTTTTTGTTTAAAAAAAAAATTTTTTTTTTTTGTCATTTGGCTCGCATGCATTTCACATTTCGAAATATTTTGGGACAAGCACTGAAACTGTGAGCCTGAATCTCATCATTATGGAGAAAGAAGCGTCTTCAGGGAAGCCACTGCCAAGTCGCCCAGACGCCTGACCCTTCTTCTAACCTTGTTGTTAGTCCCAGAAGAAACACTCGGGTCAGAAGACACCAGGAGAAGGAGGCAGCCCCACAGCCAACGGGGAGGCCAACTTGCCCAAGAGATGGGCGCGCTCGGACTGGAGCTCTGGTGTCTCCGAGCGGCCCCGCAGCTGTGGGCAGAATCTCTCACCTCCCAAATCTTTCTCCGTCTTTTCTGCAGCCAAATGGAAAGAGAAACTGTTCTAGCTCTCAGATTACTCACCAGGCCGGGCCGGCTGGAAGGCGGACATCGTTCGTGAACGCGTAGAAGCTGCACATGCCACCTGCGGCCCACGTAGCTCCCTCCCGGCGCGGCGATGCTGTGGACAAAGCAGCAGAGTTGAGCCCAGAGCCGCCAAGAAAGGGGACGTGCGGCCGGCGAGGGGGGCCCACACCCAGGCGCTCCCCCGACACTCAGCCTCTAGAACCAGACTCGAGCCCCAGGTCACAGGAGAGGAAAGGCCGCCGTCTCGGGCCAAACGGCTCCAGGCTCCTGCTACGCCACCTCCCTCTGTCGCCGAACCGTCTCCTTTCGGAGCCAGGTCTAAAGCAGATTGGGGCACGTCTGGGAAATATAGGGTCTTTGCGTTGTCCACGATTTCCCCCCCTCTTCGTCCCCAACGGTATGTTGTAGTCCGCGGCCGTCCCAGAACCCCAGCTTCCTTGACGAAGGGAGGAAGGAAACCGGCCGCGCCAGTGAGTGAGACCAGTACTCGAGGCGTCTGCGCCTGACTGCGTTTCTTCATCGCGGTCTTTCCAACGGGGGCCACAGTCCCTGAGGCAATTCAGACTCCGTGTAAAGTGTTTGATGGGCAAAAATAGGGCCAGAGTAATTGATGATTGTTATTAATGGGATCACAGGTAAGGTGGTACGTTTTCTTTTGAATGAGCAGACCACAGACGAGCGGCGTGAAGAGACAGCCAAGTATAACGGGTTTGACAGGGTTCTTAACCCTGCCCGCGTTATACCTTTGCAGCTGATTTTTGTTAAATCCCTACAAATAAAAATTACAAACTTGAGTGCTTGGCCCTGGAATCAAACGAACTTACATCTCATCTCGATTCACTGATTCACTAACTATGTGACCGTGCGTCCACTCCACTGCTCCCCGACAAGATGTATACACACTTAATCTCTCTGGAATATGAATAATACTGGGGGCCTGGGTGGCTCAGTGGGTTAAGCAGCTGCCTTAGGCTCAGGTCATGATCTCAAGGTCCTGGGATCGAGTCCCGCGTGGGGCTCCCTATTCAACAGGGAGCCTGCTTCTCCCTCTGCCTCTTCCCTCTGCTTGTGCTCTCTCGTTCTCAAATAAATAAATAAAATCTTTAAAAAATAAAATAAATAAAATAAAAAATAATGTGTGGATGATATTGTATCCACATCAGTTATGATGAGGATTCAGTGAATGAACAGATTTGGCACAAAACATACACTAAATAAACTGTTAACTTATTTTTATCATGATTATTTTTCTTCTTACGGCTAAAGTTGATGCTGTTAAGTTCTTCTCGAAGGTTGTCAGAAGACAGCATCATTGTACGAGTGTGTTTGGGTTGTATTGAGATTTTCTTGTGATTCTTTTTTGAGGAAAGAAGTTCTGACCAACGGTGTAACAAAAGTCCTGTAACAGTGAGCTACTTCCTTGATGAAGATTCTGAACCTGCATATGGTGCCTGATTTCATTATGCTGACTGGAGTTGCCAAGTCACAGGGTTTGCATATCTTATCTTCTGATACATGTTGCCAAACTGTCTTCCAAAAAACGGCACCAACAAATACGGATTTTCAACTGAGCATCCATTGTGTGACAGGCGCTGTGCTGTATCTCATTTGATTCTCCATATGATTATACAAAAGTGCATTTTTATCTTCATATATGGTACAATATTGTGAAAACAGAGCTCCAGTGTGTCAAATAACGTGCTGGAATTATATAGGTAGTAGGTGATGGAGAAGGATTTGAAACAGACCCGAATTTAGATGGACCAGATGCTTTCCAACTGCACCACAGGAAAATATAACTCAAGAGAGAAATGAATTTGAGCTGTTGAAATATATTCATAAATCTGTCAGATTTATAACTAAGTGACATCTCATCCCCACATTTGTTTACATGTCTATAAAATTAGAAGGTTCAACGGACTAGTGTCGATGATGGCTTCCAACCCGATGAGTCTGTGTTTGGGGTCCTCTTCAACATGAGTCCTGGTGGACGAGGGGATGTCTGCATGTAAGTATGTTAAGAATGTGACTATGTTGGCTGTTCTCCATGTTTACAAAGTACTAAACAAGAAGAAACAGACCTTAGTTAGGTACAGCCAAAAGGTTTGTTTGTTTGTTTGTTTGTTTAAGATTTTAATTATTTATTTGACAGACAGAGATCACAAGTAGACAGAGAGGCAGGCAGAGAGGGGGGAAGCAGGCTCCCCACAGAGGAGAAAGCCCAATGCGGGACTCGATCCCAAGACCCTGGGATCATGACCTGAGCCAAAGGCAGAGGCTTAACCCACTGAGCCCCCAGGTGCCCCCAAAAGGTTTTAGAGTTAAAAGATCACCTAAGACTATCTGATTGTCTCAGTGAAAAACCCAAGATATAATAATGGGTTCTCTGCCCTCAAATAGCTCCAGTAAGGAAAAAGACCATTAACAATCCCAGGGGGGTTGGGTATAAATACGCCTGAAGCACAAAGCCTAACCAAATGGTGTCTTAAGGTCCTCTTAGCTTTGTGCCTCTATGGCTTCTCTCTACTAAAGATTCAGGCTTATTTGAAAGTTAAAGCTAACATGGGGAGCCTTAGTGAAAAAGGCACACATAAATTATATTTCTGTGTTACCCAGAGTTAGCATCACACATGCCTGTTGTCAGCTCCTAACCTGTCATGACTAGGCACTAGGCCAATAGTTTTGAAATCTTGACTTTGATTAAAGATGTCGTTCCCTGGGCCTCATGTACCAGAGATTTTAATTTCCAGGGTTTCCATCGGGAGCAGGAATTTGTACTTATAGTAAAGACCTTGGACGATTTAAGTGAAATGGTTTCCATGCTTCACTCGGAGGAACTAATCCTGCACTCAGCTGAGGTAGCGGAGGAGAGGTACCCTCTCGGAGCTGGCCCATGGCCTTGATGCGCATGGAGGAGAAGAGTAGTTAAGGGCGCCTGGGGGTCCCAGTGGGTTAAGCCTCTGCTTCAGTTCAGGTCATGATCCCAGGGTCCTGGGATCGATTTCTGCATCAGGCTCCCTGCTCAGTGGGGAGCCTGCTTCTTCCTCTGCCTGCTGCTCCCCATGCTTCTGCTCTCTTTCTGACAAATAAATCAATAAAATCTTAAAAAAAAAAAAAAAAAAAAAAAGAGTAGTTAAAAGTTTAGAAAAAGTAGACCGGAAAGGGAGTTCCTTTGGGGTAGATGTTGTTGCTGCATACTATTACTAAGATATCAAAGGCCATATTCGTTGTATTTTATTGTTGTTCTTTAAGTTATATTGTGAAGTGAAGGCCTACCTATTGATAACAAGATAAATCAAGAAAAATAGTAAGAATAAGTATCATCATTGAGCCTTTATAATTGCTTCTGAAGAGTTTTCTATCTTTAGTTTCACAAACACTGACAATTTTCTTACCTGTGTTAAAATAGTCATTTCCACATTTGTGAAGAGATAAAACATGTCCACTGTTTCTTTCGGCTATATTAATCTAATCCTACCCTAAAGAAATACGTGACTCGATCAGTCAAGAATGTTTATTGAGTATTTACTAATAAGGACACATAAGTAAACAAAGTAGATAGAATCCCTATTCTCAAAAACCCTATAGACTCTTAGTAAGCATTAAATGCAAAATTTTAAGTATGAACAATATTATACATGTAAGTAGGAGATGCTATAAAAGTATACAATGGAAGGAACCAATAATTTAATGCATGGGATCCTGGGATAGTTTCCTGAAAAAAACACACCAAAACTGAGACCTCAAGAATGAGTAGGGTTTGCGAGGGAAAGAAAGGAGACAAAGAGGAGCATGTGAAGGAGGAACACAAGGCATTCACGGGCCAGGAAAAAGGCTTGTGTGGCTGTAGCGTGAAACCCCCGGGGCAGGGCAGCAAAGGGGAGTGGGTCCATTTTTCACACTGAGTTAAGAATTACAGACTTTACCCAAAATTCAGTATGAAACTATTAAAGGGTTTGAAGCAGAAGACAGGACTGATCTGGTTTGTTGTGAATAAAGATCATTCTCTGGCTGCAGCATGGGATAGTTCTGTGCAAGAAGGAAAATGGATGTTGGAAGATGAGGTATAAAGTTCCTGAAATGACCCAGGTGGACGGTGTCGACAGACTGGGCTATGGTCGTGGCAAGAAGATAGAGAGAAGTGGGTGGATTCACAAAACATGGAGGAGGGGATTGGCAGGAATTGTCAATTTCGATGGATCTGGGTAGAGGAAAAGTCAAGGACGTCCCGGTCTCGCTGGAGCAACTGGGCGCCATTTCCTCAGACGGGAAAACATAGACTAGGATGAAGCAGATATTCAGATAGCCGACTCTCCAGTAGAACCTCGAGGATATGTAATGTGTGTTGAACTGGCAACCAGTCACATGAGAATTGGGCAATCAATCAATCGATCAGTCACTCCACCCCTCCCTTCTATTTGTTCCAACTATTACCATTTCTAAAATATTTAACACGAGCCTTCTCAATCAAGGATCCAAAAAACACAAAATTCCAAAGTGATTCTCTGCCCAAGCTTCCACTTCCCCAGAATTCTGACCTTAAAGCCAATACTTTCCCAAGCCTAAATCATCTATTAAGCAAGCTATTCACAGAGTATGTCTGTAATGGTATTTGATCTTCTCTTTTGTTATATGATAAACTATGATAAACTCTCTCAGAGACCAAGAATGAATCAGTTGCACACAGTATATTCATTATGGATATATTTCAAAAAGAAACACGGAAATCCTTAATGTTGGAGATCCCTTCAGTGCTAGAGGTCTCTTTGAAAATAGGTATTTCTATACTCACTGTATACTTACTAATAGAATTTTTCAAATAGGAATTCTTAATAAACTAAAACTATAATCCAAATCAGTCAGACTACCATCTGGTATGTCTTAGAATCATATTGGCTCAGAAAATATTTAATAATATATGCCATTCACTCAGTTCCTACTTAGTGCTATATATTTAGTTTCAAATCTTTCAACAAACCTAGAGACCTTTTTTTTTTAAGATTTTATTTTTTTAAGTAATCTCTACACCCGTGTGGAGTTCAAACTTAAAACCTGGAGATCAAGAGTGACGAGCTCCACCAACTAAGCCAGCTGGGCACCCCACCTAGAGACCATCTGATGGCTAAGAAACATGGAGGGAATGACGGAGCTGGCCAAGGTCACACAGTTAGTAAGCAGTAGAGCAAGAACTCACACCCAGGTCTACCTGCCACCGGAGCTCTTTTTACTTCTCTGAGCTGTCTCTTGTGAACTCAACCAACCAATAAGGCAAGTGATATTTTCAGGTTTAAAGAAAAATGTTAATTATTCCTGCTCCACAGCTGGGAAACAGGTTCTTAAGGCTCTCAATCCTCTTCATATGAATAACACTTAGTAACTCCTTAGTATACATCATTCATTTGTCTCAATGCCTTCATGGTAAATAAAAAGAGCTTTCATTATTTCATCCTAATTCAAGAAGAATGTGTGTAACAACAGTCCTTTAAAAACAATACTCAAGGGGTGCCTGGGTGGCTCAGTGGGTTAAAGCTTCTGCCTTCAGCTCAGGTCATGATCTTAGGGTTCTGGGATTGAGCCCCACATTGGGGAGCTTGCTTCCTTCTCTCTCTCTGCCTGCCTCTCTGCCTACATGTGATTTCTCTCTCTCTGTCAAATAAATAAATAAAATCTTAAAAAATATATACATGAAAATAAAAAAATAAAAACAATACTCTAATCATCCCAAACTAGAAAAAAAATTTTTTCATCAACAGTAGAATAGATAAAGAAGTTGTGGTGTATTTAAATAATTTAATTACTCTACAGCAACGGAAATGAACTCCTATAACTGCAGGCAACAACATGAATGAATCTCACAAACACAATGCTTAATGAAAACAGACGTATGATCTAGAAATTCCACTTCTGGGTAATCATCCAAAGAAAAAAAACACTAGCTCAAAAAGATATATGGACCTCTACATTCAGTGCAGCATCATTCTGTAACAGCCAAGATATGGAAAAAACATAAGTGTCCCTTGATAGATGAATGGATAAAGAAAATGTTATAGAAAACACACACACACACACTCACACATACACACACACACACACACACACACACACACGCAAACAATGAACTATTATTCAGCCATAAAAAAGGAAATCTTGGATGGCCCTTGAGGACATTATGCTAAGTGAAAAAAGTCAGAGAAAGAGAAATGTATTATAATCTTGCTTATATGTGGGATCTAAAACAAAAACAAAACAAAACAAGCTCACAGATATAGAGAACAGATCAATGGCTGCCAGAGGCAGGGTGAAGGGTGGGCCACATGGGTGAAGGGAGTCAAAAGACACCGGCGTCCAGCTAGAAAACAAGTCATAGGATGTAATGGACAACATGGAGACTATAATTAATTATACATATTATTTATTATATACACATTGCATATTTGAAACTTGCTAAGAGTAAATCTTAAAAGTTCTCATTTTTTAAAATATTTATTTATTTTAGAGAAGGGGGGAAGGGCAGAGCAAGAGGGAGAGAGAATCCTCAAGCAGACTCGCTGCTGAGCGTGGAGCCCCATACAGGGCTCGATCTCAGGACCTTGAGATCATGACCTGAGCCAAAATCAAGAGTCAGCAGCTTAACCAACTGAGCCACCCCAGCACCCCAAAAGTCCTCATTACAAGAAAAAATTTTGTAATGATATAATGCTTTGGTTTTGGTTTTTGTTTGTTCCGTACTGAAGTGAACTGATTGTTTGGCAGCATGTTAACTAGACTTACTGTGGTGATCATTTCACAACATCACATCATTATGTCACAGATAGCTGAAGCCAACACAATGCTGTATATCATATTTACCTTGAATTTTTTTCAAGAAAAGGAAAGAAAACAGACACAAATGAGTACCTACATTATGACTCATGTATCTGAAGTACAAAAACAGGCAAAACTCATCTGTGCTGCGTGAATGCAGACCACTGGTTACTTCTGGAAGGGTGACAGCTGGACATGGGCACACAGGTGAGGGGTTCTGAGGTACCAATGCTCTCTGCGGCTGTGCCAGTGTATTCGCTTCGGGAAAATTCATCAAATCGCATGTTTATGCTTTTTGCACTTTTCTGTATCTATGTATTACTTCAATACAGTTCAATTAAAATAATTTACCAAAAGATAAAAATACTTAAAATGACTTTCATAGTTAGGTGAGACCTTAGATATTTACAGTATCTAATCAATGAAAATATGAAGATGTTCCCTATCATATTTTAAAGATTTTATTTATTTATTTATTTGACAGACAGAGATCACAAGTAGGCAGAGAGGCAGGCAGAGAGAGAGAGCAGACTCCCCGCTGAGCAGAGAGCCCGATGCGGGACTCAATCCCAGGATCCTAAGATCAGGAGCTGAGCTGAAGGCAGAGGCTTAATCCACTGAGCCACCAAGGAGCCCCAATGCTCCTTATAATTTAAGCCCTTAGTAAGTATTTAAAATAGATAATAATGAAAATAATTTACAAAAGCACAGATAAAAAAATAGCAAAATGTTAATAACTATAAGCAGTCGAAAAAAATACTTTCCACACAAGACTATTAGTGCATTTCAAAGACTATTTCACTGAAGGATAAGATGACAGAGAAACTTCAACCATATGGAAACTTGGACAACAATTCCCCCTGTAATCGTGGATAGATTACTAAATTCCTCAGTTTCCATGTCACCACATCTAAGAGCAGGATAATTCCTATCTTCCTCACAGGGGTGTTGCGCTGCTTAATTAATGTTTGTGAAGCACTTTCTGTTCCCTGGGTGAAAGGAACCACAAAAGAGCAAACATAATTATGTTTAATTGCAGGGCTGATTTTGGAGACACATGCACACACACACAAAGTGCCTCCGGACTGCGAAGTGACTCGATCACTCCATTAGAATCACTGTCCGTGACATATGCCTGTGGCTTCTGCTCTACCTGAGAAAATGGCCTTTTAAATGTTATGCGTCTTCTCTCTCTGTAAAATGGGGTAACAGGCTTTCCGTGATTTGCAAGTGTGTCTTTATTCTTTGTAAACGCCCTGCTGTGATCTGTAGATGGAAAGCAGCCACAGGTTGCTGTGGAAAGAGGAAACGCAGCCTCCTGCCGCCTGGACGCATGGACTTGCTCTTCTCCGGGGAAGCCGGAGCCGGACGTCTTGCAGGAAGGCCCCTGGGAACCGGCTCCGCTGCAGGAGAGTCCGAGAACAGTCCGTTTGCAGGAGGCCAGGCTGCTAGATTTCGAGAACTTTGGGGGGTTGGTTTGTTGGCCTTCTGGGTGGTTACTTTCCACTCTCCCAAAGGAACCGCTGATTCTACAGGCCCTTTCACAGAGGCCATCATCATTTCTATTCTTAATCAAAGGGCTTCAACGTCCACAAAACCAGGCTTTAGAAATCCAGTGATACGCACAACTCGAACTACGACCTTTCGTGCGCCGACCCACCGAACGGGGCCGTGGGGCCTTCGCAGCCCTGAGACCGGGTCTTTCTCAGACCTTGACATGGGGACATCAAACCATTGTGTCACTGCAGCGTACACATTTTAGAAGAGAAGATCTTTATAAGAAGACATTGTAGGTATATTTCTCATTTCTCCTTTTTAACAGGCTCAGTAAAACCTAAAGAGACCCACGAGAAAGGTTTTGAAGTCCTTGGTGAAGATCAAAGGACTTCGTACATGAAACCAGAGAGCTCCTCTGGCATTGATTTCCCACACCACGTAGAACTAACTGTGTCTTCCCTGTCTTCTCTTTAGTTAACATATAGAAATATTCCTTATCCCCTCTCCTTGATTAAAGAAAATAGAATTCCAGGCAGAACAGACTACTCTCAGTTTTAAGTCACCATTTGGGGCCGTATACTTCTATTTCTGATGAAGTCTTTCAATAATTAACCTTCTTCTTCCTCCCTCTATAAAGACAAATCACACGGAGCTACTTTAAAAATAAAAAGCAGTATAAATCTTGATGACAGTAGATGTAACTTTTCAGTAGCTAAAGTTCCCCCGAAAGATTAAGTTGTCTGTCTGAATACCTCTGTAACACCCACCAAAACCTTCTAGGGAACAACACTGACGCATTCTCTTCGGAAAATACAAACCAGTCAAGTGCACCGGCTTAGTGAGTGCAAGTCCTGAGAGTTTCCTGAAATCACACTCGGTCATCCGATGATTTGATTTTCAACACTTAGCAAGATACTCACTACCACAGTACAAACAGACCTGGGGGATATCTATGAAGATTTTGAGGAATTTTAAAATACACGAAATTGTCTACACATTCAAATCATGCCCTCCAAAAAGCACACACACTGCAGTTCGTTTTGAGGGTGGGATGAGAAACAGAGCAATGAAAGGCCAAAATAAGAGTTTCCTTTTATTTCGTTTTTATTTCGGTAAGGAAGCAAAAGCTTCAGCGCTTCTGCTGTGCTGCCAAGTGGGGCTGGTGTTTCATGATGCGGGTGAGGAACCCATAAAAGCTCACAGTATTCAGGGAGCCAGAGAGCAACTCCTACAGGACAAGCAGGGCTCATCTCCACCAAGTTCACGTCCAAGAACATGGTCTCTGACTCCCTGGCCGCCAGCGGGACGAGTCATGTGAATGTTGATCAGTCGTTCCTTTCTGAAGTTCGAATTAAGGGAGAACGATCTGAATTCTTTCTGCAGGGCGAACACATTAAGAGATATTCCAGAGGCTGATGTCCTCACCCTCGATGCGACCCACCAGCCATTTCCGACTCTGCCGTCTGGGCCTGGCAGGACTGTGTGAGGCACGATCGTGGTAGGTAGGCATGGCCACGGGACGGAGTCTGACCAACGACATGTGGGCAGGAAGAACACAGAGTAGTTCGAAGCGGGAGTTTCAAGAACCAGCGAGCAATTTTCCATAGATTTTGTTCCTCTCCCACAGCTCTGGCCGCGTTCCAGGTGTGGCCTTCTTCGTCCGCTGAGGCATCAAAGTGCGAAGAACAGAATGCAGGATCCCTAGTCACACGCCGCGGACATAAACGCAGGAGGGAAAAACGAGCCCTGTTCCTACGGCTCTGAGACGTGGGAGTCCTTTGTGTCCGGGCCACCACCAAGCCCCTCTGACTGCGTCGGCTGCTCACTGAGAGATCCGGGGACTCCTGCCACGATGACCGCGGCTGGAGTGTTCCAGCAGTGTCGCCCGCCGTCTCTGCCGGCCTGGTCCTGCGCAACCGCACCGGATCCCCTGGGGTTCTGCTGCCCATGGAGAGACTCTGCACGACTTCCCCAAGGCCCACGCAGGGTCACTGCCAGTCATTACAGGGACAGCAGGTGAGTAAATGAGCAAACACACCAACGTGTTCACATCGAACATTCATGAATCCCTCCCTCTCCCTCAAGAAAACGCTTCTCTTGAAGCCCGAGGTCCTCGTGGCCTGACTCAGCTGTTCAGAGGAGCCGTGCAGGCGTGATGATGAATTCCAGCCACAACTCCACGCCAGTGCCTGGACGAACAGGCCCCGGAGCGGCTACAATCTCCTTCCAAGAGCCGGTGTCCAGCCTGGAATGCCAAATAGTCTCGGTTCTTTTTTTTTTTTTTTTTTTTTAAAGAAACAAGAATCTTACATTTGTAGTCTAAATCTCCCTTTTTCTTTAGAAACTGCCCAGGTCAAAGAAAACATGAGCGGGCGGCACTCACCACTCAGGCCCGCTGCCCGCAGTGCACAGGCGTCCACAGCTGAACCTCTTGTGGCGTCTTTGTGGGGAAAGTGGCCATTATCCATCTTCAAGAAGCCCCGGGTTGTTAAGCCCAAACCCTGGCCAGGGACCCAGCTCAATTTGCAAAACAAACAAACAAAAATTCTACTGCCTTTCTTACTGGAAGAAATTTCCTTATCTTGGTAGCAAAAACTATGCTAACCAAACCAAGTCCAAGTCAGTATTCGACCTCTCTGTTGGTCTCACCGGATGGCTAGCTTCTGAATTCACTTTTACTTTTTCTTTTTCCTGATTATCAAAGTAATACATGATTATGACTAAAACACAGCAAAATGTCCATATGAGTACAAGAGGTACTCATTGTCTAAGTCTGATAATAAACAAAGTTTAAAATACACTTATATTTAGAACTTTCTATTTTTACTTGTTTGGTATTCTAATTTTTTCTTATTAGGTAGTTTTCACTTTTTCCTAGACTAGTCAAGTTTTAGATTTGACTTTTTTTTTCTGGTCTCCAGAAAGAGTAATTTGATCTTAGTATATTCCTTTTCAATGTGCTTCACTAATTCTTGTGGTCATTCTATGGTAGGACTTCTTCCAGAAAGATAGTGGGAATTATCAACTCTTTTGTTATGAATGACTTGTCTAGGGACGAATGGTTTCATTATTTACTTTTTAACTTTTAGTAAGTATACTTTTTTCTTTAAAGAGTAATTCATATAATTGTAGACAACTTGATAAATATTAAAGCACGGAGAAAAGAAAACCGTTTCCCATAGCCCCACAGCCAAAAGATAACTAACATTATTATTCTGGTGTGCTTTCTTTCCATCTCCTGTTTTTATACACAGGGTTCAAACATATGTGTAAAAAAAAATAAGCATATGCATGTGCATATGTGGGTCCTATGTGTGTTATGTATAGCTACGTGTTTGTATCACCAAATGGAATACATGGAGAGAGAAAGACAGAGACAGAGAACACTAGACATTGCACACACATTATATATTCAGGTATAATTACGTATGTTTGTTATGAGCTTTTGCACTTATTACATCAACGTTAGCTGGGGAACGCAACTCTGCCACTCATATTCCGCTTGAGGGGGAAAGTTCTCCCTTACAGGGAAGATAAAGGAGAAACACTCTGTCTTCCCCTCCCCCAAATCCATACACTGAAGTCCTAGCCTTCGGTAATTCAGAATGTGACTGTATTTGGACACAGAGTCTTTAAAGAGATGATGGAAGTAAAAAGAGGTCATTAGGGTTGACTCTAATCCAACATGACGGGGTCCTTATAAGAAGAGGAAAGACTGGGACACGGAGAAAATGTGAGCACGCGGGGGAAGGACCCTGTGAAGACAGAGGGGGACAGTCATCTGTAAGAGACGTCCTAGAGTTAGATCAACCCGGCCGACGCCTTAACCCTCGAGCGCCAGCCCCAGCATCACGGAGCCTAGTGTGGGCTCAACAGAGCTTTGAAGAAGACGCTGAAATGATGCCATTTTCTCTCCCGGCAAAGTGAAAAAGAGCTCGGACTGATCTGTTTTCAATGAATTCCAAGACTTGCTATTTCTGGAGTATTTGTAGAGGTCGCTTCTCTGTGGGGTCATTAATCTGGCAGGAACTGAAATAACCTTGTTTGCCACAGAACTTTAAAAGTACATCAGAGAACCAGAATTCTTGGAGCCCGCTGTCCCTTTCATCGACTCTGGTCTGGGAGCGAGGAGCTGACCACCCCCTCCGCTGGGCTTCCAAAGAGGTCGGGAAGAGCTGAGATTTTCCCTGTTGTGTTCCTGTGACAGCAAGTCAGGAGCTCTGTTCGGCGCAGACAGTCCGGAGTGCCTGACTGCAATGCAGAAATCACCATGAGAAGCGTGGAGATAAATAAAGCATGAGCGGCCTGATACCTGGGACTTGGCAGTCCAGTCAGGGACACAGACACACACCCAGAGCCTACGGTACACGGCGGGCTGTGACGAGGGTTATGAGGGACACGGCGAGATGGCAAGAAGCGAGGTCAGTTTTGCCGGAGGCAGGGCGGTCTGGACAAAGAGGCCTCACAGAACAGAAGGCGGCTGAGCGGGAACTTGGTAGGAAAACAGCGATAAAGACGGGCCCTGGGATATCTTGCTCTGTTCGAGCTGCCAGCGACCTCAGCTCCCCCGCTCTTCTCTCTGGTGAGGAAGGTGCGCCCCGCAGAAGAGCCACCACCTCAGGCTGCCCACCTGCCCCGTCCACACCACCCGCACGCAGCTCCAAATCTGCAGGAGCAGAGGACGCATAGACCAGAGTCTTTTTCTTCCCTAGGCGTTTGTGACAGACACCAGAGGCAGCAATTAGTGGTCCGGCCACAAAACCAGCCCACGGCCAGGGCAGCCTCTGCAGGAGGCCATCGCTGTGGTAGTTATCAAGGGACCAGATTTAGCGGCCGGCAGAGCCGCACCTGGGTCCTGCAACCGGCCTACAGAGCCTTAGCAACGGAGCCAAAGTGACGGGGCTAGATCAGAGCGAGCTTTAAGCTCCAGGTAGGGAACCTTGTGGAAAAGTCCAACTTCCGTTCAAAAGAGAAGATCTCAAAAGCAACCAAAGGAATGATGTTTTGCCCTAGAATGACAGGGTTCGATATATCAGAGGGGCCGGCGTGGGTCTGTGCTCTCGTGGGGAGTGTGCTTCCCTGCATGAGTCCGGAGGGCTGGCACAGGCAGCCGCGTCTCTGTCCCTCCCGAGACCCCACTCCCTCCCCACCCCTCAGGTCCCGCTGGCAAGGACAACAGACCATCCCGAGGGGGCTGATGCCAACCCCCAAAGCGAACCTCCCGGGGCGAGTCAGAGAAGTGGCCAGGGCCCGAAAGAATGCCCTGCGACAGTTTGATTTAAAGAGACTATTCAGTTCTCTTCCCTCTCGTCCCTACCAGGGCCTGCATAACTGAATAATTAAACGACGAATCTTTATTTATTTATTTTAGATTCACAGGAGCAGCTGTGCCTTTTCTCTTTGCTGAAGGACACGCAGACTCGATTAGATCTGTGTTGTTTCCACCTCGTCTTCTCTCCTCCGTGCTCTCCCGACCCTGTACCCTCATCTCCTCCTGTTCCCACCATGGAAATAGTTGTGCTCCTACCCACTCCTGAAAAAACACATTTCTCCATAAAACAACAACAGAACGTTGCCTCCAGAGAGCAGATGCAGTAAAAATGGTCTGATTAAACTCGGAGGCTTTGTCTCTTGAAAAAAGTTACGCCTATTTTCCATACACGAAGCAGCCAGTTAGAGACGCACGACGGTGATGTGACACAGATTCCCCGTACGAGTGGACTGACTTCCCAATGGTGGAAACGCATTTCTGAACGACAAACGAAGCAACTTTTACAAGTACCATCATTTTAATAGCGTTTTTAATCCGTTTACGGGGCACTCTGAAGGTATGGAAGGTAGTATTTTTCCTAGCAAACGTTAAATAAGATATGGTAATGGGGTACCAGAGCTGGGGAAGGGGCTGGCATTATACGCAGCCTCTAGACCAGCCATGTATTCTCCAGATGGGGAAACGAGATCGAGAGAAACCACAGGGTTCCCCACGTCAGACAACCAGGACCGAGCCTCAGAGCAAATGAGAAAACTCCAGGCTAGAAATCCGCCGTAGTTCAAGCCTCTGGTCGCCACATTTAGCCTCTGTGTCTTTCAGGGTAGCCCGCGGCCGACCCAGCTGTGCGACGTGTATGCGTGTGAGGCATGTGTGTATCTCGGCCGAGGTTCCCGCTCGCTGAAAGGAACCGAGCACTGAGAAGTCTCAGTAAGATACGGTACGAATCCCCCGAGAACTCTCGTCCCAGCACTACCCAAACCCCAGATGAACGGCCTGTACCCCGAAGTGTTACTCGGCTTTCTATCAAGGTTTCCATAGAGACAAAGAGCCAGACTCAGTCCAAATAAAGGGCATTTTTTGCACAAGAACGAGCACAGAGTATATGGTAGGTTTTGGGGAAATGCTTGTCCACCTGCTGTGAAGAACGCGGGATCCATTTTCACGACGCAACAGATGGTAACTTCTGGAGTACGAAGTCCACATAGAGACCCCCTCGCTGTTAGGAGAAACGCCGGGAGCACCCAGGGGGTGAGGGAGGGGGAGTCTGTGGGGCGGCGCGGGGGGGGGGGGGAGAAGGAAGAGGAAGACAGAACCGTCAGCCTCCCCGGCCTCAGACACCGGGAGGTCGTTGGTCAGATAAGTTTATTTCATCTCACACCGACGCGGCTGCCTCTGGAAGCCACTGGCCACAGCCATCCACTCAAGGTCTCACCTACTCAAAAAAGATCACGAGCAAAAGGACTTTAAAAATCCTATTGACATTTTGCTTCCTTGCCTTCCTCACACAGTGATTCAGGTAAAATAAAAGCCATTTAAAACTGCTGACTCTGGGACACCCGGGTGGCGCAGTGGGTTAGAGTCTGAGCGGCTCAGGTCATGATCTCAGGGTCCTGGGATCGAGCCCCGCATCGGGCTCTCTGCTCAGCGGGGAGCCTGCTTCTCCCTCTCCCTCTGCCACTCCCCCTGCTTGTGCTGCCCCTGCTCTCTGCTCTTTCAAATAAATAAATTAAATAAATAAAAATGCTGACTCTTCCATGTCCTTGAAAGATACCTAACCTAGCCTCCTCTCTGATTTATTCACGAAAATCTGTGAAATCTGGTTATATATTTCTCTTATATAATACTTCTGATTGTTAAAATAAGGAAAACTTAAAAAATAAAATAAGGAACTTAAAAAATAAAAAAAATAAGGAACATGAGAATGTAAACTATTCCATGAGCTACTAATTATATTGAAATCTGCTTAAAAGACCCTTGTACTCAAAAGCTTCTGTTATCACTGAGCTGTGCAAATGCCCACATTCCTAAAACAGCAGCTCTGTGTTCTAAAGGTACATTTGGAAACCACGCTTGTAGGGGAAACCAGAGAAATACCAACAGTCACAAGAACCGGGTCCACTTCTCTGAAAGGAGACTGAAAACTTCACAAATCCTCACAAGTAGAAATCCTATTAAAGAACCGTAGTTTTACCATCTCTGTTGCAGCTTACAGAAGCCCCTTCCCCGAACAAGGCAGAAAATTGAGTGAAGTGGTTGAGTGGGATGTTCTCGTGGCAGAGAAACACCGTCATCAACAAGGGAAGCATCGCTCTAGCGAGAGGCATTCTTCGGGTCCGCTGTCTCCCTACCTCTTATTTGACAGCTCCCCCAATCAAATTAACTTTGGGATCATAAACAAACCAGAAACGTGCTGTGTAAGGACCCTCCAGCCCTGTGTTCTACACGCACTGGAAATGCTCTCAGAGAATTTTCCACCTGAGAATTCAAGGGGCCGGGCCCACGCCGGCTGAAGTGCTCTTCTTCTTCCCCGCCTCAAAACAGAATCACCCTTTATTGTCTCCTTCTTTGTCATCGACCATGTCTGTCTTATTACCAAGACCTCCATGTTTCACTTTTGGCGTGTCCTTCATCTGGATTTTCTGCTCTCTATCGTACGCCATCTTCCCGTCCACGTGGAAGTCCAAGTGGGCCCCACGTCGGCCGTCACGCTATTATTCAGCCGACCGCTGTAAGTCAACGTCTCTTCATCCCAATTCAACCTGTACACCGAGGCAAGCATCGCCTTTAACGCATCATATTCCTACTCACAACTTAAAATTTAAAAAATCAAAGCTATCGAATTCCGTTCCAAAGCCTCCTATACCTCTAGAATCATACACCCTGCAAGTCATTTTGCGGAATCTTCTAACCCAGAAGGGCGAATCTCCTCACCGAGTCATGAACTTGAGATGTCTGTTCCTTTCTACGTCCTGACTCATGGAATTCTATCTGACAAGCCATTTATTTAATATCTCTGGGCCTCAGTTTCTTTAGCTATAAAATGAGGCTATGATACACGGCAGGGTTTTTGAGAACCTCCAATAAGAATAATTTATTTGCAAGTTTTTCTAAATTGTTAGGCTCTAGAAACGTTCATCTGTTTATGAGCCTTGGTCTGCTTCACGGTTGTACCCAACACACTTAGCACCTCTCACCCACTGGGACAATCCCACTATTGACTCACCTGCGTCTGTCCCACACCTGGCTGTGATCTATTTGGAAGCAGAACTGCATTTTGTCACAATTCACCTTGAGCTTTTTCCTAATCAGAAGAGTTTGGGGGATGAGCCAGTCTTCTCGGTCTTTTCAAGGCCCACCACAAAGTAGACACAATACACGTCTGCCCGTTGCTTGAGTTGGGCCCTGAAAACAAACAAGGGAGAGCAGCGGGCTCTCATCTCCTCAGACCAACTTTCCCATTAAGGGACAACAAAAACGCGTGGTGATTAGTGAGAAAATATCTGTGAACTGTTAGAAACAGTTTGAGAAGCGTTTGCCACAGATAGCAACTTCCTGCTCTGGGGAACTTTGAAATTATGATTTCCAAATGGTGACTTGATATCCAAATCTCACATTCTGCATGTGATAACCTCAGGGAGGGCAGATGGTTACACAGAGGCAACCAAGTCTTGTGAAAGACAGGGACTCTCAGTGAGTCTCCAAGAGTATTCAGAGTGTCTAGATTTAAAGGTAGTGGGGACTTAACAAGGCTTTTTGCAGTCCTTTTCTCTTTGTCCCTCCCCTGCCATTATCTAGAGAAATGCGTGTGGGATTTTTTTCCATAAGCTACAAAAACAAGCATGCCCCTGGTTAGATTCTCTAATAGTCCTTTGGTCATAAAACCGTGGCTTACGGTTAGCAAAGTTTCATGAGCTCATGCTTCCCCTGGTTACACAACTTACCCCGATCAAACATCTTTCCTCTCCTTTCTGCCGGGGCCTCCATCTGCCATCTCTTACAGGACTCTTTCCTCCCGCACAAAGATGACACAGCCCACACTACTTACAATAATCCATTTTTGAAGTGTAACTGTGCACCTTGTAAATGGGAATAACGTTCAGAGTAGCCTAGAATTATAGGGCTACAAGAATACTTAAAATTATCTATTACAGACCTGCAGTCCAGTTAAAACTTTTACAAACGGATGAAAAGTCTTGGTCAGTCTGAAGATTTCCTGAAGAAGTGAGGACACAATCTGTAAAACTCCTGTAACAACTTACTACCTGGCAAATTAGCCGGGATTTATTTTTTAATGGTCAACTCTCGCTCTTGGAAATGGTGCGACAAAATGGCCACTTTCACACATTATGAGGGAGCGTATAAATTTGAAAAACTCTTTTGAAAAAAAATTGGGCAAATGTATCATGAGCCTCAAGCTGTTCCAATCCTTGGACTCAGTAATTCTGGATCTAGAAATGGCTTAAGGATATAAAAGCTGAAATACAGAAAGAAGATTTTTAATGCCTAAAATGTTTCTTAATTATGGTTACTCCAATAGTAAAAAAGGGAAAATCTTAAATGTCTAACACCACGGGATTAAGTATGGAAATTAAGAGATTACACTGAACAAACAGAAATTGCAACCACATCCCTTAACATGGAGGAGGGGTGGTGAAGAGTCAGTTACAAAGCAGATTTACTGTCGTAGCTGATGAAGCCCACATTAGAAACCCCAAGGGAAGCTCAACCGCTCGGTTTCTGAGTCTAATGATAGAGAGGTCTGGTGGGCTGGGATACCGTGCATCTCCCTTGTCTTCTTCTAGGCCTGCCGTAAAGTAGACACAGACACAGGTTTGCTCATTGCTTACATCGGTCAGTGAAAATGAACAAGGTGAAAAAGAATCTGATCTGAGAAATTTTACTTTAAGGGAAAAATACATGCTAGTGAGTGATAAAGCACACAGTGGGGGGTAGGGTTTCACGATGAGCCCAATAGTCCACTCAGGTCATCCCAAGCTCAGTTCCCACAAGATTCTAACTCTAAACCCCGTGGCGCCACACTGGAAAATATTACATCTACCAAAACACTGGGAAGGATAACATTCCAGTGACATATTTCTTATCTCTTATTATACTGACAGATGAATTTTCCCAGTAATAAGTGTTATAGTGGCAGGTTCCCCTCTTTTCAGTTTATTCTAGAATTCTCAGACTTTAGGAATGGAGATGGGGCGGGGGGGGGGGGGTCGAATCACCCCACCATCAATTATTATACACTCATTCAACTAAGACAGGAGAAGGCAAGATAAAATTATAAATGGGAACATGGATGACTTTCTATCAGTTTTTTTTTAATTTTATTTATTTTTTTATGTACATATATTTTTTTTATTTTCGGCGTAGCAGTATTCAATGTTTTTGCACCACACACCGTGCTCCATGCAATCTGTGCCCTCTCCAATACCCACCACCTGGTTCCCCCAACCTCACTTTTTTATTTCTACTTTTCAACTTTTTTCCAAGTTTCTTATGAGGAGTAAGTGCTGTTTTACGATTTTAAATGAAAAAAACTAAAGGGAGACATCTTGCTGATAATCTAACTCATAACCACAGAAGTTTAGACCAGAGTGCCTTCCTTATTTCAAAAAACAGTTAAGTGCCACCCTTTGCCAAGTAGTGTGCTGGGTAAAAGATGAGAAAGCCATGAACCATGTTCTCAAGGAGGTCAGAGATCTCTGAGGGAGATCGAGAGTGGCACAGATTCAAGTGCCAGTAACACAGGTTAAGGTAGGGGGTGCGTTAGGGGCACAAGAAAAGGAGTTATTGGTTCTACGCACACTGGCACGTGAGCAGCAGAGGATTTCACGGGAAAAGGAACTCTCAAGGTGAGCTTAGGAGGAAGTTTCACTTCACTGGGGGTAAGTGATGGGAGGAAATTCCAAGCAGAGACAACAGGACTAGAGAACACGACCAGGCTGGGAACTCAGGAAGGTACATCATGGGCACGAAGGCGATGAGGAAGGCAAGTTCATACGGCAGCCCAGGGAGGATGACAGGCAAGGACTGGAGCCCCCGACGGAGGTAAAAGTCTGTAGGACGCAGTGACAAGACTGGCTATGGGAGACAGAGGACAAGGACTGAAGCGTGGCTCCGAGTTTTGTAGTTTAGGCAAGACTGACTAACCCTAATCCTCAGTTTAGTCAGGGGGACAGTGAGGCCATTAATTAAGTCAAGAAAACTACGAGAAAGGATCCGTCTGGGAAGAGGAAAAACGGAAGAAAGGAGGTCGCGGTGGACACCTGGAGTCTGACTGCCTCTGCACACGCACCCGGCAGTCGTGTGTATTCAGAGAGAGAAGTGTGCCGCTGGCCGCAGGACACAGGCCAGGGTTCGAGGCGGACGTCTGGGAGTGGAGATTGCTTGCCAACACAAAGGCGGGAGAACAGGAGCAGCCTCCTCCCCAGCCCTCCAATTCCAGATCAGCCTTCCCTACTCCCGTCTAATCAGCTCCGCGTACCGCGGCCCCAGTGATCTCTCAAACGGGAAAGCTGATCATTAAATGCCTCAGCTTAGAACCCGTCCATGCTCCCGATCTCACTGGTAGTCAGAGGAAGGTCAATTGAGAGGACAAGGAGATTCTATTTTTTGCTTGCTGGGCTGGAAAAAATTAAAGATTGATAATATCCACTGCTGGTAAGCACATGGGGAAGTGAGCATACAGTTCTGGTAGGTGAAAATCGCTATGATATTTTGGGACATCTATTACCATTTTAAAATCTCATAACTCAGGGTGACAGATCGTAGCTATGCTTGCGGTAAGCTTAACAGATAGAGAAGCTGCATTGCTATGTTGTACACCTGAAACTAATGTAACACTGAGCCAACTACACCCAAAGAAAAACAATCTGAAGATAGAATTACAAACCATGAAATAAAATAAAATAAAATAAAATCTCATGACTTTGGATCTAGCAGTCACACTTTCAAGACTCTTTTGGGAACAAAATCAATGGTACAAAAGGATGTATGTACAACAGTCCTCACTGCTACTGTGTTTGCAAGAGCAAGACCTTAGAAACAACTGGATGCTTACTAAAAATGTAATGTTCAACGTGAGACAGGAATCCATCAGAATCCTAGAGGAGAACATACGCAGTAAAAATGTAATGTTCAAACAAATGAGTGGCAATCCACATTATGCAGTAGTATGACAGCTGTTAAAAAGTAATAGTAATCTCCACATATGTTTAGATTTGGATCTAGAAAGATGTTTGTGATAGATTAACTAACATTAAGGAAAACCTGAGTTGCCGAATTCTATGCGCTGATTTAAGAGAAAACAAAGAAAAAAGTGACATTCATAATAGATATGCTAATAATAGTTAATGTGAATAGTGTGCTTATTTTTATCAGATATTATTGTACGTGTTTTATGTGCTACTAGTAAAGTAGGCAAAAGATCCCTGTGGCTCCCATTTCACAGACAAGGACACTGAGGCCCACACACACTAACTTGTGCAAGGTCACACAGCTAGCAAGTGGCAGGCGGTGTTTACACCAGGCGTGTGGCGAAGCCTGACCTCTGCTCTAGTCTACTACACAGATTATTGGAGAAGGGCTAGAGGTCACTATTTTTTCTACCGTTGCATTTTTGGACTTATTGGGAAATGTGCTGTTTCTATAATTGAAAAAAGCTCACTAGGAACAGAAGGGAGTGAGACCCCACAGACTCCCAACTGTCCTTACAACAAAAGTACAAACTTCCCACCGCCGCGCCTCCGAGAAGCCCATTCTTCTAAGACTCAGTCCGCACAGGCTGGGGCCTGGCCAGCTGGGGATTAAACTGCCCGCAGAGCTTGGACATTGATTTGAGGAGAGACAATGACAATCCACGTTCGTAAACGTCTTCAAAAGCTTCTGAGGACCCCGCTCCCAGAGAGAGGGGGAAGAGAGGAGCTGGGCTCACCAGCTCGTGGTTCACGTTTCAGAACCTGATGGTGCCTCAGAAAGAAATCCATTATCAGGGAGCACAAAGGGCGCCGCCTTGTCAGGCCTGACAGGGAGCAGACTGTGCGGAACAAAGCTCTGCTGCCTTATTTATGCGGCGGCTCCCAGCTGCCCAGGCTGGGCCTTCTGTTCCCCGCACCCGCGAGCCCCCCGGAGGTCATCCTCGGGCCTGCTGGGCTGTGTATCTGCGCGCGGGTGTGACCCCAGATCAACACCCAGAAGCTCCTCCGTTGCTGCCCACAGGACTAGCCGCCGCCCAGCCCGTGCGCCGGGTCTCAGGCCGCCGGAAGGAGCCGCTCCCCTCACCATCCACCTCACTCGGGCGGAGCCTCCGTCTCCACCTGACCCAGCGGGTGTGAAGCTCCGTCTCCTTGCCCGCGCCACCCCTCCCGCGGCTTCCGAGGGGCCTCCTAGAGCCGTGTCACAGGGCAGCTGGGCTTCCTCAGGGGGCCGGAGGCTCGTGCAGGCCCAGCGCTTGCTTCAGTTGGAGGCACGAAGTAGGTGTTCGGTGCTTACCACTGAGCAGAGGAAAGAGCCAACTTCAAGAACTGTTTCTCTGCGGGATGGAAGCGGAAGACTTTTCCAGTCTTTTCTCTCTTCATTCTAAGATTTCTCAATCTGAGGGCACCTGGGGGGCTCAGTGGGTTAAGCCACTGCCTTCGGCTCAGGTCATGATCCTGGAGTCCCGGGATCAAGTCCCGCCTCGGGCTCCCTGCTCCGTGGGGAGTCGGCTTCTCCCTCGGACCCTCCCCTCTCGTGGTCTCCCTCTCTCTCATTCTTTCTCTCAAATAAATTAACTAAATATTAGATAAATAAAGATTTCTCAATTTAAGATATCGAGATATATATGGACATATTGCATTACAACGATATTTTTCTTTTTCACTAACAACTACTAACGAATAACTGAAATGATGCCATTCTCACCCATGAGCGTTCCAGCGCGCTTAACGTGAACAGGCGAGGGACAGAATTTCAGAATGTTCACAATCTAATCGCCAGTGGCGCTCTCTCGCTCTCTCGCTCTCTCTCTCTCTCTCTCACACACACACACACACACACATTTTAAGAATACAAATATTTATTGAGAGTCTTTATTCAAGTTTTTTCCATCAATAGGGAAAGACAATTTAAAAGGTTTGAACACTGGTAGTTTAGAGAGAGAAGGAAGAATAAGGCCAAAGTCTCTTCAAAACACACGGGTTTCTCTCGGAGGCGACTCACATAGCAGCAGCGATCCTGGCTACAGGAGAACAGAAGGAAGGGCCCTTCGGGCATCTGTTAGAGAGCGAAAATCAGAGGCATGTCCCGGGGCACCGATCATCTTGCCACTCAGGAACCCGCAGGCCCAGCTTTTCTTCTGACGACTTTGTAGGCCGCTTAATGTCCTGGTTGCCATTTTTCTTTCTCTTTGCAATTTTCTGTCCATTTTCTGACTCGAACAGCCCCAGCGGGCTCCAGGTTCCCAAGCGGAGCGGCACTGCCCACCCCGCCACCCGCCGGAGGACAGGGAGAAGATGCTCTGTGGGTTCGCGGGGAACGATCTGGGCCGCAGGAGGCCACCCCAGCCTAAGGCTGAAGGCCTTCGGTTCTCAACGACCCAGCACCGCGGATCTCCGTGGGACTGATTCTCGGAGAGGCGCTCGGCTTGGTTCCAGAGCTCAGGGCATGTTCTGACTCGAGGCTGGAGAGGGTGCACGTGCTGCCCTCGAAGGACATCTTCTACGAAAGACCGAGACGGTTTTCTGTGAGCAGCAGCTGCACGTGGGCAGCCCTCAGTTGTCGAGGGAAAAGGAACCACACGGACGCGAGGCTCCTCTATCTTCCCCACAGCACGGAATGTTCCATTGGTTTTGCAAGTAGATCTATTGAATACAGTAACCCCCAAATGGTATTTTTTACAGACCCGTAAGAACACCGGAGTTCAGACGTCCGCCTGCGTCGCTCAGTCCCATGGGCACAGACTGCGCCAGCAGCGCTAGCTACTGGGGTCACAAAGGTGGAGCGGAAGTCCGTGGATGCACGGTTGCAAATCCATCGAGGCTATGGAAGAAAAAAGAATTATCCCGCCGAGTTCGGCCTCGTGCTAGAAGAGCCAGAGAAATAAACTTGACGGATGAAGGCTAATTTTGTGTAAGTGCTAGGGACTGACGTGTCTAGTGACTCTGAAAATGAGCTGCTCGAATTACAAGGTCAAAATTCCAAGTATGGTAAAAATCTTTGGTTTCCTGCTATGTGTGCTTTTCATTATGCTGCTGTTTGTTTAGATCCATCTCAAATAGTTCAGCTCAGATATCTCTCCTGAGTTCCAGAACCATGTACGTACCGTCCGCTAACTGAACGTCCCCACTGGCCGGTCCCTGAAATGTCTTCATCTCAAATTGTGCCGAGCCTCCTTGCTGGCCTCCCAGACCTGCTGTTCCTCTGGTGTTGCCCCATCAGAATGATGACGTCATGGGGGCTGGTTTCTACACCAGAAAACGGGGTGTCCACCTTGGGCCCTCCCTTCACTGTGCGCCTCACAACCGATCTATCAAGTATCAATATCACACCCCGTTATCCGGGGAGGAACGTGTTCCGAGAATCCCTCCCTACACGGCAGGGAGCACTGTACATCCCGTGTGTTTTCCCCAGGCGTACACACCCGTGATAACGCCTAATGTACAAACCAGGCACCGTAAGAGAGTAACAGTAACTAAGAACAAAATAAGACGATTATAACAATATTCTGTAAAAACGCCATGTGGATGAGGTCTTCCTCTCTCCCTTAAACAGACCTTGTCGTGCTACACTCGCCCTTCTTCTTGGACGCCGTGAGACGATAAGACGCCTGCGTGTTGAGATGAAGTGACGTGAGTGACGTGGCCCCGTGGCTCAGGGTTAGGCTACTAGGGACCTTCCGCTCCCAAGCCTGGCCACTGAAACCGCAGATAAGGGAGGGGCTCCTGAGTTGTGCAGCACCGAGGGGCAGTTCAGAGTTCAAAACTGCCCCGAGCACTTCCTGGCTGTGTGTCCCTGAGCAAGTACCTTCACCACCCCGTGCCTCAGTTTCTTCATTTGAAGGACACGATAATAATAATGATGACGACAACGATCTCATCAGCCACATGGGGTTGTGGGGTTCAATGAAACCCACGAACGCAGAGAGCCACGAGCGGTCCCCGACAGACGGAGAGCACTCGGGGTGCCGGCTGCTGAGGGCCACACCCTTCTGCACAGCGTGTTTCAGGCACAGGCTTCCCCTCGCGCCTCCCAGCCTCCGAGCCCGTCTCGCTTTGCGGGGACTCCGCGGCCCCACCCTTGTCCTCACACGCTGCCGCACTCATCTTCCGGGGCCCGTCCCTGGGGAGGGAAACCGAGTGCTGTCCAGGCCTACGCTTGGGGGACGGATGGTGGGGGTAAGATGAGCCGCAGAAGCTCCCTCTTTCTCTTTTCTGAATATCATTGAAATTCAACGCTGACCTCTCCATTTTAAACTCTATCCCAAGGGACCCACAAAATGTGCCGAAAGCACAGCCTTCTCTCAAGTGCAAGTGGCTCGGCCAGCCTCTGTGCTGTGGACTCCCCTGGGCTGGACTCGCCCACCTGGGTTGCCAGGCAGTGAGCGAAGGACTGAGAACACAGACTATCCTGTTTGCCTCTGCACTTCTCAGCAGAGCCTGGCCGTCACACGTTTTCCTAAAGGTGCCAGTCGAATGTGAGCTGGAGGACGACCATTCCGTAGATCTGGGCCGAGTCACTACTCTGTGATGCTCGAGCAAGTCGGGAGGACAGGACAAAGGTAAAACCAGAGGCCATCTGGTCTGTAAACTCTCAGTGCCCTAGCCGCACACACACACGCCTGTAAAAGGACGGTATCATGTTACCTGCCTTGTCACACAATAGGTCCCACCGTGCACTGCGGCTCAGCCTCCCCACAGGGGAGAGTGGAGGAGAGTTTGCTAGAGTCTAGCAGGGAAATGATGCTGGACGCTGAGAGAGACCCCGGTGCATTGGTCCATCCAGCAAATATTTACCGAATCCTACCATAGACCAGGCCCCGCCCTCACAGGGACAGGACCTCTGCGCTGTGTAATTCAAAGGGGGTGTTGTTTACCCCCTGGGGAAGGCAGAGGCTAAGGTCTGTGTCATTCCCATATGGTGCGGCACAGTATCGGAAAACAGATTCCTTTCGATAAAGAAATTAGTTATCTTTGAGTGAGATTTTTCACCGTTATTTCTTCTGACCGTTGTCGGTCATCATGGGTCCGCTTCAGCTCGCACAACGCGTCGTATTCAAACAGTCTGACTTTCCCTTTTGCCCCACACAGACCCCGTCACATCTTCTCGAGCCCCGCGACGAGGTGATTAAGGAAAATGGAGTGTCGCGTGCCGCAGAAAGAGCATCCGTCTTTGAGGGGAAACCAGCCTGCTTCTGTCCTGGAACATTGGGTGTTCAAGTGAAAAGGCGTCCGTTAATGTTCTAGGTCCTAAAGTGTCATGGACTCCTGTGACCCTCAGTGGATTATCTCCTCTGAGCCCCAAGCTCCTTCTCCTTAACAGGAAACTGATAGCCCCAGCCCAGGGCTACCGTGAACAAGGGCTCCCTGCCCTTGGCGATGGATCACCGGAAGCAGAGTGAAGACAGCCCAACAGTTTGAAGTGACCTAAAAGTTATGGGAGAAAATGGCTCTTGTTGGAGGACCTCCTGGTGTTCTGTGGGAAGGAAGGCTCTCCTCTGCTCTTCGCGCACACGGCTTTCCCGGCCTGCATCCGAGGTGTGTCATTCAACATACTCCGAGTACCAACTGCCCCCATACACGGAGTCACTACTCATTCATTGCCGAGAGCATTTTGCAATGGGATGGCTGCGTCCACGAACGCCCTATACTCCACAGAGGTCCGCTGGCTGTCTCACAGCGGAATAGAAACTTAACGGGTGAGTTTCATAGTCTTCTTTTACAAAAATACAAATCTTCTGACGTTTTCTGTAATATAAGAGATTTCTAACCCTGGAAGGCATCTAGAAGATATTTTCTCAAAATAAGAAGTCCACTCATTCACTACCAAAAAACATAATTCTATTTTGCTTTCAAATCTGCCCCTGCATCATGGGGAGTGTTTGTACGATGAATTTAAAAACCGCTTGTTAAAAAAGAGAACATTCTGAAAACAGATGTCTAGAAATAGTTCCATGATTCCATGGTCTCGTTGCCTGAAAACATTATGTCTCACTTAAAATACCCTCTTATCTGTTCTTTTCAAAGATTTCCATCTATTTTCAGCCTCCCAAATAAAGACATTCCGTGGGGTTTGAACCAATTTGTTCAAACTTTAGGGAGCCAACATCACCCAATTAGTTGAGAACAACCGAGTGACAAGCTTAAATGTCATGTGGAAAGGTATTGGCTGAATGAGATTAAGAAAAATTATTTGCATAATTAGTAAATGAGATTGGAAAATAAAAGAACGTCTTGATTAAGTAAGCATCGTCCAGGACGCAACTCTTCAAGAAGATCCTTGGCAACGGGAATGGAATCACGTCTATTGGGAAAATGTGGCCTGGTCCCGTCTGTATTGTGGCTTTGGTGGGGGGAAGGCCGGGTTGCTAGGGCGAGGGAGAGGACCCACTCCCTCATCTGAGAACCCGTTTAATTTAAAACACGTAATAAGTATAACTTCTTTCCAGGTTTTTTCTTAAATTCCAGCTAGGCGGTATACAGGGCAATGTTAGTTTCAGATACAGGATTTAGTGATTCAGCACTGCCGTACCACACCCGGGGCTCGTCCCAAGAGCAATTTTAGAAGATTTAGAACATCGGAAAAGCACAGTAAACACTGACCACCTCATCAAATATGAAAGAAATCCAGCTGTTCCGACCATAAAAAATCCTTGCTCAGACGCGCTTCTTCGTGCAGTGATGGAGCACGAATGGGGGCCCGGTACACAGGAGGAAACGGAGACGCTTCTAAACTCCCGCCCAGAAAGTCCTGGAAAGTCACAGCAAATGTCTCTCTGTGATTCACAGGGTCCCGCCTCTCCTGGATGAGAGGATGCAAGGCCAGGAGGTATTCAACATAGACACAGCCGGGCTGCACGGACACAAGTAGAGGCGAGATCTGTCGCCATCTTAGCGGGATTGTGAAGCATTAGGCACTGCCGTGACCCTGACCCTCAACAATGACCCCTCCACGGCCCTGCAGGGTGCCAGGAGCGGGAGAAATCAATGGTCGGGCCTTGGCGTTCTCCTCCTGGATCAAGCCCTCACTCCTTCCTCATGTAAAGTCACTCACCGGTGGTTCATCAAGAGCCAAACGCCCAAGTCGGAGTTCTGGGGATCAGAATCAACACCTTGTCAAGGAGGTCATCTCTCGCCAGGGCTGACGCACACGGGTGCTCCCAGCTCCTCTCCGGGCTTCACTGCCCCTCACCTTCCCAACCCCCACACAACTGCTGGTCTTGGACTCCTCTCAAATACAAAGAGAGAGAAGCTACTTAAATTTCAGCTTCTATTATGTGCACATCTGTGAGCAAACAGACTGTGCGTGTGGTTTCCACCCCCTCCCTGCTCGGGACCCACGTTTTACGTCCAACCCACTGAGGCCCAGCGCACCCGGCAGAGCGGAGCTGGCGCTCAGTGGGCGGCTTGAAACCCATAAATGATTCAAAGGCAATAGACAAAACAAGGATCGAGAGAGGAGACAGTATTTAGGAGATTATCACCTTAGGCCACAATTTAGGAAATTATTTTTCAATCTCAAAAGAGCTAATAATGGAGGGATGAAATTTTTCCTGAATAGTATGAGAACAATCCTCGTCATTTTCTATTTTGGGTCCACATTAGCTATCATTAATAGAGAACTGTCACGCTGGAAATTCTAGAAAGCATTATAAATAAAAACAAATTGAAAAAAACTTTTTTAAAGATTTTATTTATTTATTTATTTGACAGACAGAGATCACAAGCAGGCAGAGAGGCAGGCAGAGAGAGAGAGGAGGAAGCAGGCTCCCCACTGAGCAGAGAGCCCGATGCGGGGCTGGATCCCAGGACCCTGAGATCACAACCTGAGCTGAAGGCAGAGACTCAACCCACTGAGCCACCCGGGTGCTCCAAATTGAAAATTTTAAACAAACTAGTATCTTTGTCCAAGAAAATACATTTCAGACGTCCTAGATAATGTGAGATTTTGGAACAGTTACTTTCCACGGTAGACTCGCAGGTCGCTGGAGAGCGGAGGAGCACGGGAGTGGGGAGGCGCCCCGTCTGTTGGGGTGGGGTTATTCTTCCTTTCTTTCAAGATATATTTGGAGATTTTCCAGCTGAGCCAAAAATAAGTCACCCTAAGTGCTTGTAGAGTGGGTGAAACTCACTCCTTTGGTTCTCAGCTGACCCAAGATCTGAAGAAGAGACCTGGGGCTTTGGCTGTGACAGTATAAATAACCTGTTTCTGAAGATGGTCCGCTTCCGCAGGCAGCAATGCTCTCATCAGGGCAGCCTGCGTGCCAGGGGTTAGAGCCCAATCACTTAGGTTCCACTTATTTTAAAGCCTTTTGTAAAAGCAGATACTTTAAAGAGCTATGAATAAAAATCTGTCAAATTCAGGAGTGAGAATCTCGCAGTTTGTTCTTATTCGTACTGAACAGGGTCCGAAGGTGGGACACCTGGGGGGCTCCGTCAGTTACATGTTTGCCTTCAGCTTGGTCACGATCCCAGGGTCGTGGGATCGAGTCCTGCGTAGGGCTCCCTGATCAGCGGGGATCCTGCTTCTCCCCCTGCTTGCGCTCGTGCTCGCTCTCTCTCTCTCTCTCTCATAAATAAGTTAAAAAAAGAAAAGGAAGAAAGAAAGAGTGTCCAAAGGCAGTTTGGCCATCTCGGGCCTGGAAGGCTGCAGGTTCACCGGAGGAGGTGGGCAGGCTGCCGGGAGGGAGGTAGAGTAGCTCTGGGCCTGGGCGCCGCCTCTGCTCCCTCCTAGGAGATGCCTCGCTCGCTCTCGGCTCCTTGTGGCCGGTGCGTCTGCAAGCACGAGGGCTCACACCACCCACTTGGGTAAACACGAGTTACAAACCCATGGTGGGATCTCTACATGGAGCTCCCCCCGGGCGACGCCTGCAGGAAATCTCCGCGACCGTTCCCGGACTCGTCCACGCAGTCAGTTAACGAAGCGCACGTGCGTGGAGACTGTCCGTGCCAAGCATGCTCTCTGTGCTAAATAAAGGGCCATCCAGGAGCAGATGCGGACCCTGTCCTCCTGAAGCCTACATGTCAATAAAGGAAACGGAGAACTGAGTGAGTCACTAAACAGTCGTTGCGGAGTGCGGTGTCTGGGTAAGGAAATCAAACGGTGCGGAGGCAGAAGCAGCAGAGCGCCCTGCTTCAGACGGAGAGTTCAGGGAAAGGTCTCTGACATTTAAGGTGACATTTAGGAACTTGAGGATTGAGAAGGAGCCAACTGTGCAAAAGCCATGGGAAGAGCCTTCCAGACAGACAGAAAGCACGCCCCAAGGCCCTGAGGCAGCGGAGCACGGAGCCAAGGCGGGAAGCCTGGAGCGAGGCTGAAGAGGAGGGAAGAGCCCGACCCCGCAGGGAACAGGAGCCCCAGTCAGGCGTGCCTCTAGCAGGTTCAGGCAATGGGAAAACCTTGAAGGGTTTTAAGCCGGAAGATGATATAATCTGATGTATGTTTTCAAAAGCTCTCTTGGGTTACTGCATGGAAAATGGATTAGACAGGGTAAGAGTGGAAGGATTTTATGCTTAGATGGAAAATAAGTTAAAACGTGGCCTGTGCAGGCTCTGGGTGGCACCGTTGGTTAAGCATCTGACTGCTGGTTTCGTGATCTCAGGCTCCTGTGATCAAACCCTGCATCGGGCACCTCGTTCCGTGAAGAGTCTGCTTGGATTCCCTCTCCCTCTCCCTCCACCCCTCCCCCCAAATAAATAAATAAATCTTTTTAAAAAATGGGCTGCACAAACACGGTGTTCACAGGACCGGCGTGTCTGTGTTGTGCGGTACATGTACATTAGGCACCAGAGCAGCACCAAGAAGGAAAAAGTGGGTTTGATCCTGTTAACTACCGCATCAAGCCATGTTAAAATGAAGTCAGAGAGATATAAATGATATTAAGACATCGATCTTTATGCAAAAAGTACAACTTGAAAACCACTGGGCATCTTATCAGAAACTGAAGATCCTGTATCTGGAGAAATGGGAGATTTTTGCTAGTGACCCCCAGCTTGCAAAAGAGCCTGTTGCAAGAGTTTATTTGGAAATCTTTGGTTTGGAATAGGTTCTCTTCGGACGAGTGCTAGCATCAGGTTTTTTCTCTGGGCATAACGAACTTTCAGCTATAACCGTGTCCTGGTGACCAGTGTTTGGCTACTTACTCATTGCATAGTCCTGGGTTAGCAGCGTCTTGGGTCATCAGTTTCCTCATCACAAAATGAAGACAGAGCTCCTGCGCGGGTGGTTTCAACGCCCAAAGAGGGGATGAGTCGACTCTGCATCTACTTTCCCTTCTCTTCCTTACCTCCCTCGGGAATCTGTACTGGACTCTGGTGCCGGGAAACCAATCCTCGAAGCAGGAGAAAATACGGCTGGAAAAAGAGGCTGACTGGGTGCTACCTGCTGCGTGGACGGTGGTTACAGAGAAGAAACCAGCAGAATGACATTCGACGCTCCGAACTCAAAGAATCTCTCCTGCACGCAGAACGCCACAAACATACGCCCCAAATGCCCCACTGTTGTTCTGACCTTCGCGCCTGGCATTTCTGTTCCCACCCCCCAAAGCAAACCCCGTGACCTAGCGGCCTCACGCTAGGATGGACAGACAGTCATCCTTCGCAGATCTCCTTTTACCTGCCACGACATTTCTTAAGTTCCTCATTACTCATCGTTTTTATAATGGACATCAAACTAGTTCCCATTTAGAGAACTCTCTTCTTAAGATCATTCGACTAACCACCGTCCTTCCATATGGCCGGTGTCCACAGTCATTGACAGAGAGGCGCAGCACGTGAGAGGAATCCCGTAGCTGGAGGAAATGTCTACCTGTGGGACAATGAGGCACATGTCGCTCAGACGTTCCCGGGACCTCAGAGTATTTCCACGGCCCTTTATCCTCTGTTCTCCCGGGATGCATTGTCCTCAGTCAACTGTTGGATCTCACTGAAGTCATGCTCCAAACCAAGACTAGCCGAGGCGAAATGCTTGTTCCTTTTCCCTGTTGGCAACGCAGCTGGGAGAGTGCTTCAGGGGAGGCCACGCACGGGACTGCCGGGGCGGGAGTCTCGGTGCCGCCGTGGTTCAGGGGAGGCCACGCACGGGACTGTCGGGGCGGGAGTCTCGGTGCCGCTGTTAACCATGACCCTGGGAATGTTCCTAACTCTGCAGTGAGGCAATATCAGCATCTACTTCATGGCGGTTGTTAAGAAGAATAAATTAATCGTTAACACCATTAAAATGTTTAGAGCAGTGCCTGGGCACCCAAGCGGCTCCCAGTCAACTCTGTCACCATCAGACAACGAAGTGGAGCCTCGCGTCCCCTCTCAGTGGACGCTGCCTACGGCTGCAGAGAACAGGGTCCACCCCTGCCTTCCCTCGACCATAAATCTCAAATATTCAATGATGCTTGCTTTGAACGCCTGATTCAAAACAAAATTTAAATGCACTTTTGTGAGTACCCAGACTAGGGTCCACGCGATGTGGCTCCCGCAGTCAGGGGGGCCGTCTTGGGCTCTCCCCTCTGCCCCAGTGCAAGGACAGAGCGTGGCCGGCCACGGTGGGCCCGGAGCGCCCCTCCCCGAGCGCCAGCTGGGGCTGTCAGACGGCGTTAGTGCTGCGCAGACCCTCTGGCAGAGCCGGCGGAGCAGAAGAGCCACGGTCTCCCTGCCCACCTGTCAGCCTTGTCCGGGGCTGCCCAGAAATTCGCTCTTTTCCTCCGTCAAGGGTTGCAGCCCTGGAGCCCCGGCGCCTCGGTCAGAGGCTCCTCAGTCCGGCCTCCCCCACTCCCTCATCACCCGCTCCCCAACCTCCTCTCCCAAGAAGGGGATCAGCCAAGTAATCCCGGGACAAATGTCAAGGAGCCTGGGGGAGGGGCACCTCTCGAGTGCTGCGGCCCAAACAGCATATGAGAGCCGTCTGCGCGATGCTGCTGGGGCAGCTGCCGCCCAAGCGCTCCGCGGGCCTCTGATCTCGGCTTAGCCAGCGGGGCCCACGGCTCGCCCGGCTGTCCTGCCTGACCTGACAGTGGGCACAGCGGCCGCTCGTAGGAAGGAAGCCAGAAGGCGATCTGGTTTTGAAAAGCAAGCGCCCCCTCCCCTCCCCTGCCCTGCCCTCAGGTATCTGCATCCCACGCTCCTGTCCTCCGCCCTGCTCACCCGTGGGCCTTCCCCACCGAAGCGGGCTCGGAAAATGAGAAGTCCTAGGCTCAAAGCGAGGAAACGGAAAAGGCAAAAGCGCCGTCAGGGAAGCCGGGAGGACCGTGAGGCTGGAAGAGGGTCATCCCCGCACAGACACAGATCGTGGTTATTTCCCCACTGGCCGAGCCCACAGAACTCTGGGGAAAGTCCTGGGGGCGTCTGGTCTTTGCTCTAATTCCCAGCCCTCCTCCTGTCTCTCCAAAGGAGCTCATGCTCTTGCAATAATTCTCGGAGATAGAGGTTTGCCAACTGCTCCATAAAGTCATTTCCAATTTGCAAGACGATCTCCAGGAGCTAGTCCTCCCCTCCCCCTCTTTCCCCGCCGCCCGCCTCCCTCCCCTGCTCTCTCCCTCTCCCCGCAGCCAGCAAAACCTGGCGGAACCAGCAGGCTACGAAGCAGCCCTTCCACATGCCGCAGTCCGATGATCCGGTAATTAATCCTCATAATGACGATCTGAAAGGATTTCCAGGGCCCCCGGGAGATCCCAGAACTCTCTCTCCCCTACTGGTTGTGCATATGCTTCGGATGCGACAGTCAGTCCGCGTGTCCCATCCTGGCCGTGCCCCTCACCAGCCACGTGACCTTGGCCGGCGGCTCAAGCTCCCTCTGCCTGCCACCGTTTCCTCATCGGGAACACGGAGACACGGAGTCTATGAAGAAAGGGAACAGCTGACACTCTGGTACAGAGCTAACACTCTGGTTACGAAACGTGTCCCATGAACAGACACAGTGATAAACCATTCACCTGAATTACCTTATTTAACCCAACAAGTGCTGGGTTGACATTAAGTCTGTTTCATTACAGTCTAACGCACTCGCCATGAGCCACACAGGTTCACCACCCCCAGCGGCGGTGAACAGAATGTCTGGATAATGGAAACCACTATCGCCCGGCTCGGTGAGATGACAAAGACCGTCTTCCTCAGGGTTACAGTTAATCCACAACTCTCGTGCTCCGATGTGCTTTTGAAATCAGAATTTTGGGGGCTTTAGGAAGATAATAGGGCCAACGTGATAAATAAGGTAGCAGTTTGGAACAGCATCCTATGATCAGAGACATTAAAGTTTTGGCAATAAAATATACAAATATTCTTCCCAAAGAGGACAAAAAGAGCCTCACATCATCTCAAAAAATGTTTTATTGCCAAAAGTAGATCAGGATAAGTAAAAAGTTTGCCATCAAATGTGTTAGGAAAGAAAAAACAGACATGTTATTTTCGCTTGTGTTTCCGAATTCCAGATAACGGTTTACTACACAAGAAAAAAAGAAGCAGAAAGTTAGTCCGAGTTCTGACAGTAGCTGCTGTGTGCTCTTGGGCAAGTCACCAAACCTCTCTGATTTCAGATTCCTCTATAAAACGGGTGATTACTGCTGCACCCCCAGGTTACGCGGAAGCAGCTGTGAAGGTCAAATGAGGTCGGAGCCATCGAAGCATTTTGAAAAAGTGACATATTGCAATCCAAGCTGTATGTTACCTTTTAAAAATCATTTTATTTTATTATTTTTTTTCTAAGATTTTATTTATTTGTCAGAGAGAGAGAGGGAGAGAGAGCGAGCACAGGCAGACAGAATGGCAGGCAGAGGCAGAGGGAGAAGCAGGCTCCCTGACGAGCAAGGAGCCCGATGTGGGACTCGATCCCAGGACGCTGGGATCATGACCTGAGCCGAAGGCAGCTGCTTAACCAACTGAGCCACCCAGGCGTCCCTAAAAATCATTTTAAAGATTGTTACAGTTTTTTCTTTTTAAGATTTTATTTATTTGTCACAGAGAAATAGAGAGAGAGAGAGATCGCGCACAAGCAGCGGGGGCAGAGGCAGAGGGAGAAGCAGGCTCCCTGCTGAGCAAGGAGCCCGGCTGTGGGACTCGATCCCAGGACCCTGGGATCATGATCTGAACTGAAGGCAGAGGCTTAATGGACGGAGCTGCCCAGGCTCCCCAGGATTATCACAGTTTTAATCACGCACCGCAGCTTTCTGTTTGAAAGGCAGAGTGTGGCCAGCACAGCACGGGCTCCCACTTACAACTTCCTCGCATCCCTTTGCTGCTTCTTACACAACAGGAAGGATCATCACACACACGACGGCTGCACGACTGCCATCTTTTTCTGACTTAATCTATAAAAATCTCCTGACGAGCTGTTGTGTCAAATCAGTGCAGTCACTCAATGCCCCAAAGACATTTTGAGCTTCGATGAGGCGAGCAGCCCAGGGGTCAGGTGGTTCCCAGCCTGATTTCCCAGCTTCTTCAAAATCAGCCCTCGTCCCCTTTCTCTGGGGTCCATGGAGAGGCCCCAGCCCCGCACGCGGCCCCAGCCCAGCCTCTGACTTCCCGTCTAGGCCATGTCACGGCTCCTCCTGTGACGAACTCCAAGTCGGCTGTGCCGAGTCAGACTTCGGAGGGCAAAAGATGGCTCGTGGCTGCTATCCGGCGTCCTCCCTTCCAGAAGGCTTTCTTCTCTGGGGCCTCAACCCCTGCGTGTCCCTGCCACACACCCCCGGCCGGCTGGTGCCGCCTTTGCGCTGATGTCGAGCCCCTGCTGCGGATGTCAGTCCAGCTGTGACAGCCGAGTCCGACACCACCCCAGCTGACCCGGTAAGTCACATCTGCCTGCTTTCCCCCTGCTGTGGGGCCCCTCAGGAGCCCGGGCCAGAGCCCATGACCTGCTTCCCTCTTTGCATCTCTTTATGCTCTTTGAGCTGGAGGAGCCTCCATGGCTGAATGATTTGTCCCATTAGCCATGGTTCTAGAAAATTAACCGTGAATGTTCTCCAGTGTCCGCGGGAACCCTCCCACCAGGGAGCGAGGACGGCTCTAAGCTATCCCCTTTCGATGTTAACTTGTGGAAACAGAGCCTTTCTGGCCACTAAAATGCAGTGCGGTGGGTGTCTCATAAGAAAGAAATTGTCCTAAGTACTCTCCTCACTAGACAAGGAGGATCCACCGAGTAACCCTCACTATACGGTAAAGCTAGTTATTATTCTCAACAACTGAAGGGCCTTCTGTGGGGGAAAATCCCAAGGTCTATGACCTTGGTCTGTGTGTGAGAACAGCAGCGTAAGTGTAATATAGAGAACACTTAGAAGCTGAAATTCGTCCTCAAGGAGGCTACAATCTAACAGAGGAGACAGATGGAGAAAACGGATTATTACAGGACTCTCTACTCACTACATAAAATAGTAAGTAGGGGGCCGTGATGGAGATTGCCACGGGTTGCTACGGGAGATCTAACAGTGCTTAACCTGTCCTGAAGGTCAGGGAAGGCCTCTCGGAGGAGGTGATTTATTGATGTTTAAGTTAGTGAACTCTGGATCTCAGTTTTCTCATTTTTAGTGCAATTTAGATTACCTAGATCTACATTTGTAGTAAACAAACAAACAAACAAAACCAGCATGTAGATGATTCTTGATTGAGTAAATAACAGTTACAGAGACATGATCTGTTGGTCTCCACATGGATGTAGAAGCTCATGTTCTTAAAGCAGAAAATCCTTTTTACCCAAACGTGCCACCAAGAATCTCTTGGCCGTGCTGTTCCCTACCGTATCGCCGTTTTAAGACATGCCAGAGTCTGGAGAAGGACTGGTCATTGTTCGGGGCAGCTGTTTTTTATCGGCAACTTCCAGAGAACAAGTTCCACCAGTCCAAGAACAGGCTGGGTTTCTAAACACGTGTTTTTCTTTCTTCCTCTTCCTCATACCATGTCTGGAGCCTTGATGTCACAGGACTCTTCTGACTAGAGGAAACATTGTGTGCCCAGAGCTTGTACTGCGTGGTGACAGCCCGACGGCTACAGAGGGACGCAGCGAGTTAACTGAGTAGGTCAAATGTCGAGGAGCTAGAAGACCAGGCAGGGTTCACACTAGGTCAGCTGTTCAACACGCATCCGTTCCCCAGGGGTGGCGGCAGATGGTCAAGAGCGAGAAACAGTCCTTCCCTCAAGGAGTTCGTGGTCTCCTTGGAAAGACGAGACTAACACAACCGGGGAAGCGAAAGGGTAATGGAACGCAGCCAACGAACAAGCGCAGAGTAACGGGCCGCGGGCAGACCATCGCGGAGGAAAGGAAACAAGCCCCTTCGGACAGAAGGCGGCACACGGGCTCTGAGGGACGGAAGCAGAGCATGCGGATGGAGGAGGGGTCCTGCCAGTGAGAGCGCGGGAGAATCGAGGACGCAGAGGTGAGCAAAGCTGCGATCTGCCCTCGGGGCAGCGTAGAGCCCAGCCGGCCGGAGCCGAGGGTACGCTCGGTATGAGACCCGTCCTGTGCAAGGCTTGTTCCTGACCCCAGGTGAATCTGAGGGGGTTCATTACCTCACCCCTTTCCTGGACCTGGACAAAACTCTTACCTTATAAGGATATTCTAGAAATACAAAAATACCGTTGAGCCCTATTGATTTATGCTATCCTAAGAGTCCTTCAGTGTTTCCAGACCACAAACGTTTATAGCCTATGATTTACTCCTATGAAGAATCTAAAAATTAAGTCTAAAATTATGGTAAAGTTCAAAGTCTTTGATGTAATGTGGGACTTAACAATAATGTAAGAATATCCCTATCCTGATTCTGAGTTGAAATCAAGATGAGGAATAAGGGGGCGCCTGGGTGTCTCCGTCGGTTAAGCATCTGCCTTCGGCTCAGGTCACGATCCCAAGGTCCCAGGGTCCTGGGATCCAGTCCCGCATCAGGCTCCCTGCTCAGCAGGGAGTCTGCTTCTCTCTCTGCCTGCCGCTCCCCTGCTTGTGCTCTCTGTCAAATAAACAAATAAAATCTTTTAAAAAAAGAAGATAAGGAATAAAGATCTTGATTTTCTGTTTGAACTGAAACAAAGGGAATTCATCATCTGGCCCAGAAGAGAGTGGCCCGAGCTGGGCGGCTCTGTAGATCTGTGAAGGTTTCCGAAGGAGACAAGCTTTTGTAGTCATACAAAAGGTCATCTTTCCGATTTGCTGCTCGAGGGCCTAATAATTCTGTCTCTGGACACATGCATAATATTGACTCTCACATTCTTCCCGCCATAAGTCATCAGTTGAACTCTGGACTGCACGAGTCCACTTGAACTAAAACAGGATCCGGTAAAACCCATCATGATACTGTGATCCAGGAGGAATCACTCCTTAAAAAGGGGTTTACCTTTCTCAGAGAGCTATGAAGACACCATAATACCAAAAGTACATATGAACTGAGAAGGGCTAGGACTTGACCTAATTAGTAGATTTAGAATGTTGGGCTTAATATTGTGATATGTAGCCTATATGGTCCTTACTTTCTTCATATATTAAAAGAGAGAGACAGAAAAGAAAAAGAAAAATAGGTATATTTATACTGAACTCTATCAGTTAGGGCCTAACCAGGAAAGAAGAAATTATTTCAACTATTTCTAATTGGGGGAATTTAATGCAAATTAAATTAAATGCAAATTTAATTTGATTAAACCGGTGGTAGAATCCGGAAGCCAGGTAGGAAACAGTGGGGTAATCCAACGATGAGTAGGAACAGGAAGCTCTACCACCTCCTGGCTGGGGAGACCACAGGAGGGGAATATGTTATGGGAACCTAGGGACAGAACCACCAGGTAGACGCTAGAACCGTGGCCTGGCAGTCCCTTGGGAGCTGGAGCCGAAGAGGAGGCACAGTCCTAGGCAGAGAGACGGAAGGAAGACCCTGGCGCCCTCTCTGCCCGCACTCAACATCTCTACCAGTGCCCCCATGCCCAAACGTGTGGACAGGAGAAGCTAGCCGCTGGAGTCCGTCTCTGCAACACGGACCAGAGCACGGGATGGGTGAGGTGGGATCCAGGGCCAAGGAGCCCAAGACTTGCCCAGGATTATCCGATTCCATGAGGCATCGTATGAAAACATCCATCCCAAGGCCTTGTACACAGTGAGCTTTCCATAAAAGTGTGTTTAATAGGACAGCAGCGCCCACACCAAGGGCCTAAGGATTCACAATGTTACTAAATCGAGAGGTACAAAGCCTGCTTATTACTTTTATTTTTCAGAAATCGTAGAGAGGAAGGAAGGAAGGAGGAAACTTTGGCAAAAACGTGTCAAAGGAGAAGCCACAGATGGTATTTATGGTTTTCACCGAAGCGTCTCAGTTAAATTAATTACTTGTCTATTAAATCCTTAAACTGGCAGCTCTTACTGTCTAATGTGATCGCTTCATGCAGAAACCGCCAGTTACACCAGAACAAATGACGTGCTGATGCCTGAAGTTGCTCCCGACTCTGCCACCCGAGATGGCTCCGTTGCATCAACGGCAGAATGATGAAAGCATCTGAGGTCAGTCCAGCCCGTAGTGAGCTCCCAGTGTCGCCTGAATCGGTATCAGGAATACACATTCTTCCAAAAATCTGAAGTATACACTGGGCAAAAGAGAAGGCCTTTTAATTCTCTCAGCCTTGAAAAGAGCACTTTTCCAAGACGATTTCCTTGAGAAATGCATTTGTCCGTACTGTAAATGGACAGTGAAGAGACCTGCGGTTTGGTTTAGGTTTTCTCTGTGCATCACGCACACAGGTATGTGTTTTGAATATAATTCAGGCTGGGTTTCTGGCTCACACACTGTCTGGGGAGCAGCTGGTGATTATGCACATTCTCCCTCATACGGGGCCATAATCGTCTTATTCATGTGGTACTTTTAATTCATGCCTGGTATTGTTCTAAGCACTTCATATATATAAGCTCATTTAATCTTCCTAACAAATTGACGAGATAAGTAATATCATATTTACCACTTTACAGACGAGGAAACTGAGGCACAGAGACGTTATACGTGCTGTGCTTACCAAGCTTGTAAGTGGGAAAGTGGAGGTCCAGCCCTGGCAATCGGGCTCCAGAAACTATGCCCTTAGCCATGGCACCATGAGGAGGACAGAAAAGGGAGCAGATTCTTTTTTTTTTTTCAATTTATTTATTTTCAGAAAAACAGTATTCATTATTTTTTCACCACACCCAGTGCTCCATGCAGTCTGTGCCCTCTATAATACCCACCACCTGGTACCCCAACCTCCCACCCCCCCGCCACTTCAAACCCCTCAGATTGTTTTTCATGGTTCACCTCCCCTTCCAATCTCCCCCAACTCCCTTCTCCTCTCCATCTCCCCTTGTCCTCCATGCTATTTGTTATGCTCCACAAATAAGTGAAACCATATGATAATTGACTCTCTCTGCTTGACTTGTTTCACTCAGCATCATCTCTTCCAGTCCCGTCCATGTTGCTACAAAAGTTGGGTATTCATCCTTTCTTGAGATACCACCTTACACCAGTTAGAATGGCCAAAATTAACAAAACAGGAAACAACATGTGTTGGAGGGGATGTGGAGAAAGGGGAACCCTCTTACACCGTTGGTGGGAATGCAAGTTGGTGCAGCCTCTTTGGAGAATAGTGTGGAGATTCCTCAAGAAATTAAAAACAGAGCTTCCCTATGACCCTGCCATTGCACTCCTGGGTATTTACCCCAAAGATACAGATGTCATGAAAAGAAGGGCCATCTGTACCCCAATGTTTATAGCAGCAATGGCCACGGTCGCCAAATTGTGGAAAGAACCAAGATGCCCTTCAACGGACGAATGGATAAGGAAGATGTGGTCCATATACACGATGGAGTATGATGCCTCCATCAGAAAGGGAGCAGATTCTAATGAGGAAAATGACAAGTCATTGTCCTCTTACTTTTATAAGGATGACTTTCTGGACTGGCTCCCACTCCCGCCCCGCCAGCTTAACTAGTCCCCCAGACCCTTCTCCCCAGTCTACCCACAAATGGCCTCCATTGTTCTCATGCCCACCAAGCCCCCACAGGACCCTTGCAGTGCCAGCGCATCTGCCGGAAAAGCTCATTTGTCCCCTCTGACCGGTGGATCCCCCGTCCCCCGGATCTCCAAACCAGCTCTCCCCGGCTACTTACAGGCTCCCACAGTATTGAACCCCTCTCTTTCCTAGCCCCTCTTAGAGGGACAATTTGACAATCTGTTCGTATGATTTGTGTCTGCTTCACTTCCTGGAGTCTCTCCAGGGTCTAGAACATAATGCATGTTCAAGAAATATTTATTGACTGACATATTGATTAATAATGGTCTGTCCCTAGACCGGGAGCTCCGCGAAGGAGGAGAGCCTGTGTGTCCATGCGTCTGTGGAACGCTCCGCAGCCAGCTGAACTCCTGGCACAGACATGGTACCTACTGCGCAAGTGCATAAAACTAGAGTACAGTTTCATTATCGCTACGGCACTCAGTGACATCGCCTGTGGCCCTTTAAAATAATTAATAAACCTCTGATCGTGTTCATTTCCAAACCTCGGGATGACCAGAACACAGAGATCTTGCCACTGCGCCGTGTACCCGCACGTCTAATGGAGCAGAAGCGGGACTTCAGAGATGGCCCCCAGCGCACTCCTGGCCCCTCCAAGGCTGGACCACCTCCCTGGATGGGAGCTCGAGGACCATGTCAGCGCCACGGAGTTCACCTCCTCCAGCTACAGCTCCCGACCCACTTCCACTGCCAGCCCTCACCCCTCCGCGGCTCCCCCTGCACTATCCAGGCACTTCTAACAAGCGTAATTCGGGGAGGGGAGAGAACATTTACGAAAAAGCATGAAGACTTAGGCTGACAACGTCTGACAACTTAACTTCTTCTCGAAGTGAAAAAATGATAAAGAAGCCTCCTGCCCTTTCTCTGTTGGTCCATCGGAGGGTTTTCTAGAGCTTTGGGACCCGTCACCATTGTCAACGGCCCCTTCTGAAAGCTGTATGGACCTGCTGTCGCTGGGCTCCATCTTCGTAAGTGAACGAAATCAGAGCTGTCACTCTACCTCAATTTGTAGGATGTGGCATTCTGCCTTCCCCATATCAGCAGGAGGCAAAACTTGCCATTCAGGGTTGGAAACCATCACTGACCCCTGACCCAAGGAAAGCACAGGGCCTGGAACTCTGGCGTTTGGGTCTGGAAAGGTTACTGACCTCTGGCCCGGAAAGCAGGCAGCGGCCGCAACCACGGCTGGAGTCCGTGATTACGGCAGATTCCTACCATGCCTCTCCTCTGCGAGCCGAGATCGTCTCCGATACAGCTAGGAAGATAATACGGACGGCTAGCGACAATGAGAATGCAATCTTTATATCCAAACATCCTTTAAATAATCTAGATACAAAAATCATACAATAGGATTCTGCTTAGATGAAGTATCTAGAATAGTCAAACCCACAGACACGAAGGAAAATGGTGGTCGCCGGGGAGGTAAGCAGGGCACACGGGGCTGTCGTGTTATGCGTACGAAGTGTCCGTTTGGAGCCGTAAAAGATCCTAGAGGCGGAGGGTGGCTGTGCTGCACAGCAGTGGGAATGGGCTTCATGTCACTGATCTGTACACATGAAAAATGACTCGAATGGTAAGTTTTATGTTATATATATCTTACTCCATTATTTTTTTAAACAGGAGGCTTTGTAGGGCTTGGCCTGGGCATTTTAATATCTGTTCAGTCCTTTCCCACATTTTCTGGTCAGCAGTTCCTAAGGTTGAAACAAACAAACCAGAAGTTCCTGAGACTTTTCTGCTCGAGCGAATTCCTTGGTCCTGTCTCTACTACCCCTCAATCCGGGCTTTAACATGATCATTTCCTTGTCAACTGGACTATGTTACCCATCCAAATAACCCCACAATTCAGTAGTTAAAAATAACAAAAGATTATTTCGTGTTCTCTCTACATATCCAAAATGGGTCCATAAGAAGGTTTGATCAGGGACCAGGATTGCTGGAGTAACCCCGACCCAGCTAGCAGGAAGCTGAACACTGCAAAGCACACTCTGGCTTTAGAGTTTCTGCCGCCCTCCACGGGGTTGGCCGACGCAGGCCTAAGTCCACACCTAGTTCAAGCAAACGGTGGGGCAACTGCATTCCCACCATGGGCCTGCAGGGCAAGCCCTTGTGCACACTACAAGGTCCTTCTGACCCCTGTAGCCTCTCTCTAGGTTTTACAAAATCTTTGCATTATTTCCAAAATTCAGGTTAGTGATAATTTATATTATAGCATAATCTATGTAATTATCCACATATCATTATATACATTATGATCTATAGTATAATCAGAAGGAAACAAAAGCTGGTCTCCCCATCAAAAGACATCTCCAGCATCCCTCCACACGCTTCCTTCCTACAGTTCAAGGACAGCCAACGAAGGAGCAGGAACCTCACCTCTTTCCATGGCCTTTACAGCCCTGTTCTAACCTTGAGCCCAGGAGTTAGAGGAGCCCGGCAGCCTAAAAAGACATGCTGCTACCTGCTTTATTTGAGGAGGGAAAAAAAAAATGTTCGTCTTGGCATCAGAGGAATAAAAACTCCCAAAGGAAATAAACTGATCTTTAAGATTTATTTATTCTAGGCTTTCTGACCTCGGAAGACTCTGAGAAGGTCGAAACAGATTTTAGATGTGCCGGAGGCTCCGTCAATTCGCACAGACGCCCTTCATCCTCCAACACGGTGGATTCAAGGGCGACTCCCAGGCACGAGTCCCCGAACATTCTATAATGGCCGGATGAACACCCTGTCCGAGAAGAGCCATCCTGCCCGGCCCTCAGAAGACAGCAGCCAGCTCGGGGGTCCGTCCGAGCCATTCACTCAGCCTGCACCAGAATGAGAGGATTCCGCGGAGGCCGGACAACACGTTAATGCGCAGGACAGACGTCAGCACGGGCAGGCAGGTGGGGACCCCTGCGATACCCACATTAGATCGACTAACAGAGCCTTCACCGGCTACCCTTTTGTCCGCACAGTTTGCCTCTCTGCGGTCACGCAGTCCACGTTGGGAAGCTCAGGTCTCCTCGTGCCTCGTATCTTCGCTCAATAAATCCACATATTGGTGCAGAGGGAAACCCTGGGCCGGCTCTGTTTTGTCTTACTTGTTAATGATAGCTTTGGGAAGACTTTCAAGTATTTCTGGCAGATTGAGCAAGATGTTATCACAACCATCAGCGAAAACAGAAGAGGAACAGCGTGAACTATAAAATGCAGTTTCGATGTTGACAAAATACCAGTACCAATGGCGTAAGCCGGCACACAAGCATGTTCATTAACTATTCATTTCATTTTTATTGTTGCTTCCTTCTTGTGATCCATCAGATCACATAGAGAAACGTCTCAATGCCCAGCGGTAAAGTCCGCTGTTGTTTGAAGTTCCCATATGCACTGGCAAACTCTTAGAGAAAGACTCGTTTTTATATCGATCAACAACAACAAACTTACTCATCCCTACAATTACTAGGATTCAGATTCTAGGAAGGGATAAACCAAGGCACTGAGAGACAAGCACTGAATTGTTTCATCCTGGAAGTCTATAAACCAAGGGCAGTAACTCTGATAAAACGGTGGGTTTTGAAGTCACGGATCTAGATCTAAATCCTCGCTGTCATTTACCAGACGCAAGATAATGACCATGTCATAAGGCACATTAAGTCTCAATTTCTTCTCCCATAAAAGGAGGAAAACAGCATCTCCTTCCTGTAAGCCCGTGAATGAAATGAGATGCATAATCCGTACTGAGCCCCTAGCGGAACGCCTGGGCCAGAGCCGTGCTCAGCAGAGGTGGCGAGTTATCGCTGACCGTGCTCCATAAAATTGTGAGGAGCGGCATTCCTTGACTAAAATCTAGTCATGCCTTGAAAGTTCCCTGAGTGTCCAAGACGCAGAAAGACAACCCAAATCTGACTGACATTCACTTCTCCAGCCCCCAGGGGCATCATTTTCTGGCTTCACAGTCTGTTCACCTGGAAATTGGGGGTGATGGACCTAGAAAACCTGGCTTCGGTGTCTGTCCCGATGTGCCCTGGAAGCAGCGGTTCTGTCTGTAGAGATTATCCCGTTACTTGCACTGCAGGGAGAAGTGGGCACGTTGCTAACAAAGCCGCCCCTTTGCACTCCGGGCTTCCTGAGATCTCTCAGTGTTTCGGAGCGCGGGACCATAACACCCCGTGATGTCAATGCATTAGCGACAAGAATGAAATTTAGAAGAGATGGGGGAGGTTCCTGTGGCCTCCCCGACTGACTCGTAGCTTTTGCTCCTGCTGGTTTGTAAACAGAAAGACCTGCATTTAGATATTTACTAGTATCTTCTCCTTCTTACGACGAACGGCGTCACCATCACACGTCTCCAGCCTTGTAGCCCAGCGGATGCTCTGAAGCTTCTCATTAGGAAGTTACTCCCCACGTGGGGTGCTCAGTCTTGTCTGCAAACGAGAACCATCTGGAGAGCTTCCACAGGTTCTGATGCACAAGCCACACCCAGACCAACGGATGCCACTTCCCCACACATCCCGGCGTTTTAGGTCTGCCCGGGCCAGGCTGAGAGCCGAGGTCAGACTCCACGCCGTGCGCACGCCCACACCGAACCTGATGTCACGAAAACAAAGAAGTAAGCCCAAACACCGAGCTGTCATCAGCGAACGCTGCACGTTGACCTGACGAGCCAACAAGTCCACGCTGCGGGCAGACCAGTGTGCACGTCCGATCGCACGCAGGCGCGGATACACGTGTGTGTGCAAACACACATGCACTTGCACATGCCCATGAACTCACAGAAGCACACGCACAACCTCTGCCTGCCTCGCTCCGCTGTGACGTCCCGTGGGAGAGGCACCTCTGCCATCGCTCCTCTCAGGAGTTTACCGTCTGCCGCCGTCTCACACCCTCCGCGGATGGTGTAGGACAGTAACTCCTCACAGAACTCCTCGTAAGATTTGAGATCCAGAGAAACAGGGGGAGGGGCGGCGTACCAGCAGCCGGGTCCCCAAGTCGCCACCAGAGCACAGGATATCGCAAGGAGGGATAACTTCTTCTTTGTTACTGGGAAGACTTCAAATAAGCAGCGACCAGCATCTTACGAAACGGAGAAGAGAAACTTGAACCCAAACTTGTATTTTGAGGACTTCAACTTAATAAGGGTTTGGAGTGTTGGGGCACCTGCATGGCTCAGAGGGTTGAGGCTCTGCATTCGGTTTGGGTCATGATCTCAGGGTCCTGGGATCGAGCCCCACATCAGGCTCTCTGCTCAGCGGGGAACATGCTTCCTCCTCTCTCTCTGCCTGCCTCTCTGCCTGCTTGTGATCTCTGTCAAATAAATAAAATCTTTACATAAATAAATAAATAAATAAAATGTCTGGAGTGTTCACGCCGGGCTTTCAGCTTTCGGACCCGGCAGTTACTGAAAACACGGGAGTCCCCACATTTGTCCTTGGGAGCCAAGCGCACGTTCATTTCGGAGTTCTCTCCCTCTGCCCCAGGTCCTTGCCCTGCCCCTCCCTTCAAACCAGTTTGTTTGCATAGTTTTGCCTGAAAAACATCTTTGTATTTTCACTGGCCCAGTTCTTGGCAACAGAGTCTCTTGCTGTGACCGGGGTTGAGAACGGTAAGGCGGACAGAGGCCTTGCATGTGGACCCTTTCCATCCGTAAGAACCAGGCTAGGGTACCTGCTTCGGAGATGACAGCGGAAGCCGCGGAGGAGGCCAGGTGGGGGCAGGGGTGGAGAAAGTCACCTGCTGGGAATGACCTCGGACCTGCAGTGGTTGGTTAGACTGATTCAGCTCACACGCGCGTAAACACAAAACAGCTTCCATGTGAATGTGTAACGACACACTAGCCGGGGAGGGGGCGCGGGTTAACGTCTCTCCATGGACCCCACAGAGGACGAGAGAGCTTCGGGGTGTGAGAGCCAAAGCCCCGGGGGTTGGAGGCCCATGACAGACGGCGGCCACCGCACAGGCCACAGCACGGCTCTTCAGCCTCCTGGGCCCGTCCTCACCCGGGGGCTGGGCTCCCCCCCATTGTGCTCCCTTTTCCCGATGCCTCTTCAAGGTTTGTAATTACTGGGCCGGCTTGAGCGTGACCAGACGGGTTTTCTCTTCGAGATTCAGACACTGTCCTTTAGCTTTCAAGTCCCTTTTGTGAGCAAATTCTGGTCTAATTTCACAGACTTTCAGCCTAGTCCTTACCTTTCTTCCTTGAAGACTAGACTTGTCTTCCCTTTAAAAAGGCTGTTTCTCCACTTTCCTGCCTTTCATTACTGTCACCAACAGCTTATTGCAACGACGGCGAGACTACATTCTCTCGTCCTGGTGTCAGGTGGCCTTTTCGTTTCCTCCTGTACCAATTCCTCTCTGTGACTCAGTTTCCTTATCTGTAAAAAAGGCATAAGAACAGTGTCTTGGCTTGTAACTGTGAAGATGAACCGGCTAATTTACGTAAAAACCCGTAGAACAGCGCTTCTAACGAGCCAGTGCCGGCCCGTGCTGGTTGCTTTCTGCGATACGTTGTTGGCTTGGAAACACACGTGGGGTCAGACGGGTGAAGGGTGAGGCACTGGGAAACCCCAGCAATGATGTGGATTCCTCCCTTATACACGAAGTCCATAATTTTATTGCATGACAAGTTCCACTTCCAAAACATAGATTTTTGAATTACTTCCTCATAAGGCCATTAGTGACGCTGTATTTGTGGACATTTTAGTAGTTTTCCACCGCCAGTGTTCAAGGTGGCAAGAGCGGCCCCGTGATGCAGAGCCCTGAGCCGGGTGGTGGCTCTGCCGGAGGTGCCCAGCGCCATCAGAGCACGCGCTGCAGTCAGTGGCTCCTGACCCACGGACATCTGAAGGCTCCGCAGACACCCCTAGCAGCGTGGTTGCCTCTGCTGGTTAAAGACCTTTTATCAGACCCCTGGTACCTTCTGAAATGTGCTCCTTTAATCCTCTACATCCACATAATTTATGACCTGTTTATAGCCTCCCCCACACCGGCTGCTTTCCTGTGCCCTGTCTTGGGTTAACTCTTCATTGTTCAGGAGATGCTCTTTCCTTGTACTCTTATGACCAGTTCGCCTCTGCCAGCCGGCCCCAGAGGGCTGTTATCCAAGCACCTGGCTGTTTTGATCTGCTCTACACATTCTTCCAGGACTTGTAACAAGGCATTTAAAAAAAAAATAGTGGTCAGATGCTCCTTTTCATTTCCTCTTCTCAGTGGCTACGCCGATTGCCCGTTTTTGTGTCCTTCAGGAAAATAAGATCCATAATGAACCACCCTCAGACTCAAGGAAGAATAGACCTGATCAGACGCGGGGCGTGGAACACTCAAGATATTTTTCCATCTTCACTTAAATGAACTTACAACATTCTTCGCCTGCCTATGATCGTCCAGTAAATGAACGTCACATTTTCTCAGCAGTGCGCCCACAGTTGTTCGTACATTATCCGTATGGAGCTACCTATACATTCCAGGCACGGTATTAGGAGCTGGGGACAAGCCAAACATGGCCTCGGCTCACTTAGACCTTGTATCACATCCTTGGACCCGAGATAACTAGGAGAAGAGAAAACAGAAATCTTTCTCCATTTTTCATGTGCGTTAGGAAAGTCCCTTTACAAAGCTCCTTTTTCTTAGGCTCGGCTTAAGCTGAAAGGCACAATTACAGTATTTGGACAGAGGCTGCCTTCCTAACTGTACATGTACTACACAGATTGCTTCCAGCTCTAAAAGCAAATCAGATCAGATTGGAGTGATGGAGTATTAGCGCAGCAGAGCCCTAGCGTAAACTGATCTGACCTACAGCTCCTGGCTCATCATGAATAGCCCTAAGTAGTAATGAAGAGCTGGGGTATGGAGCCAGAGGGAGTGTGGTGTTAAAAGTCAGCTCTACCACTCACAAGCTGCATGATTTGGGTAACCTCATTCCTCTCCCCGATCCTTTTTCTCCTTCTTCCCTGTAGGAGGGGACAGTACCAGCGATCTCACAGGGTTGTGTAAATAACCGATGCTGAAGCATTTCCAACGCAGTGTGCTCTGGTGATGAACACTACGGCAGGTGTCACTGCGACCGTCGTCATCGACACACGCGGAATCTATGTGTGGCCACGAGGAATCTCACTAGAGCTCACTGGCTCCCACGCGCTCTGAGAACAGGGTGCGGGACCAGCTCGCCCAGCTGGCGAACAACCTACCCACCAGCCAAGCAGCTCTGCGGAGCTGCTCCCTCCTGTCAGTGACCGTTGATGAGCAGAATCTTGGCTAAGAATCCTTGCTAAGAAAAAAATGCCCATCACATAAGAAAGAGAAATGCATGTGTCTTTCCGTGAAAATATAACTTGGGAGAGGCCAATGCGCAGTGCAAACATTTCTGTATTTGTAATTTCGGGGACTATTCGGAGACCTTAAACATATTCCCTGAAGACACCAATGTTTTGCTTTACAAATCATGTTATTATTTTACAATCCTTGTTACAAAGAGGATGGCTTTCGCTAAGTGGAAGTGAAACACAATTTCAGATTGGCAGATGAAAATAAAAAAAAGTCACTGCGCACTTCTTCCTCAGTTTGACGGGGAGGGAGGCAGCCAGGACTTCACAAACACACAGGAACTCCTTCCACTTTACAACTTCTGAAAACTCAGGAGATGAGTTTCAACTTCATGAGATGCACCACAACTTCAAGAGAGAAGTAGACTTCTCACCTTCTAGCTGCTCAGACACCATCAGTGGCTTTGTGAACTGTCAGCTTTGGTAGCAAGTCACAGATCTGAGCAGATCCATAAAGAATCAGCAAAGACTTTTCTAGAGATGCTTGTCAGAAGTGTGCACTCTGGGGGCACCTGGGTGGCTCAGTAGGTTTTAACCTACTCTGCCTCTGCCTTCAGCTCAGGTCATGATCTCAGGGTCCTGGGATCGAGCCCCACCCACATCGGGGTCTCTGCTCAGTGGGGAGCCTGCTTCCTCCTCTCTCTGCCTGCCTTTCTGCCTACTTGTAATCTCTGTCAAATAAATAAATAAAATCTTAAAAAATTTAAAAAAAAAGAAGTGTGCACTCCAGTCTTCATCGAGGACCCTGTCTTAGCACAGGTGATCTGTGGCGTCTAGCTCCAAGGCCGTGACCCCCCCAGCTCACCACCAGTGACTGAGCGTGGTAAGGAGAACAAGTATGAGAGCCAGCCCATGCCTGCCCCACGAGGGTGTCTTCGAAGAGACATCCTTGCGCAAGAAACCCATCCACCTGCCTGAGACTTTCTCGGACTGTGCTACAAGGCGAGAGCCCGTCTATCCAACCTTCATTCCCTCTGTCCTTCCACAGACGTCAAACTGCACTGTGGTCCGAAGCCTCGTCTTGCCTACAATTTCTCCCTTCCCCTTGTCTTCACGGGCATTTCCTCCCGTCTTGGCTGCTTTTCCAAGGATCCAAACTGATACTCCTATCCACCAGCTGTGACTCAAAATATTTGGGTATTTTAGCCTCCAGATGGTAAATCCATTAGTAGTGGCTCTTGGAGCACTGTCTCATGAAGATTTCTGAAGCCAAGTCTGGACTCCAAGAAAAGTGTGCTACGACTGATTATCAATGTCTCCATGGGCACAGAGGGTGAAGGAAGGCACATATACCGTGTATCTGTCCAACACAAGCATAGGGGCTAGTCCGGGCTGGCCTAGATATTTGAATGTCCCTACCTAGGTTATTCAGTGCTATAAAATTGGAAAACTGAAAAAGTTGTAAAACTACAACTAAAATGCAGAACTCTAAGCTTACCTCTAAACATCTAAATGTCTCCTCTGGTAAATGGCAAGCCAAAAGAGAAGCAAGCTACCTATTTCTAAGACTCAGTTTCTTCATCGATGAAACATGACTTAAAATATTTCCTGCCTCCTGAACTATTATGACGTTTCAATGAAATTACGCTAAGAAGGCTTGTAGCATAATATATGGCATTATGGAAGATGTTAATGACTAATATTATGATGTCACTTGGGACATAAAACCACGATTTCAAGGTACATATCTTTATATTTTTATACTGATTAATAGTTTTTTCAAGACAGCACAGCATGGGATCCTCATGCATTTAACTAAGGGATGTGATAAACTCAACGGAAGTAATAACATGGTTGGATTCTGCCCTCTTCCTCTTGTAATGTGGGAGGCTCACATTGTTATTAAATGCTCAGATCATTTACGTCGGGTGTAAATATCTAGGTGGTGAGACAAAGAACATTCTTTGAAATAGGGAAGGATACCTCTTTGGTTTTTCCTCAGTGATAGTCTCTCAAGCATAGTATCATAAATCAACAATGAACATACGGCACTCCCTACATACTCAATAAAAAGTTCTCATCAAAATCAATAAACTCTTAGAGTTCGTAAGAGGCATTACCTTTAAAATTACAGATCTTCCTTTTCTGAAAAAAATAATAATAATGTGTTTTTGGTCAGGACTCTCAGCCAGTTCTCACGTGACTAAAGAACTTCCCATTCCTGTCCATGAGCGCCTCCCAGCCTGTCCAAACCACCCCTAAATGCCCGCACACAGGCACACACACACACACACACACACACACACACAATTCAGTAAACAGGAACTTCTAGTTTGTCCTCTCTTCCTCTGACAACACCAAGCTATCAATCCTCAATTCTCTAAACTCCCTTCCCCGCCCCTATAAACCTGTCTATGTCCACACCCATGGCCACTCCCTTCCAGCGTCTTCCAGCCTAAGAGTAATCCTTTTTCGTGAAGCCTGATTCCTGCTGCTCAGCTGAAGGCTGGTTCCCGGAACACTCCTGTCCGCTTTCCATCCCTCCGTGTGCAGGGCCCTTCGGCCACCGCCTGCGCCTATTAGATCACCTCATTTCAAAGAACTGTCCGTCGACCCCATGTCTCCTTCTTCGCTCCTCCCTATCCCGGGCCAGACAGTTTCATCCCCCGCCCTCACGGACTCGCTGTCCTCCAACCCCTACGGTCTGACTTCTCATAAGAACTCACTCCCTCTCACCACCCTGGAAAAGGGCACCACTGACCTGATTCTTAACCCCTGGACATTCTCCATCTTAAAGTTCCATGATTGTTTGGAAGTTTTGGACACTGCTGACCCCTCCTTTCTAGAAACTTCCGTCATTGTTTTCTGTGTTGTCACTGCCTCCTCACACTCTTCTTTCTTTTAATACTACGCTTTCTTGGTCCTTTGAAAACGTTTCTCCCTCTGACCAGTCTTTCATTAGTCATGCAACAATTGGTTCCTGAGCACCTACTATGTGTCAGGTGTCCTGCCAGGGATGGGGGAGATGGTGAACAGACTCAGACCTTAACATCAGCACCTCAGCACAACGGAAACGAAGAAGCAACGAGTCCGTTGCACTTAATGTCATAGCCCTAAGCAAACATCCAGAAGGGGTACTTTTCCTGGAGAGGGGATTATTTTGGAGGTGGGTCTCTCTGCATCTGCTAGACGCAGAGAGCTGATCCAGGGAATGAGGCCGGGAATGTTCTGGACAGGGAGACAGTATGTACGAGTACCTCGAGGCTAAGATACCCCGTAAGTTCAGTGAATGTCAAGGGCTTTAGCCCGGCTGGTGTGCACGTTGCTAAGAGTGAATGGTGTGCAATGAGTTTAGAGAGAGAAATAGTGCCCTGACAATAAAGGCCACTGGCACGTCTGCTGTTACCCAAATGTCTACACTTTCTAATTTCATTCATTCCTGCTTCTTCGGCCACCCTTTGATGCTTATGAGTCCTAAATCCGTAACACTGGTCAGGATGTCAGCCCTCAGCACCGGGCCCTTGTGTCCAAAAGCCGATAGCTCACCTTCATCTGGGTCTCACAGGCACTTCTAAAGTACCGGAAGCAGAACTCATTATAATTTAGCCATCTCACTGCCAAAAAATAAACAAAACAAAAACACATATATCCTTTCTATATTCTCTATCTCAGTGCATAATATCTAAAATCCTAAATAAAGCGAGAAACCTGAGAATTACCCCTGAATCATCCCTTTTCCTAATACAACACCCAGGCAACGAGTAACGTTCCCTAAAATAAACCTGATGAGTATTTCTGCTAATTGTCTCCTCCTCTCTTTTCTCCACACCTGAGTAAGTTCCGACCCTGCCTCCTTCCTCGCCTGGACGGTGGCTCTTCCCCGACAAACCCCTCTGCTTCGAACCGGAGAGTGTCGGGTCTGTCCTCTATGAAGCGCCTGGAGTGACCACCTAAAACTGTGCTGCTCCGACTGTAATGTTACACAAAATCACCTGGAGAGCCAAAACATGCATTGTTAAGGCCGAAGCAGTAGCTCCGCATGGGCCGAGAACGCCTATTTCTGTACAGCTCCGGGCGCTGTGAGTGAGGCGAGTGCAGAGACCACGGAGGGAACAGGACTGACCTGAAGCAAACCTGACGAGCTTACTCCGCCACTGAGAAGCCTCAGGCCTCCCCACCACTCTCGCGGTGTAACTTGCAAATACCTCACTTTCGGACTTGAGACCTTCGTGATGGAGCCACCGCCAACTTGGGCCACCCTGCTTCATAGCTCTGCCGGCGGGTCCCCTGCACCGCTACCCTGAGCTCCCTGTGGCTTCCTGAATTGACTCTTTGTTCTTTGTTTGTTCTTGTGAGTCAGCTTGGAATCCCTGTCCCCAGCAGCCCTGGCTTCACTGTCCTCTCCCCGGAAAACATCTCATCACCTTCCAGTTTCTAATGTAGCCTTCGGTAGGGCCCTGCACCTAAGCTACCTTTCTACCTTGTCCCAAAAGAACTGACAATTCTCTCTTCTATGATTCCTTTGCTTTCTGTGCTTATATTTATAATTAATTCATAAACTCTTCACTGTATACCTTCATGTAATTCTTACTTGTCTACTTGACTATATTCTCCAAGGGCAGGGACTGTGACTCACTCATATTTGCATGTATATATATAAAACACGTTACCCATTACCAGGCAGTTGCTCAATAACAGTCTGCTAAATAAATAAAAATTACGATAGTTACTGTTTATTAGGTACTTACTCCGTGAAAATCACTGTGCTAAGCACTGTACACACGCACACACAGACGGATTCGTCTAATCCTCACCACAAGCCTATGAGACGATACGTACAATCCCTGCAGTACCGAGGCTTATAGAATTTGAGTAACTTCCCCAAGGTCACAGATCTAGTAAGTCACATATCTATTAAGTAACAGAGTTATAAACTGAAACTGTGTCTCATTCCAAGTTCCAACCACTTTACTCCTGGCCTTCCTGAAGTGTAACTGTGTCATCAAATCCGAATGCGGCCAAGGATTCCACCTGAAAATCACATTATCCTGTAGTGAAGAACCTCAAACATTTAATTCATTACATTAAGAAGGAATAACCTAAATATGAAAGACGCAGCTAAATAAACCAGAAAAATGCCACACATGGCTTATAAAGGTTTGTATCACTTATGTTCTTAGTACACTTTAAATTTCAAACAAGAAATTAATAATACAATACAATGAATATCTAACCCTTTGCCCCACACTTCGTAAGGAAACAGAAGGTCCCTTCGACTGGGGGGGGGCGGGCGGCCTGATTCTACCCTAGCATCTCTCAAAGAAGATTAGCTCTTGGAGATGTTCCAGGAAAAACAAATGGTCAAATAAATTTAGAAACTGTACCACAGAGTCTGCCTCCTGAAGATCCACAATGAACGTATGTTAAGAACTTCTAGCAATTCCGCAGTTTTTGTTTTTAGGAAGTTATAATCCTCGACGGTCCCAAACGTATTTGAACTTAGAATCCTTAAGGACGAATGTGCTATGGCGCGCTCTGGAGAACACTGGCTCCGGCCACGGTTTCTTGACTTACAGTGAGTGACGGAAAGCCTCACGCACACCCTCCTCGCAACGCACACGCTTGGAACCCAGCCAGTCCCACTCGCCGACTCTTCACCCTCATTTTCTTCGAGCATCAGGAGCTGCTCTTTACTGTCTATTTTACTTGCAAATACTCGAGACTGTGTGCCACAATTTCTTTGTGTTCGGTAGCATTTCATTGAGTTCTTAATACATCAATCACAGAAGAAAATGCCTGCCGGCATCAGTATAAAAGGTAAACTGGAAGGGAGTGCAGAGAAGCTAAGAATAAAATGGGCATTAAACTTTTCAGTGCTACGTCCCAAGGTGCTTTCCTAATGGCTAAAGCAGAGAGAGAAAACATAATGTTACAAGTCGAATTGTGTCTTTAAGGGGAAAACAACCCAACCACCCAGAGTAACACGGCTCTTCCTGGTCCTGGGACTTGAAAGCAAGGTCTCCTGTGGGATCTCATAAAGGGGACGGCGCCCTCGAACCCATCCCACGCTGAAAGCAGTAGGAATGGCTTTGCCCACGGAAACCGCACTGCGAGCCCGGAGCAGTTCACACCGCAGAGTGCGGGGCAGGTAAAACGCGCGGACCAGGGACCAACAGTAAGGACTGAGGTGGACAGTCCTCTGATGATCTTCTCCAGGTGGACAGTCCTCTGATGATCTTCTCCAGCCAAGGGAAAACCTTTCATATCAGGAGGAGTGGGAGGTAGTGTCTGCCAATGCTCCTTTGCAGTTACAACTTCCCACAGTAAGAGTTTGATCGGGATTGGACTGGGAAAAGGTGAGGCACTCGGTTTAGACGATCTGAGTTGTTGGTTAAAAGTAAGTCCACATGCTTTGACATCGAACGTGGCCTGGGGGGGGGGGAGGGGTAGAAATAGCAGCAGCTTCGAGAAATGCTGGCACGTCTGTAAGGGTCAGGAGTCCGCTGGAAAGATTCAAGACCCACACATACCCGGAGAGACGGGAAGGGCAGACAGATCCGCTCAGACCGCGCTGGGCTAAGCTGTCCCCGCGTCAACTGAACGACCACGCTTGCCTGTCACCCGCACTGCGCTCTAACGCTCCGGCGACTGTGCAGTGTCTGTCCTGCCCACACCGTTCGACAGACCTCTTTGGTCCAGGCCAGCACAACGAGCTCTCGGCCAGCAGCATCGCCGATGATGCACAACAGGAAACCGAGCAGAACAGGCTCTTTTCTCGCCCTTCAGAGTGAAGCCAGAGAACGGCAAGTTTCACGGCGCCGTGGCCACCTCAGTGCCGCACCCGGTGATGGAGGTCACACTCGGGTACATGTGCTGTGGCTTTCTCTATGCAGCCTTTTGGGATGCAGCTCTGGAGAATAAAACGTGCCATAAATAATCTGGAACACTCCTGACGGAGAACGTACAGGGCACGACCCAACACCTGATATGCTTAACGAATCACTGACAGTGACAGAAGTGAGTCCCGGACGCCCAGCACATCAGCCTCCTGGACTTGACTTAACCTGCACCAACTTTTCTCAAGGCATCGTACGTCTGTTCTCTGTCTCTATCAACTTCATTCTCAATGCAAGCAACCGGGAATGATATAAAATACAAAGACTAACTGAGCTAGCTGGGTGATAGCCCTTCACGAGGAGAAGGTTATAGGGATTTTATACTTCCCATGACAGCTGTAATCCAAGACTGCAGTGCGTCCCGCCGTCCGTCGTGCTGTCAGTGGCTCTGTGCTTGCAGAGCTGGCAGGTGGAGCCTCCTGCACTCTTCTCCTACGTGCTGAGAAGGAAAACTCTCCCCAGTCCATCTATATTTATGAAACACTTACGAGGGATCTAAATATAAAGCGGGCACAGAAAATGGCATGTGTGAAGGAGTTAATGAGAGACCGGGTATATCCGTAAACAGAAGTTTACTGTTTCTGGAAATGTCTTAAGGTCACATTTTCATTAAAGAAACAATCACGACTTTATCATGACTCATTTGCAATTTGGTGGCATTGAGGGAGAATTCATGATTTAAAGTAGGAATCATGTCTGTGTTGCTTTTTCTCCAGCTCCAAGGGATTTGTTTGACTTTGGAAATGGAAAAACCCAGACCACCCATTCCCTTTATGTAAGTAAGCAAGCACAAAAATAAATGAGCGAGAAATGCTCTTTCCTAAAGGGAAACTTTCTCGTAATCAGTCATCACTAAGCGTATCTTCCGCAGCCACAGCGCTGGTCGGTCACTACTCACAAAGATTTTACCTCATTTTATTTGTCATGGTAAATTGTGATAAAAATAAACCCAAGCTCCCACCCTTCTTTTTTAACTTTCAATGGCTTTTAACCATGGTTCACCCAACCCCTTCTCCTAGCCATGATCTTTTCTCTGCCTGGTAGTGCTCCACCTCCAAAATCTTACACTTGAAACTTTTACGTTCAAACCACAAAATACTAGCTCTCCAGCTGTCGAGTCTCCGATGAAGACCGTTGCTCGTAGATGTCATGTGCCTTGACTTCTCATGTTTTTCCTCTATTCACTGACCCGTTCTCCGTGTACCTGCCCTACAGATTCTTAGTTTACGCGCCATCGGCCGTCCATGCTTGCGTCCAGGCCCGGCTCACTCTCGGAAGAGATTACACTCCGGATCACCTGACACTTCACGGCTTCCAAGCTCTGCTAGGACCACACAGCACTCCCTTGGCCTGATCGTGAGCTCCTCTCACACTTCATATTTCAGTATTTCATCCTGTCTTGGAGCCCCTGACTCCATTCCCTCTTCGCTGCTCTCAGGAAATGAGCTTGTCTCTCATTTTACAGAGAAAGAAAGGCAGCGAGGCAGGAATCTCCTCAAGTTCCTCCCCCTCCTCGCCATTCCCAAACGCATCCACAGTCAAGCGTCTCCTGACCTAACACACTTGAGAAATAAACGTCCCCTCTTGTGTGCATCAGCTCTGTCTTGTTTCCATTCTCCGGGGCTTCCCCACGCCTCTCCCTCCTGTATTATTATTTCTCTAACCCTGTTCCTTCCTTCCAGTCTACAGACCTCCAGTTAATAAAAACCTTCCTTCGTTCCTTTGTCTTCTCTGGCCGCCCTCCAGAAACCATGATGCTGGAACAGCGTCTCCATTTCTCTGCTGCAAATCGCTTCTCCATCCCTCAAAATCCTTCCTGTCCTTCAGCCACTGTCCAGGGGCGACTCCTACTCAGGTCAGTGAAGGGCCTCTTTACTGACCAGTCCAGTGATGTTCCCCAGTCCTGACTGCAGCAGCCTGGTAGCCTGGCTGCCGTCCGTGTCAGAGCCGGCACTTCCTTCTGCTGAAGGCGGATCCTGGAACCGTGTTTTCTACCCACCCGTCCCTACCTTGGGTCCCTTCTGAGGCTCTCTTCCCCTGCCTGACCTGTATTTCCTGCTGTGCCTGCTCATGCTCATCTCACAGCCTCGGCTGCCCCGACACACTGTCGTTTTCCAGATCTGGCTCCTAGGACAGGGCTCGGCACAGGATCCAGGCTAATTACCTGGCGGCCCAGGACATGTCTCAACTTTAATTTTATTTTCCCCACAAACACGTCATGTTCAACAGGTTCAAAACTTTTAATGCCTTTCTACCTCCTAAATTTCTGGGTTTAGAACCATCGATCCAATGGCCAAAATTAAGCATCTGAAGGGGTCAACAATGACGCTCTAATGGGTCCCCCCACCCCGACGACTCCAATCAGTCCCTGTATTTGTGCAAAGCTACGGCGCAAATACCTCTGGAATCCTTTTCTATCATTACTTAGTTCATCCTTCATCTCCCCGACCCCACCTGTAAATACCCTCCAGGTTAACTGGTTCTGATTGGCTTCCTTCCCTTTAATCAGGAGATAAATCCCATTCACATGTAATGTGGTGACTTCTATAGTTCCACCCTAGGCTACTCCGGAAACTCCGTATTCATATATCCAAATGCCTAGTCCATGCTACCACCTGAATGTCTCAAATCAAAGTCAAAACGTCCAAGATTATTCTTTGTGTCCCATAATCTTGTTGTGGTAACAGTGAACAGCACCACTTTTTAGCCATTTTGCAAGTTAGAAGCCTAAGAGCTATTCTTTTTTTAAATCTTTTTTTAATTTAATGTTTTCGGTGTTCCAAGCTTCCTTGTTTGTGCAGCACACCCAGCGCCCCACGCAGTCCGAGCCCTCCTTAGTACCCGCCACAGGCTCCCCCAACCCCACCCCCGCCCCTCCAAAACCCTCCGTTTGTTTCTCACTAAGAGCTGTTCCTGATACCCCCCTTCATCACCTCATAGCCAACCCATGATCAGATTATTTCCCTCATATCTCTTAGTTCTTTCTGTTTTTTTTAATCGATTTTTAAAATCGTGCTTAAGCACATAGAACATAAAATTTGCCATCTTAACTGTTCTTTTAAGTTCAGTAATAAAGGTCTCCACACCGTTATGCAACCAACCTCCAGAACATCTTCCTCTTGCCAAACTAAACCCTGTTCCCATTAAACAGTAACTCCCCCAGCACGGCAACCACTATTCTGCTGTCTCTATGAATCTGACCACTCTGGGTACCTCATATAAGTGGAATCATATGGTATTTGCCCTTTTGTGACTGGTTGATTTCACTCGGCGTGACGTTCTCGTGGTCCAACTGTACGGCAGCAGGTGTCGGCATCCCCTTCCTTTTTGAGGCTGAGTAATATCCGTCACGGGTATGGACCCCATTTGGTTTATCCGTTCATGTGTTCATGGATGCTTGGGGCGCCTCTACCTCTTGGCCACTGAGGATAATGCTGTTATGTACTTGGGTGCACAAACCTCTCCTTGAGTCTCAGCTTTCAATTCTTTGAGGTATATACCTAGAAGAATTGCTAAATCATACAGCAATTCTGTTTTGAAGAACCACGGTACTGTCTTCCGTAGCGACTGCCTCATTCTACATCCCCATCAACGGTGCCCAGGGCTCCTGCTCCTCACATTGTCTCCAACACCTGCAATTTTCTGTCATCCGCAGGAGCCATCCCAATAGGTGTTAGGTGAAACTTTTAACTCTTAGATCCACTATTTTCCGTCTCCACAGCCACCAGCCTGAGCTACAGGAGTACGGTGGAAGCTGATCCTCCTGGAGCCACCCTAGGCGTCCTCCAATCCATGACCATGTTACAGAGAGAGCAAACCTTTCAAAAACAAATCTGATTATGTTTTCTGCCCAATTAAGACCCTGTGATGGATTCTTGTTGCTGTTACGACTAAGATAAAATTCTTATCCCGGTCTCCAGTCCCTGCCCACCTCTCCAGCCCCACAGGATGTCACTTTCCTTGCTTTCGGCCACGCAGGCTGCCTCCGTTCTCCGGTGAAGGTGCAGAGATGCCTCTCGCACCGGCTGAAGACCACGGACCGGGGTGTGTGCGGGTGGGGCATGAAGGCGAGAGAGAAGGATGCAGAAGGAGGCAGAGGGAGAAGGAGGTGTCCAGAGGCCCAGCTTCAGGACGGTCTGGCCGGTCTTCTCCACGGAGAGTACTCCTAGTGTTTGTCAACCGGCTTCTTTGTTTCGCTGTGTGAACCAAGTTGGAAAGAATATAATCTAATCATTGTTTCGTAACATATCACAGGAAGGAAGACTCTTCGGGCTAAGATTTGCTGCCCATTTCACATGACTCTTCATTAAACTGGCAGGCAGATCAGTTTGCTACGGCTGCCTTAACAACACGCTGCAGAAGGGCTCAAACGACAGAAATGTGTTTCTCCCAGTTCCGGAGCCAGGAGTCCACGGTCAAGGTGCTGGCAGGGCCGGCTTCTTCCGAGGCCTGTCTCCTCGGCTTGTGGACGACGGCCTTTTCCTCGTGTCTTCACAGGGTCTTCCCCCTGCACATCACCGTCCAAATCTCTTCTCCAAAGGACACCACTTATATCGGATTAGGACCCACCACGACAACTTCATTTTAACGTAATGGCTTTAGCCCATCTCCACATACAGGTGCGTTCTGAGGTCCTGAGGGCTCGGACGTCAGTGTAGGAACGAGGGTGCACACTTCAGCCCACAACGGAGGTGAGTGCGTGGGGTTTTCCGTTCGGATCCGCACGTTCTTGAGAGGCGGCCACTTTCGCATTCTGCACGGTGACGCCCCAAGGACGCGCTCCGAGGGAGCTGCTTCTAGACCTAAGGTCTTGATTTAACAGCATACAAAGTCCTAAATTTAACAAACACCATGAGATATCTGACGCATTTACTGAAAAATAAGAGATAACTATGTCGATGTCATTGTCTTAGCAACCTTATTAGTAAACCTGACTTATTTCTGAACGCATGGATGACGGGCCTCCTTTTACAGAATACTGGGCAGTTTCTGTCTTCAATTCACTCCTGCAGATTAAGCTCCGGGAAGAACTGCCAGGGGGCTCTACCCAAAAGTCACAGCCAGAGCCCCTTTGCTTTATGCATCAACCCTCTGTACCCAGCAGGCCTGTCGCCAACTGGGTGATGGGTTCACAGCTCTTCTTCTCAGCTTGCCAAGCGGCAGCTTCTCTGGCAAGAAGCCTCGTTGGTGTCTGAGCAGCATATCTGAGGCTTCCCCTTCCAAAAACAGTGGGCTGCAAAGCCCCCGAGTTCGTTCCCTGTTCCTATGGTCCCCTGGGCATTTGAGCCCAGGAGCTGGTCCCTGTCAGCATCAGCTTTCAGTGACATCTACACACACAGACATACACAGACACACACACACACACACACACACACACACACCCCAGACCAGGAAGGACTCTCAGCCAGTGTCTTGCCCTCAGAGAACAGACACTCAGTTTCCCTGGGACTTTGAAGGCATCTTCCTTCCCATCTTTCTATGGAGCCAGCTGAGGCAAAGAGTCACAGTATTATCAAAAACCTATGCCCACTACATCCTTGCCAACAGCCAGCCCAGGAAGCCTGACCTAGACATAGGAGAGGCAGCAAAACAGATCATACTTTCCTCGTTTTAGAGCTGAAAAAACTGAGCAGAGTAGTCAAAGGAGAGACTGACACCGAGAGACTGAAGGCAGAGCCGGTACCCAGTCCTGGGCTGCAGGCTTGCGGCTGACTCGGGACTCGCCAAGTGGCTGCCTTCTCGCCCCCCAAGAGGACTTATCGAAGGAATGAGGACTTTCCCAAGTGTCAAGGGAAGACTTGAGCAATATTTTCTACATTTTCTTTATAAGATCACTGGAATGTAAAAGTACTGACTTGAAGGAGATAAAGTGAGAAACCGAAATGGCAGAATCAATAGGACTCCATCCTTCCTGCAGGACGACTTACTTTATGTTTATGAAAGTATTAGGCAACATAGAGCTCAGAGGCACATTAACGTGAAGGGTCTGAAGGCTATTCCTCTCATATCTGTGATCTTTATCCCGGGCTGTACATTTTTATTTCTCATTTTCAACCCACTTGTCCTTTATATGAATTTGAAGAGAAGCTATTTGACTAGCGCAATGTGAGACCATCATGCTTGGAACAATAAACATAGCAATAAACACAGTATTTTTGTTTTTTGTTTTTGTTTTTAAGATGAGTTCCTGCCACCGCCACCAAGATCGTTTTACGGGACGCATTCCTGGGGCCCAGACGGGGGAGCGCCCACAGAAAACGTTCATAGAGAAGGACAAGCGTTGCTGTACACAATCTGCATGAGCAGCTCCTCAGGGCATGTTAGGCCCTTGAAAACGTGCAAAAAGAGCAAAGCCAAATTTTTGCCATAAGGAACAGAGGTGCAGCCGCTCAGCTACGTGACAAGGCAGCTGGCTGGAGGAGCTTTTCTCCAGCAGCTTTTCCCAAAGGCACAGCCCCACTCCCACTACACATGCAAGGACATCAGACGCGCAGCTCAGCTCAGCCTTATTAAGGGCCGTGAGGCTTGAGCAAGCCCTGGCAGAGCTCGTCCTAGGAAAGGAGCTGGCGAGAGATGCAGTGAGGAAGGTGTGTGTAGAGGATCATGTTCAAGCGCTCAGACTCTACAAGCCTTTGCAGAAAAGGAAAGAAAAACATTCTCCAGAGTTCTCCCTATTTGTCACAGAAAAATATTCACTGTGCTCAATCACCAAGTCGACTGAAGGCAATTTGTGTGCATTAAAAGTAAGCTCAGCATGTAAAACTGCAACGAGAGGCATGCAACTCTGCACAGAAGCGACTGCGCAGCAGCGGCAGACCAGGAAGGATGCAGACACGCCGCCTCGCCCTGGGGAGCTCCCTCGCACTTGCAGCCGCGTGAAACCTTTACTCAACACCCTTCAGCCTGTCCGGCACCACCTGCTGTTCACTTCCAAACGGGAAACTCGGGTGGACGCAGCAGCCTCATGACAGCTTACGGAGAGATGCAAACCGCACATTTCGTGACGCGCCCTGCCGTCCGTTCGATCACGGCTCAATTCTGTTGGCACTCCAGGTGTGCCAGGTGACGTCCTCGGTGAGGAACAACAACGCTCCGATCCAGAGAATGATATGAACAGGTGGCGTTCAACTTCTTTACAACCCAGGTGTCTGTCTGTGAATTCTACACAAACACATCACATGGAGTACTTTTTAAAGCTCCACATAACCATCGAATCAAGGATTGGTTCTGCTTTCTCCAGGTATCATTACCTGACTAGCTCTAGGCTCTATGTGACAAGGAAACAGGAGGTGAATGCACCGTTTACTGGGTAGAAAACTATACCCAATGCTCCCAAGTGTCCCGGGGGGAGTAAAGTGACCCCTGGTTGAACCACTGGCTTAATAGAATTAATGGGGCCTTTTAGGAAACATGTAATTTCTTTACAGAGGATCCACAGTCCTCTTGTCGGGTTTTACAACATAACTAAGAGCTTCACACAAAGATGCAAAAACTCCTGGTTTCCTTGAGGGCACTTAAGTCTTACTCCGTCTTGTCCCGTTTCCACCCAACCCTCCCCACATTCGGTCAGCATCTTCACGGGCAAACACTCTCTTTGAGCCCCGAAGACACAAAAGTAAAAGCACACAGTCCTTTCCCTGCAGGGGCCAGAGTCTGAGGGAGAAGCAGCCTGAAGAAATGGCACAAGCAAGTCAAATGGCCGAGGACACTTGCTCGCCGTCACCGTTCCGCGTCCGTAGGACACTTGCTCGCCGTCACTGTTCCGCTTCCGTAGGACACGGGCTCGCCGTCACCGTTCCGCTTCCGCTCTGCTTCTGGCCCCAGCCCCGCTGCGGACTGTGGACTTGGTCTCACCCGGGGCTTAAGAACCGGTGGCCGTGTCCGCACTTCTTCCTTCTCGGTTTCATGTCTCAGCTGAAGGAAACAGGGAATTGTCACGGACTTCCTCCCAACCTCGCTTGGGAGTCACAGGTGGTTCTGACCCACCTGCCCTCTGCAAAGCCGGGGTCGACTCAGGCAGGCACAGGTCGAAGGAAATGTATAAAAACCCACGGAGGAGGATAAAGAGGTCAGATTCTAACATTTTCATCTTCAATTTGTTTTCTGGTTTTTGTTTTTTTTTTTTTTTCGGCTTATAGCATACTAAGGGATCAAAAACCTAGATATTGATATGGGAAACCTGATCTTTGGTCTTTTTTCTGCAAAATGGACATTTTTACCTGCATAACAAGGCCAATTATGGACAACTGCTATTCCTAACGATTATCACTTCACAATGACTAAATGGAAAAAAGAACCACAAGCTCTTCCCATTCCCACTCTTCCTCCAGAAACAGTAACTTATCAGTATTGGGATTTTATGAATTTTGGAGTTAGTACCCTGCCTCCAGCCCCAACCCAATAGAGAATGAATGCTTTACAGGACAAGAGACTCTAATAAAATCCAAAGATTCCTGCCTCATTGTATTATCCCTCAGAAGCGTTTTGCACAGCTCCCCACACTTCTTCTGTCAACCTTGTGCTGTGACATTCTCCAGGTTTTCTCATCACCTCACCAGCCAAGTCTTCTTTATTTCCTTTGCTGTCTCCTCCTCAGGTCAGCTTCTGCATGTTAGAATTCCAGCAGGCACAGGCCTGGATTCTCCTCTAACCTGTACCCCTACCTTTCCCCTGCACGAGCTCCTGGATTTAAATCATTGACTTCAGTCGAAGCTGCCTTCACAGACTGGTTCCCCTCCAGGCACTCCATCCAAGTCAGTGGCTGAAATCACATGATGTCTGCCAGGGGCTGATCCAGGGATGGGCGAACCTATGCCAATTGGGACCAAGAAGATGTGGGCAAGGTTTGCTGATCAGATAGCGAGTGTGTGTGTCTCTCTGTGTCCCTTTGTCTTTTTCTTTCCCCCTTTCAAGTATGAATGAGAAGCCCATTGCTCTGATGTCAACTATACGAAAGCCAACTTGGGAATGCAGAAGGCACTAGTGCAGTACAACAGAGAGAAAGAAATATTTGGGTCTTTGGAGAGATCATCAAAGTGTTGCATAAACCAGGGCGCCTGGGTGGCTCAGTGGGTTGAGCAGCTGCCTTCAGCTCAGGTCATGATCTCAGGGTCCTGGGATCGAGCCCCGCATTGGGCTCTCTGCTCAGCAGGGAGCCTGCTTCTCTCTCTCTCTCTCTCTCTCTCTCTCTCTCTGCCTGCCTCTCCATCTACTTGTGATTTCTCTCTGTCAAATAAATAAATAAAATTAAAAAAAAAAAAAAGTGTTGCATAAACCAAAGCAGACGGATTCGTAGGCTTCCTCTCACATGCAATTATTACTTAACCTAGTTCTATTTGGGTTTCCTGCTACAGAGAGCAGGAAATATTCTAACTGATAAAATCACCTACATGCTTACAACCCCGAGATTTCTATCTCAGCCGTCACATTTGCCCTGGAACCCAGATTCATGGATATAGCTGCTACTCGACATCTCCACCTGGGTAGGTAATGGTCAGACAAAACTAACAAGTCCAGAAAAGAGCTCTCCTTGACCACTGCTCCTGCCAAATCAGCTCTCTCCTGGGCTTCCTCACCGTATGCTCAAGACAAACCACCTGAGTCGTCTTGGGTGATCCTTTTCCTCTGAACCCACATCTAACCTATCCATCAGTAATGTCCGTCCTACCAAATCATCCCCTTAGCCGTGCCCATGCTTCCCTTTGTGGTTTTACCGTGTGTGTGTGTGTTCATAAAGGAAATCATTCCATTTTGCTTGTTTTTGAACTTTATTTATGCAAAAGCATACTGTGTCCGTGCTTAACGTCTTCCGCCAGTCCCCCGTGTTAGCACATGGAGCTACATTCGATCCATGTCCACTGCCATGTATTATCTCACATATTTATACACCAAATTTACTTCCTCTTTGTTAGATGGACATTGTGCTATTTCCAATTTTTTGTTGCTATGAATATTGCCATGTTGCCATGAATATTCTCATACTTCTGTCCTACTATTTAAGTACAAGTTTCTTTGGGAGTGTCCCCCGGGAATGGAAGAGCCAAGCCATAAGACACGGGCTGCTTCGGTCTCACTTGGAAAGGACTAAATGTCTACCAAGTGTCTACAGCAAATTAAATCCCAAACACCAGCCGTATGTTCAAGTTCCCATTTCTCTACATTCTTGCCAAATACAGGTATCCTCAGACCTGTTAGCTATTGTTGATAACATAGGTATAAAATGGTGTTTTGTTGCTTTTGCTGGAATACACCAGATACTCCCAGACATGCGTACAGCAGCATCACATCTCCTTGAGGTCTTAGCTCATGTCACTTTCTCGGTGGGACTTTCCCAGATGGCCCGGTTCAAACGGCCTCGAAATATGTTTAACCCCTTTTCCCACATTATTTTTCCCCACTGCACTAATCGGCCTTGTACACCGTTACGAGCTGTATTACGTCTCCACAAAATTCATATGCTGAAGTCCTAACCCTCCCATACCGCAGAATGTGACTATATTTAGAAACAGAGTCTTTCAAGAGGTGTTAAGTTAAAATTAGGTCATGAGGATGGGCCCTAATCCAGAACGAGTGACGTCCTCAGAAGAGATTCGGACACAGAGATGGCGAGAGGGACATCGACACACGGCTGCCTACGAGCCAAGGAAAACCGCCTCAGAAGAAACCAACCCTGCTCACAGCTGGATCCCAGACTTCAGGCCTTTAGAATCGTGAAGAGATAAATTTATGTTGTTTAAACCACCCATTCTGTGGTTCTTTGTTATGGCATCCTAGCAAGGTAATATAGACACATAATAATTTTATTCATTTATTAAGCAGAAAAATAAAACATAAGCCACAGGTCGTGGATCCATTCCTGCCCTAGCAGCGACAGTGGGCATCTCCTTCTTACTCTCGATGGCGACATGACCATCTCCCTCTTTTTATCATCACACATTGTGCTCGATATCCGATCGTTCCGATGACGGCATCTCCGCGTGTCTGTTTCTGTGGTTTGTTGTCACTGCGATTTCTTACTCATGGCGGCGTATTTCCTTGTGTCTATAGGAATTTTTTTTTTAAATTATGAGTTCATCTGACTTGGAACACCATCTGTGGGATTTGGGGAGACCCTGTTTGAAGTGTGTGTGTTCAGGGAGGATTTGTTTGGCTTCCACTTGCCACTTAGAGAGCACGCCGTCCAGGGCTGTCTCACATGAAGTATACAGCTTGGAATGTTTTGGCACCAACATGACAGGGTGAATTCAAGACACGATCCGGCATGAGTGTGAGCTTGGCTCGGGCATTATCAGAGGAGGCAACGTTCTTTATCAACTTGTGCCGCCCAGAGACAACATTAAAACAGGTGCACATCCACATCACCTTGGAGGGGATTTTCTGGCATATCCATGGAACACGTTGTTCTGGAGTTTGCGTGCGAACTCTGTCCTGACTCCCCAAGGTGCTTGGGGCTCTAGGCTTTGCTTCCTCCTTCAGTGCACGTGTGGGCCACTAAAACGCACGCTACAGACAACCTACTGTCTGCAGACAACACACATCAGTGCCAGGTCTGTCTCATTGCTTAATTCTATGAAGTCAAACGTCCTTTCACACCGGAACCCAAAGAATTTCATTACTCTGCGTCCAACTCAGCTATTCATAAAATGTATGAGAGAAAAAGCGAGATTTTTCTATTTTAACCATCTTACTGGACATTTTTTAGGTATATATCAGGAAAGGTTTCTCTAATCATCTGAACCGATTCTATCGCCAGAATTAAAAACCCTTGAAGACACACACCAAGTCATAACTTAAAAGTGTCGCCTCAAAATAAATGTTTTGGCAACTTCCTCCAGCTTGTTCTAAGGCAGCTGGTTCACCAACTGGTGGTTTGGAATCATTACCTGAGTTGGGTGCCTTTTTATTCACAGTAAAGCTTCTAATTTAAGGAGAAAGCTGAGTCATCCTTTCCTTATGCAGAGAAGGTGTAATGCAGTAGAGTCTAAACCTGTTTCGAAGGCATTAAATGCTCGCATATTTGTTATCTCTGGTTCAACATTACACTTTCAAACTGAAGTTCCTGTGCTTATAATCAACTGGTGCCTTGAGAAATTCTCTTTCTATCCTCTTAGATAACATTAAAGTTACGTGAAAAAAGAACATAGTTATATGAATAATGTGTATGGGTGACCCGGGGTTTCTTTAGGGCCTACTGAGATCATTTAATTTAATCTTGCACATTGGGGTTACAGAAAGCGCAATATAAATTTCAGGTTTCTGCTACCCCCTGACTCGTTTGAGAGACTTCAAAATTTACTAAAAGTTCAAAGGAATAAAATCCTTCTTCCCAAGCAATGGCCGTGATTAGTTTCTGGGATCAGATAACCTTGCTTAGGTTCGCCCATCAGACAGGCTGCGGGGCTGTTAACCGGCCACGTGCTCTGCTACGTATCACTAATTAGGATTCTTTTAGTTATTCCTTGTAAGTTAGCAAATGTGACAGTGACTTATCAGTTTACTGCTAATCTGTCCCTTCCCTTCCAAATAGATCATATTTTCTTAATAAGTAAGCAGTTTTTCATTCATTTTTTTCAACAGATGTTGATTGTGTATCTGCTATGTGCCAGACACGGTACTAGGCAAAGTCAGACCTGTTACCCCGTCACAGATTTTTGAGGCCATTAAATGTTGAGCATTTAAAATACTATATAGAGTTCCTGAACTGGAAAAGGTAAAATGCTCCAGGATCTATTTTAGACATAGGAGAAACCCATTCTTACACTGCGCCGAAACAGTGTCGTGCAATCTGCCCATGGGGGGTTTTGCAAGGGCCCGAGGGCATTATACCCAGTCTTAACATGGGAAAAATCATCAGAGTGCTACTGGAATGTTGCAAGGATAGAAACCAAACTCGATGCTAAAGCCCTACAATGACACGACTTTGGCCAAGAGAACCAAATAAAGACCCTCTCAGATCATAAGAAAACTATTTCTGTGTGTAAAGAAGAGAAAAGTGACTGAAGAGATTTGAGGTAATTTTCGAAAGGAGAAAAATTCACTCCTTTTTCCCTGGGTCAAGAGGAATTGGAAGATTAGAGAACAGTCTTGAATTTAAAACTATGCACAGATTTGACTTCAACAGGAAGAGGCTACTCAAGGATGCATAGACGTAGTCAAGTGTGGACACTGTCAACTGAAACGATGCCACTCACATCACCTACTGGAAAGACCAACTAGTTATCTCACCAAGGGACCTGCGAGGTGCTTAAATGAAATGCTCTTGTTAGAGGGTCTCCTACTATCTTGTGTTGGTTTAGAAAAGCATCACATTCGATCCACTTGCCAGCATCTTGACACGAACAAAGAGTACATAGGTAATTAGGTTATTCTGCTTCATTTCTCTTGTTTTTCATATTTAAAATATCTACCGCTAGCATCCACCACTCACTCTGGTGGGCAAATTAACACAGAGTTTCCCCTTTTCAGAGGCTCCCCCCACCTCAGAGTTGTTCAAGATCCTTCAAAGTTTATTAAAAACCTTTATTGCAGATTCTTAGTATTGAGAACATTGGGGTCTGTTGGGCCCAGCAGTGATTTTCATTTCTGTCGTTGCTCTTGCAATTCCCACACAAAATCACTTCTAAAAGTTCACACACGGGCCCAAAGGTCTTGTCCATTGTTTTGTGGCTCCTGAGCCGGCTCAGATCCTTGCACAGGCCGTGCTGACCTACCCAGGAATCGAGATTCTGTTTCCTCAAGGTTCCTAAACCAATGCCAGCGTAGACTTAACTGTCCTGATGTTGAAGCAGCAACAAGAAGTCAAGACTTCTCTTTTCTTCATGATGAGTTTCTTTGAGCAAGAAAGGGAGAGTGAAATCTTAGAGCTATCGGAACCCTCGGAAAGCCGCTAATAACAGTGAGCTTCAAAAAAACACGGGATCGGGACACCTGGGTGGCTCAGTGGGTTAAAGCCGTTGCCTTCGGCTCAGGTCATGATCTCAGGGTCCTGGGATCGAGCCCCGCATCGGGCTGTCTGCTCAGCGGGGAGCCTGCTTCCCTCTCTCTCTCTGCCTGCCTCGCTGCCTATTTGTGATCTCTGTCTGTCAAATACATAAATAAAATCTTTAAAAAAAAATAGACAGAAATGAAAGTAGCTTACGAAAAATGCCAACAATAATAAATTCTTTGTGCTTATAAAAATACCTCTAATAAAGGTATTTCTGCTTTAACTCGGTAATAATCAATACTTCTCAATATTTGGAAACGTGGGATGTGTCATCGCCCACTTCTCAGAGACGAGGAAGACGCACGAGGGGACACAGAGGTTTGTCAACTCACCGCGACATAGAACTCCAACACAGCCGAATTCCAGACAGAGTCATGTCAAAGTCCTATTTTATCATCACCAAATATTTTCCTTGTCATTTCTTTCATTAACACCATTTTAAAATGACTTCATTGATCTTCATCATTAAAAAAACAGAAACAAACTCTGTCGTTCTTGACCTCTCAGATTCTGTCATCGTCTGAAAGTGTTTTCCTTGTGCTTCCGGTGGGACAACAGTGTGTGTGCAGCAGAGGAGACACATACAAGAAATAATGTCTGTTCTATAGCTAGTATTCCCTATATTTCAGAGGAATTTTTTTTTAAAGATATTTTTTATTTATTTGACACACACACACACACACATAGAGAAATCACACGTAGGCAGAGAGGCAGGCAGAGAGAGAGAGAGGAGGAAGCAGGCTTCCCACTGAGCAGAGAGCCCGATGTGGGGCTCGATCCCAGGACCCTGAGATCATGACCCGAGCTGGAGGCAGAGGCTTAACCTACTGAGCCCCCAGGCACCCCTATTGCAGAGGAATTTAAAGCACGCTGCACATGCTGTGACAACAGTGATTGCTACTGAGAAGACAGTAGGTGAGGAAATGCAGGTGGAGAGAAACTGAGGTGTGGGAGAGAAGATGGAGGCAAAGATAAAGTCACTCTACAATATGCAAATGCTGAGGTTTGTACATTTAGTCATTGGCTACGTGTTTCTAAGCTTTCTAGCAACCCAGAAAACAGGAAAACACAACCCTATCATTTCATATCCTGGAGATAAACCAGGATGTGAAATGGGCCACAAAAAGCTTTCTTGGTACAGAGAACAAAAAGAAGTATCTTTCATTGATCCTAATAACAGAGATAGTGCATAACGTTATAAAGAACAGCTTCAACAATGTCTTTCCAGTAAATACGATAATGAGTGCCATGTAGACCTCTGGAAGACATCCTTCAATACGAGGATTCACCACCAAAGAACAATTCAGGAGAGCAGTGGGGGCCAGGGGGTGAGGGGTGGTGAGAGCAGCAAATGATGAAGTCCAGGCACTGAGATCAGTGGCCTCAGAGATTAATTTTAGCATGCTTAGAGGAGTGGAAAGGCCACAGATTTTTCAACCAATCTCTACAAATGCTGTCTTATGAGCTTTTGATAAGAACCAAGGGCAATGTGTTCAATATTCCTTATTTTTTTTTAAGATTTTATTGACTGATTTGACAGACCCAGACACAGCGAGAGAGGGAAAATAAGCAGGGCGAGTGGGGGAGGGAGAAGACGGCGTCCCCCAAGCAGGGAGCCCGATGCGGGACTCAATCCCAGGACTTTGGATCATGACCTGAGCTGAAGGCAGACACTTAACTGACTGAGCCATCCAGGCTCCTAATTAGACAACATAAAGAAATAAAAGGCATCCAAACTGGTAAGGAAGAAACAAAACTTACTATTTGCAGATGACATGACACTATACATAGAAAAACCTAATGACTCCCCCAAAATACTACTAGAACTAATACTTGAATTAAGTAAAATCACAGGATACACAATCCATGTATGGAAATCTGTGAAATTAGGAACACAATTGCACCAAAACCAATAAAATATCTAGAAATAAACTTAACCAAAGAGGTGAAAGATCCATATTCTGAAAACTATAAAACACTGATAAAAGAAATTCAAGGCAATGCAAAAAAATGGAAAGACATTCCATTACTCATGGATTAGAACAACAAATATTATTAAAATGTCAATATGAACCAAAGCAATCTACACATTTAAAGCAATCCCCATCAAAATAACAGCATCCCTCACAGAACTAGAACAAGCAATGCTAAAATCTGTGTGGAACCATAAAAGATCCCAAATAACCCAAGCAATCTTAAAAAAGAAAAGTAAAGCAGGAGGCATCACAATTCTGGACTTCAAGTTACATAACAAAGCTGTAGTAGTCAAAACAGTACTGACACAAAGTTAGAAACATAAATGAATAGAACAGAATAGAAGGCCCAGAAATAAACCCATGATTACAGGGTCAATGAATCTTCAACAAATGAGGCAAGAACATATAATGGGAAAAAGACAAAGACAATCTCTTCAACAAACAGTTTTGGAAAAACTGGACAGCTACATGCAAAAGAATGAAACTGGACTATTTTCTTACACCATACACAAAAATAAACTCAAAATGGATTAAAGGCCTAAATGTGAGACCTGAAACCATAAAAATCCTAGAAGAGAACACAGGCAGTAACTTCTCTGACATCAGCCATAGCAACTTCTCACTAGACATGTCTCCAGAGACAAGGGAAATGAAAGGGCAAATAAACTATTGGGGCTACACCAAAATAAAAAGCTTCTGCACAGCAAAGGAAACAATCAACAAAACTAAGAGGCTACACGTTGATTAGGAGAAGATATTAGCAAATGACATATCCAATAAAGGATTTGTATCTAAAATATATAAAGAACTTATAAAACTCAATACAAAAACAAATAATTTGACTAAAAATGAGCAGAATAAATGAGCAGACATTTCTCCAAAGACATCCAGTGGCCAACAGACCCATGAAAAGACGCTCAGTGCCACTCATCATCAAGGAAATTCAAATAAAAACCACAATGAGATATTATCTCACACCTAATGTGTGAGGTAATGGCTAAAATCAAAATGGCTAAAATCAAAAACACAAGAAGCAAGTGTTGGTGAAGATGTGAAGGAAAAGGAACTTTCATGCACTATTGGTAGGAACGCATATTCATAAGCCACTGTGGAAAACAGTATAGGGGTTCCTCAAAACATTACAAATTACTTTTAAATTAAAATTAAAAACTACTACTCTGTGATCCAGGAATCTCAGTCCTATTGACCCTATGAAAACATGAATTCAAAGGGACACATGCACCCCTGTCTACTGCAGCAGTATTTACAATAGCCAAACTGTGGAAGTAGCGCAAGTGTCTACCGACAGGTGAATGGATAAAGAACACACACACACACACACACACACACACACAGGAATACTACTCAGCCATAAAAAAGAATGCAATCTTGCCGTTTGCAACGACACGGATGGAGCTAGAGAACCTAACGCTAAGTGAAATGAGTCAGTCAGAGAAAGACAAATATCCTGTGACCTGCTCATATGTGGAATTCAAGGAACAAAACAAACAACCAAAGGGGAAAAGAGAGAGAGACACACACACACCAAGAAACACACTCTTAACTATAGAGAACAAACAGAGGGGAGGCGGGTCGGTCGAAGGGTCAAAAAGGTGATAGGGATTAAATAATGCATTTACCTGATGGAAAAATAAAAATAAAATAGGAAAAAATGGTAGGTAAAAAAACATGTGAAAAAAACTGAAAAAAATTATTAAAAACTTCAAGATTGTTATAGCAGAATATTAAATCAAGTACAAGGCCCTTCGGAAGGTGGGGTCCTGTGTGACTGCGTAGGTCACATATCTGTGAAGCCAGCTCTGTCCATAGGCTAACATCTTCCTTCTCAAGGAGCTTCCCTATTCCCATGGGAAAATCCAAGTCCAGTCTAACACACAGGTGAATCAACAATCCTAACACGCGGAGCTCACGGACACAAACATGGAAAAATTTTAAGCCAGAACAATTATAAAAATAGATATTATTCAAATGCCTGGCTTGGCCATTGAAATATATAAACATATATGTACGTGTGTGTGTATGTATATGTGCGTGCATAAGCACCTGTAGAATGTTTACCCTTGAACGATGACCTTCCTTGTACATAAAATGAACTGTTTCCAAAGTACATCCTGAATAACCAAATAAGATACTTTCCTGTTAATTATAACCCAGTTAATATTAGAAGATGTCTACCCTACCATGATGATTCTGTTTCTGAGTTATCTTTCATTCCTTCCTTCTGGCAACTAATAGATAGCAGAGCTCATTGCTTATCGGGGTCCTTTTAGATTATGACCAGAGCCACTGCATTTGCAAGTAAGAGAATGTAGGATCTTTTATTCCCTTTAAGGTGAGCGGGAGGATGTATCCAGCACACTCCAAACAGGAGTTAAGTCATTAAGGCAGAGGTTCAAAAGAAGAGAAGATGCGGCAAATCTGTGGTTTACCCATGTGGAAGTAATACCCCTCATTTTCTTTCCAATCATGCTTCCTTAAAGAACCCAGCCCAGGCACAGGAGAAGGCCCACCGGGCCTACCACCTGACCCGGCTGGTGTGTGTTGATGGAGGAGGAGGTGATTGATGATGTTGACGCACTATGATCCTGGGATACGGTATGCGCCCTACGATACAGGACACATTATGGACTTGCCAAATGTCTTACACAAAGAACTGCTTAACTTCCTAATTGCAGGAAGCCCAGAGTTAGGGCACACTCTGAGCAAATTCACTGACTCGAAGATGTCATCAAAGACTCAGGACCTGCCTCTGTTTTTCGGCCTTTCTTGCATTCCATTCATCATCAGGCCAGCAACAAGACGGCTGACATCACTCCAGGCAACACAAGGAGACAGGGCAATGCGCAGAGGACATTGGGTCTCATCCTGAGGACTTATGAATCCTTCCAGAAGACTCCTTTTAAGTATCATTGACCAGAATTGGGTGACATGTCCATTTCCGACCAAACTGCAGGCAAGGGGAATGGAACTGCAGGGATCAGCTGGGCTGAGATGGACGCCAGACAGTCCACTGCAATGGTCTCCACCAGGGCCCTGAGCCACTGTTCAGCCACCGAGATTCTTGTTCTCAAATATTCGAACTATGGGGCATGGAGCCCAAGGGAGTTGAGAGCTTATGTTAACGGCAGAACACCGGACTGAAGTTCCTCGAACTTAAGCAGCTGAGGTACTCAGAGTCACGTGAGTCTTACCCCTCCCAGAGACGGGTTGCTCACTAGCTCTTCGATCTTCATAACGCTCCTTAAAACAAACCATCTCCAGTTAAGCTAATAAGTAGGCATAATTCCCATGCAAATATAATGCTGTGTTTGAGAGAGCCTGACTAGAAACTAAGATTCTAGATTCCAAACCACTTCATGGTCATGTTATGGCGTCCTTTCTGCGTGAGCTTCAAGCTCTCCTAGTTTGCCTGACACCGAGAGGCTTCTGGGACCTAGGACTTTCAGTGCTAAAAACTGGGACTGGTGGTGACCACAACTTCAATAACAGAGTCTATACCAAACTCATAAAACCCCTCACGCATCCATTGTTAGAATCAAAGCTTGAAAGATGACCCCAAAAAATGTATATACCTACTTATATTTTTACTTCCAGACTTCCCTACAGTTTTAAGGTACTATATACTGGTTACTAACCTTCAGTCCAGATCCCAAAGCGGTATAAAACTCATAAAGGCAGTTCAGTAGGCGCTGAGAAAAATAAGTCCAAAATGAGGACCACTACCCCTAACACAGGCGAGCAGCTTTTCTAAATAAAATGTGCCATTATGTTTAAGTCAAAAAACACTCTCTGAGATGAAAAGAAACATCCCTAAAGAGGCCCATGACTGAAAGCATCCTTTTACACGGGGAGAGCTATCCTTCATGTGGTCCGGCTCTGCTAAGGCAGCAGGGACTTCTGAATAAAGTGATCGGGATTAATAATAATACATCGCGTTTCCTCATGAAATAGGATAAAAGGCCTCTTGTTGCCTTAAACAACCACAAGGAAGAAAATAGGACAGCTGTCAGCAAGAATAGCTAAGCTGTCCTGAGAAAGACACTCGACGTGTACCACAAAGTGACAAGAAAACAGGATTCAACAACCAGGAGCTCTTAAGCCATATTTTCTCTAAGAGCACAGTCAGGGGCATGACAAAACAAAACTCATTCTCCTTCTGCAGATATGAAAGGATCTAATGAGCAGCTAGGATGGAAAAGATATCAAGATAAAAAACAGCAAAACCAATTTCACCGGAGGCTGTGGGCAAACTACTGGAATCACGTTATATTCAGGGATGATACCAGAAAAAAGCCTAGCCCTCAGCCTGCCTATTATTTTACATCAGAGTTAGCATGGTATTCAAATTTCAATTTTTTTTTTCTTATGGAAAGCAACTCTGATCTCATGAAGCCCATTCTTCTTCTCAAGAGTCCATACCCCTAGTAGGACATAGCTCGCTGACGACAATGTCACTCGTGTCCCCAGAGTCTTCCCCACCTAAAACTGCAGCACGCTGGCCACCAAGAAACATGTGTCGGACGAACAGTTAAGGAAGTGAACAAAAGGGAAAGAAAGCACTGGTCGGATTAAATAAGTTGCTAACACCGAAATCTAAACTTGGGGGGTCAAACTTTCAAATAAAAGTTAATGAGAAAATATTACTGTATGAAGACACATGTATGTATATTTATCTGCATATACATATATATACACATATAAATACATACATTTCTGCTTCACCTCTTTCCTAAAACAATATAAGACACTTGATAAAAGGAAGACAAAACAAATTAATTAGCTAAGATTTTTAATAGTAAACAGGAGAAGAAAAGCAAATATTCAAATTATAACAAGAAGTCAAGTGGTTTGATTGAGTGAAAAGAACAACTATAAATCTTCCTGACAAACAAGACTAAGAGGAAAAGGTGATAAGTCACATAAATCATTCTGATCTGAGAAGAGGAAGCACACCACTTTCCCAAGGGAGATAAAGCTTTTCCTAGAACCAAACTTGGATAGAAAATTCCCATGTAAGGAGGGAGCAGGGACCACTCGGTGATATAACAATGGACCATATCGTTACAATTTCAGGGTAAATGAGATGAATTTCAAGCAACACTTAAAACGATCACTTTACTTATCAAGAGAAAAATCAGGTTCACATAGTTTGGTCCATAAATAAATACACAGAATCAGAAATCAATAAAGAAGCCACACAATCTTACAGAGAATTTGATTTTTTTTTTCTGTATAATAGTAAACATGTACAATAACAGTTAAAAGTAACAATTTAAACAAACACACATTCATAGACATTTGCTCTGCACCTGATTCTGGGATGAGTCCTTTACCAATATTACCTCATAAGCATTTGCAGTAACACTATGTAGAAAATATTTCTGATGTTCAGTAGTCAAGACTCAGAAAGGTAAAGAAATGGTCATGCAGCAAAGTCAGAATTAAACCTCAAGATTCCCTGACCCCCAAACTATTGTAATCATAATTTCTGTACTTTTCTGCTTCTCTTAGTAACAAAGTTAAGCCTGAAACCCACGTGTTTCTTCCTGTAAAACACTGGACCAACAAACTCAAATATACATTTTTTAAGAGGGAAGATACAATAACATTTGGGAAGTAGATGTAGAAAAGTCATGATTCCATAGCTTTAATATTCTATCATTTACTGTCTAAACTACACTTTGGGTCCATTTAGAGGACATCACACCTGAAAAAACAACTGGAAGGAATTTGTCCTGGATCAGAGCTTCCTAGTTAGAATGAGCTTCGAAACAATTCTGTAAAAGAAACAAAATTCACCTAGAACTCTGGGCATCTTCTTAGTTGAACTGCCATGCAAAGGGCTGATTAAAAAGTTCCATTCAGGAAAGGACCCAGTGTCTATAAAATTTGAATCATTTCCCCAAAGAGAAACAGACTCCAGTCTCTGACCAACACCACGCTCTAAAGTAATGTTAATCCCCTGATGATATCACTCTTGGTCCTAAAACCCAATCTCCCACTGGGATTAACTATACTATAGTTGGGGGTCTCTTCCCTCCCCAGAGTAATGAATGTGTGTGGTAAGATACAACCTCGATGTTCATGACTAACTTCTTCTGACTTTCTTTTTTTCCAGCTTTACTGAAATACAATTGATGTATGATATTGTCTAATTTTAAGGTGTCCAATGGCTACCATAGGAGGGTGAGCTAACAAAACCATCCTCTCACACGATTACAGTCGTTTTAGTGGTGAGCCCGTTTAAGATCTACTCTATCAACAACTTTCAAGTACACACCGCATTGTTAACTATCACGGTGTACGTGAGACCCCAGGACTTAGCATCGTACCGCGGGAGGGCCGCACTCTGACCAACCTCTCCCCATCTCACCCACCTCCAGCTCTGACAACCACCATCCACTCTGCGTTTCTGTGTCTGGCTTTCTTGGACTCCACAGGTAAGTGCGACCAAACGGTATTCATCTTCGTCGTACGAGTGTATGATGCCCTCCGAAGGCACCGGTGTTGTTGCGGTGGTACGGTTTCCTTCTTTCCCACGGCTAAGCAATACGCCATCACTACATACGCCGCAGGGTCTCTATCCATTCATCCGTCAGTGAATTCTTCGGCTGTTTCCGTATCTTGAATATGGTAAAGAAGGTGCTGGAATGAACATGGGGCTGTGGTTACGTCTTCAACATCCTGATTCCACGTCCCTCAGATAAATATCCAGAAGTATGATGCTGGATCCCGTAATAGTTCTAGTTTTAATTTCTGAGAAACCTCCATGCTGTTTCCCATAGTGGGTACTAATTTACATCCCCGGCAACAACACGCAAAGGTTTCCTCTCTCCACATCCCTGCCAACACTTCTCTTTTATCTCTTTTGATTATAGCCATTCTAACAGGGGTCAGGTGATAGAGGGCCCACTGGGGTTTTGATCTGCATTTCCTCGGTGATGAGCGACGTTTTCACACACCCGTTGGCCGTCCACGTCCGTGCGTGCTCGTGAGCCAGCCGCTGCAGCTCGGCTCCCCACTGCCAGGAGTGTGCACAGAAGGGCAGCCCAGGGTGAGGGGCTGTGTGAACGGGCACACGAGGGCTGTGGAGAGATCTGGGCCGGTCGGAGAGACCTGTGGGTCAGGTATGCCCAGCAGCTCACGCAAGGGCTTCTTGATGGAGTCCACGGTGCACTGAGCAGGCCGCAGAGCCCTTTAATGCCCTCAGAGAGTCCAACGTGCCACTGTTGGCGGGCCGGCGCGCCCCGCGGTCACGCCAGCACCTGACCTAGTACTCCGGACGAGGCGGAGAGAAGTGAGCCTCTTTGCCAGCATCCCGCACAGCTGGAGAAGCCCGGCACCCGCCGGCTCGCTCTCACGTCCCCCCGGCAGAAGAAATCGGGCTGAGCAGATCTCTCCTGGCACGGAAACGTGCTGCCCTGGGGGAGGGGGTGCTCTGGTACCCCCTCCAGTGCAGTCCATCGCGATTTGATTGCTCTCCAACAATGATTCCCTCCTTTTATCTAATGTGAATGGATTTGGGGTTACTCTGTCTGACAATATCGATTCCAGGGATGAGCCCAGAGAGGGCTAAGCCCAGCGTAATCTAAATCCCAAGCCTCGATGTTAGAGGTGCTAGTGATACTTCCCCAGACTTGTCTCGCGGCACTACTTCAAGTAAGTGTCTCCATACTGCAGAAAGCTACACTTACACACCTACGGAAGACCCCCTATCTGCGTCAGATGTAGAAATCGGATCCTACAGCTGATAGCACAGATACCTGCTTCCCGCTGGACGTTCCTGATCCCTTCGCTTTTTAGGGGGTGACATCTGGGCTTTCAGGATCGTGGAATTTGACGGCACTCGAATTTGAATCCTGAACTAGAAGCCCCGATGTTTTCAGTTATTAAACTCCAGGCTGCTGGAGCGGGTCTGCTGCGGGCCTTGTCAGGACGTGAAAGTGCCACTGCCCTGTGCTGCTGAAGAGTGTGAGGGGCTCACGGCCACGGACAGCATCCCGGCCAGGCCCCCCTCTGCAGGTGGCAGTGTGGGCACTGACTGACGGGCTGGGGACGGTACCAGGTGCCACCTGACTTCACTAGTAACAGTAGAACAAAAGCCACACAAATTTTAGATTTTAGAATTCCCTTATTATTCTGAATAGCTAAACAGGCTGCCAGCTGCCGTTATAGCCAACAAATACTATTTTTAATAATGTGAGTGTTTTCAAATGCAGAGACGCTTATAGAACGAAAGAAAACTCCTCTCCCTTCGATCAGCCTCGACACTTGGAAACGAGAAAATGATTACACCAACGGTGATGCACATCAGAGTTGCTTGTTTTTCAGGGGTTCTTCTATTTCAGGTAATTCTGCAGCACGTATGTGAACACACATGCGTGTGCTATAATACATGCACATGCACACACACATGTGTATTATCTTAACACATACGCACACACATCACAATACGCCTTTCCAAGTATAACACTCCCCCCGCGGTAAACTCTGGTCTGCCAGTAATCCACGCGGCGAAGTGTAACGAGCAAACCCACCCGGTCTCTGGAATGAAGGCAGTCCATTCCGCAAACGCAAGTTCCCGTGAATTCTAATCCTGGAAAATTTAATAGTTTCTTTTCTTTGAGAGGAGTTGTCACCAAGTCTTGCTCTAGGAAGAGAAGTACAATGAGCCCTTTCCCCCATGCCCTAACCTTTTCATGCTTTTGTCTATATTCTCAGGTTTAGTCATCAGTTTGTCGAGCTTTTCTATTTTTCAGGAGAAAATAAGGAACAGTAGAAGTAGAAACAATACTCATTCCATTTCCATACTGAAACAACACCGAGTGGCATTGTTTGTGTATTTAAATGGGGGGGGGGGTTGGGAAAGATGACTCTTGCAGAAATTTTCATCAGGGCATCTAGTCCTTCCAACAAAGGTAGCACTCCATCAATACGCAGTGGCATGTTTACCCATAAATCGTACCTGTGCACGTGTGCTCATCTCCATCAATAGACATACAGAACACACAGCCTATTTTTTCCCCATGAGCTTGGTTCTTGACTCTTTCTTAAAGCAAAAGCCACTTTGTAATCACCAAAACCGCACCTCTAAATGTCAGAAAACACACCCTTTCAATAAGCACCCATCCAGCTTCTGCATTATGTAGGCAGACAACCCCCAGACCTTCTGCTCCAGTTTTACATGGCCTTGAAACTGAATGCTGAAAGTTAGCGAGGTTCCATCACTCGCAGTGTATCTCACAGCACTTTCATTTTGACATTCCTCAGGCACTACTTGTGAATTATGGAAATAGGGGGGAAGGAAATCATTTGCACAAGGTCTTCTCACCAAAAACAAAAACAAACATCAAGCACATCTCCAAGTGAGTCTGTCCCTCTTACACAGCCCCTGACTGCCGGAAGTTTCCACCTTCTCCGACACCTTCATCCCTGGAGGAAGCATGCAGACACGAAGGAAGGGAACTTCCGCTGACCAGGAGAGAACGAGAAATGCAACTAGATTCTGGCATAAAATCACTTTTAAACCATAGCCAGGGCACTCAAGTTGTGTTTCATTTCTTTTACTTTTTCCTTTTTTTTTTTTTTAAGATTTTATTTGTTTATTCAACAGAAAGAGATCACAAGTAGGCAGAGACGCAGACAGAGAGAGAGGGGGAAGCAGGCTCCCCGCTGAGCAGAGAGTCCGATGCGGGACTCGATCCCAGGACCCTGAGATCATGACCTGAGCTGCAGGCAGAGCCCACTGAGCCACCCAGGTACCCCTACTTTTTCCTTTCTGAGGGCAAAATTTTGCTTTTGCAACTTTAGCTCTTCTACCAGAAACAATTTTTTACTGAATCTTTACAAAAATGTATTCAGCCACTATCATTCTTTTCTACCAAAGAAAAGAGACTGATGGTTAAACACAAGGACTTTCCACATGAAATTAATTGCTCTAGCAAAAGAGAAGCTGAAATAACAACATTTATCTAATACCGAATTGTCCTTTACTGTATTTATGTGAGTTCGTGTGTTGATCAGTAATAAGAGGGGCAGAAACATTTGATAGGAAGGTACATAGACAGACTTGGAACCCAGGACCTGCTTGACTTAAAGGAAACCTAAATGTCTGTTTCAATGAGCCACTGGGGACATTAAAGGATATGTTTATACTAAAATATTAAAATTTCTTTTGTTTTGCCAAGTCCTTTGATCTAATTCAGGTGTCACCAAACATGTTCTGTAAAGGGCCAGAGAGTGAATATTTTAGGCTTCTTGGGCCATACGGTCTATCACAAGAAACCAGCTCTGCTGCTGTAGCTTAAAAAAAGCCATGGCCAATTTGTAAATAAATGGGCAGACCATGTTCCAATAAAACTTTATTTATAAAACAGGCAGCTGGCCAGATTTCATCTGTGGGCCATAGTTGGCCAACCTCTCTCAAAATTCTACACAGTCATTTTTAAAACCAATCTTTTGGCAATTCTCAGGAAGAAATGCACAGAGAATTGTGGGTGGGGGTGGGTGGGGGGTGTTCTCGTTGTGATGCCTATAAACAAGCTCATTCATCTAAAGAGAACCAAAGAGAGGGCAACTTACTATTGACAGTGTAGAGACCGACTTCCCCGAATCACTCACCGTCATCATCACGGCTAAAGCTCTCACAGCACGTTACAGCTTACAAAGCCTTTCCCGTTCACTATCTCATTTGATCTTCAAACACAATAAAGGAACTCTCATTAGCCCAATTTTACAGATGGGGACACTGAGGCTCAATTTACCAGCTGTGAGACTTAAGGCCAGAGGCAACTTTTTACCTCCGCTGCTGTTTAAGTTAGATCGACCCTCATCAGCACTGAGGACGCCTGTGACAGCGCACACGGCCAAGTGAAATTACACCCACACCTTACCTCAGCTTTTCAGGGAAGTTGTTTGTTTTCTCTTTAAGACCTGAAGCTTTTGTCAGCAGGAACGGGTGGTAATTAGTAAGATAAGAGATGGATCTTGTATTCTCCGCGCTCCTGTCTGTTTCAAGCCGGGATCGCCCCTGTGGCCTGAAGCCAGGAAGCAGGAAGCAACTGTAAATATCTAGGCAAGATACTGAAAAATAAACTCACAAGAAAGAAAATCTATGATGAGGGAAACTGGGAACTGAATGTGAAGATACAGTCACAAACTCTATGTTTTATGCGGTGGGGACGTCAGTCTTCTACTCAGATAACCCAAAGGGCAGAAGAGAACTACAGCTCCCCCTGCCCAGAGTAAAAGACACCAGCAAGGATCCTGTAACATACTGAACGAGAAGAGTGATTCTGCCTTGACCAGAGAGTCAGTGTCATTCTGCGACCACAAAGAATGTTCTGCTGATTTTGACCATTTTTCTCTTCTAATGCAAGTGTCTAGGCCCAACGCACATTCCTCAGGCAGACACAAATCGGAGCTAAGCATAGCTCTTGTCCTCCAGGGCATTCTCGGAAACCAACCGTCCCTCTGCACCTTGGCTGGTAAAGGACTCGGGCTCACAGTCGGTCCAGCCAGGCTGCTCTGCGGCCGCATGTTTCCCAAGTAGTCCCCGCTGCTCTCCAGCACTTGTGGCTGAGCCTTCCAAAATCCCTCAAAAATTTTCCTCCCACTTTTCCCAGTTTCTAAACAGCTTACTCTACGCAGCTCAGGGGTCTCCTGACGTTGTCTTTTCTTCACATGCGGTCAGCACATGAGCTTGTCTTTGAACCAGCCACTGGCTCTGCCGCCACGGTCCAGCTCTCCTGCGTGCAGATGACCGTGCTTTCAAAGGGCCCACGCTCTGCGGACCGTCTGCTGAGACAGCACCGCGTTTTGGAGCAAGACCAAGCCCAAGCACTGTGGAGACCATTCACCAGGATGCCGCAGAGAACTGCTAAGATTTTCCTCGGAAACAGCCTGGAAAATGCTCGCAGAATCGTGCAGCATAAGCAGCACGAGGTCCAGTAATGAGCTCAACTGTAAAATGGGCAGAAGCAGCTGGAGGAGAAGAGCGCAGTGCAGGAAAGTTGGAAATCCGTCCCTCAGGGGTAAAGCAATGGTGCCCGGAGTGTGTATAGTTCCAGCTCCTTCCATTAAGCTGTGTGACCCCAGCAATGAGTTTGGCTCTCTGGGCTCCATCTTCTCCATGACAGATGCGGGGAAGACGATGCCTTCCACCATGTTTGTGTGAAGATGAAAGGAACATGAGCTCTCTAAAGTGGTCAGGCTTCACACAGCTATGGGAGTTGCCTTACTAGGGATCACTGGAGATGCCATCGCCTCTCCTGGTGCAGATTCACCAACACCACGCGGAGACACACCGCACACCGGCGGACGTTCGAGCAGCATCAGCACGAGCGCCTGGCATGTGGCCCGTTCTCCTGCGTGGCATGGCGGCTTAGGCAAGAGGCTGTACATCAGCGGGAAAAAAGACTGTGTCTGTGATTCAGGAGTGGTACAGTATGCTCAAAAAGTAGCTGACATCTCAGGATTTGGTGAAAAATATTTAGAGGAATCGCTCATCTTGCCCAAGTTGGTGAATTCTTCGCATAAAGTATTTGCTTACCTCCATCTTTTTTTTTTTAAGATTTTATTTATTTGACAGAGATCACAAGTAGACAGAGAAGCAGAAAGAGAGAGAGGAGGAAGCAGGCTCCCTGCTGAGCAGAGCACCCGATGTGGGGCTCGATCCCAGGACCCTGAGATCATGACCTGAGCTGAAGGCAGAGGTTTAACCCACTGAGACACTCGGGCGCCCTGCTTACCTCCATCTTATACTTACCTTACTGGCCCTAAAACAAATAAACAAACAAAAACTGATTCTAAATGAAGAAACTATTTATACAGGGAAAGAATCAGGAAGTACTCTTTTCTGGCCATTATCATAGAAAAATATATGACCCAACTGTATTGGATTGAACCATACCCAATCACTTATTTTAATAGGTCAGACACACTCACGTATCAGCAGTTCCGTAAGGTTCAATACAATAGATCAGAGACTGAACTCGATACAGTGCAAATGACCTTGTCTTCCATGAGTTCAGAACCCAATACTTGTTAAAGTGTGTCCCACATAATTTACTTCTTATTATAGCTTTTGTTCCAATTCATTAAGTGCTTGCTTAAATAAAGCACCTTTTAAATGATTTATAAACTTATACATTCAAGAGGGAGTGTTTCCAAGAAAGTAATAGAGTCTGTACTACCTAAATACGTTCTTAAAGGGAACTACTCTTACAAGGAGCTACCTTTCTTTTCCTTTTTTTTTTAATCGTGGATCTCAGCCTCCACATTCATGGATTCCGCAGAGAAACAGACCAGCAAGAGTTGTATGTGTGTGCCTGTGTGTGTGTGTGTGTGTGTGTGACAGACAGAGAGAAACTTAGTTTGAGGATTGGGCTCACGCGGTAAGGAAGGCTGGTGAGTCCAAGTCTGCAGTCCAGAGCTCCGCGGGACAGACCTGCCGCTCAAGCCCAAAAGCCACCTGCTCCCAGAATCCCCTGCTGTGAGGGCCAGGCCCGCCCTTTTCTGTCCAGGTCTTTAGGATTCGATGAGGCTCCCCCACATTACGGAGAGCCATCTGCTTAACGCGAAGTCCACTAACGTAAATGTTCATCTCATTCATAACTACCGGCACAGAGACTCCAGGACCATGTCTGACCACATATCTGGACGCCTGGGCCCAACCGAGCTGACACATAAAATTAACCCTTACAGGTGCCTGCTAAGCCAACTGGATGGCACAGTTAAGCATCTTGGTTTTAGCTCAGGTCTCAAGGTCATGAGCTTGAGCCCTACAAGTCTGCTTAAGACTCTCTCCGTCTCCCTCTCCCACTGCCCCGCCCTTTCCTCAAATAAACAAAAAAAAATTTTTTTTTAAATTACCCATTATAACCTCAAACAAATATCCTCTGTAGTACACCAAGGACAATTATAGCCAAGAGGGGAATATTACATGGCCTGTTTATACTTGTTGTCATCGAACTGTGGCTGTTTTCCCAGTGAGCCTTTGCAGCAGAAGCTGCTTCCTTCACCCCCGCAGGGACCCCAGTCAGAGGCACCGCCCTTTGTGCTACGATTTCTGAGCGGTTTCCATTCCATCCCCCTAAAAGTATAATGTGACAGATTTGCTTTCAAAATTCAGATTTAGCTTTAAGAATTTTATGGTACTTTTTGAAAAAAATTTTTTTAATAAAACCAAGCTTCTGAAACTGCTGATGCACTGAAAAATGACACAGCCCCTTCCCGTTAAAAACAAATAGAGATTTTGCTTCATCGAACTATTTATTAGGGAAGGAGAAATTATCCAGGGTCAGGAGACACTACACCATTTTTAAACCATTTTGATAGTTTTTCCCCACAAACCTCTGAATTCAATCAGTTAAATTTTAACACATCTTCGTAGGGTTTCTTGAGAGACAGGTAATAACGGTGGAAAACCTCACTTCAAAGTTCACCACCGATCACCCAGGAGCCGACAGGTGCTTCCCAGGCTCCAGGCACAGGCCGTGAGGGCAGCTGCAAAGCCCTCTGGGAACAGGGAGTGGAGGCGTGATAAAGGCAAAATCACCCCAGCAGTTTCCCACTTTGAGGACTTAAGTCGGCGTTTAATCTCATTGGGATGTGGTTTTTCCTGTTGGCCTTTTAAAATTAAATTTGTCCAATACAATTCACCTAATGTTTACGGAGTTTTCTTAGTAGGGTATTTCCATGTAAAGTAGATTATCATCCTAAAACTATTACTGGGGTCAACTCGGGAAACTGGAGCAATCTCCGTACTTGCACACCTACGGAGCGGCCGGACGGCATCACGGAGACGCGCACTCAGTTTGGGTTCAGAACCCACCGTCGGGTTCAGAAATGTTCCAGGGTCCGGGCGCACCTGCTGCCCGCGGGGCGCCCGTCGGGTTCTCCACCAGCCTCTGTCTCCGGCGCTGGGGACGGAGGCCGCGGTGGCCTCGGCTCTGTGCGCCCCGACGGCGGGTCACACGGGGCCCAGCCAGGACACGGGCCGCGCGTCCGGGACTCGACTCCTCTGGGGCCGCGCGATGCGGTACGCGGCGCGGGAGGCTCTGCGGGACGCGGAGCAGCGTCCGTCTCCGTCTCCCTCTTCATTCTCGGGACAGATGATGCGACCCCGCGTCCCCCGTGTCCCAGGTGTCGGTCCGCACCGAAGCTAGCCCGACGCGGGGGTTAAGCGAAGACGGACGATCTACCGCATTCGGTGAACTCCGGCCGGGCGGGTTGCGGGAGGCACGAAGGCGCGGCTGCGGGCCGGGGCGGTGCGTCTCGCTAAAGGGGAGCGTGAGCGAGGCCCGGACGCCCCGCAGGCCCCACGGGTCCCGCGCCCTGGTTTTCTGGCGACGGGAGCGCGGCGCACCCGCAGGTCGGGCGGGACCAGCTCGCGGCCGCAGGCGGTGGAGCGGTGCGGGGCGCCACGTCCTCGCTGCCTCCGGGGCTGCCGGCGCCGGCGTCGCGAGCGGGACCCGCTGTCCCGGCCCTGACCTCGCGTCGCCCTAGGCCGGCCCCGGAGCCCGGGACTAAACGGGGCGGATGCCGGATCCGAGCCCAGCCGAGGCCGCGGCCGGAGGGTGTCCGTGCGGGGCCGCGAAGGTGCCCGGGCGCTGCGGGGCCGACACCCCCGGACGCGGGACCCGGAGCGCAGGGCGGGCGAGCGGGACACCCGAAGGACAGACGGGGACGTCGCGGGGACAGACGGGGACGCGGGGACAGACGACAGATGGGGACGCGGGCCCCTGCTGAGATCCGACCCCCCCCACCCGCCCGGTTCCCGGACTCCCTCCCGCGTCCGCACCGACCACCGTCTTTCTCCTTCAGTTGACGGATTTCTACTCCTCGACGCGCCACATTAATCCCGCGGGACCTCCTGCAGGAGCGCAGAGGGCGGAACCCACACCCCTGCCTCGGGACAGATGTTCCGGGAGCGTCACTTCCTCCGTGCGGGGCCTGCGGGCCGACTCGGGCCTGCGGGATTCCAGTCACCCACACCCGCCACCATCACGCTTATCTTCAGGTTCCGTTTTTTGTTTTTAAAGATTTTATTTATTATTTATTGACAGAGAGAGATCACAAGTAGGCAGAGAGGCAGGCAGAGAGAGAGGGGGATGCAGGCTCCCCGCTGAGCAGAGAGCCCGATGCGGGGCTCGATCCCAGGACCCTGAGACCATGACCTGAGCCGAAGGCAGAGGCTTTAACCCACGGAGCCCCCCAGGCGCCCGATTATCTTCGGTTTCTTAAAGTGGAACCTCGGAGACCCTGGGGCGTGAGAAGACCGCGTGCGGCACGTGCTCGCCCCCGGCCTCGCAGATGCCCAGCTGCGCCCGAGGCTTCCCCACAGGCCGGAAGGGACCTTCAGTACTGCTGGGACCACACACACTGCTTCGGGGAGACATACTCATGAATACGTAAGAGCAAAATTAGCATAAGAAAGGTTACCCTCCAGTGCTTGTAACTGTTTTACTCCCTTCATTTTATGCCCACTTTCTTCACCTTCTCCATGCGTGTCTGGAACTCTCACTAGTCCACAGCATGTCCACCTTCCACGCACGCTCCCTCTGGTTTGTCTGCCCAGCCTCGTCGCTCTACCTGCTCCTTCACACAACGTATACACACGCCCGTAACCGAGAAAACACACAACCTGAGAATGTCTTTCTACATCTGTACGTCGCTCAGCGGCCCGGGACCCACGTACTGGAAGAAGCTGTGCCATATTGTTATAAACTCGGGGTCTCACATGTTAGCCAGAGACACCTGTGTGAGGGAGAACACGGTGAGCGCGGGGACTGAGGACTTTGCACCATCGGTGTTCCTCACACTCCAGTCACATATCTGAAATGCACTCTCCGGCCGTCCATGATCAGAATGAGTGACCCGCGCGCTTCCCAACAGAGCTCTATAATTCTATCCCTTTTCATTTAACAGCTCATTCATGTCAAATTTTTTTAAGAGAGTTTGATACTCTCTTGATGTGTCCCCTTGGCCAGGCTGAAGTTCTAGTCGTCCAGTCAAACCCTCATCTACTCCCATGGAGGCATTTTGTAGCTGTGATGCAAGTCCACAGTCAGCTGACTTGAAGGCAGATCAGCTCAGATCATCTGCGTGGGCCTGAATCAACCCGTTGAAAGGCCTTGAGAGCAGAACTGAAGACTTCCCAGAAGAAGAAACTCTCCTGCGGGTGACAGCTTCAGCCCCCCCCCCCCCCCGGGAGTGCCAGCTGCCTCTCCTGAGAGCTTGCTGTGGTAATTATGGATCTGCCTGGCCAGCCCCACAATAGTGCAACCAAGTCCTTGAAATAGATCTAATATATGTGCCCTACTTGTTCTGCTTCTCTGGCTGAACCCTACTAATACAGAGATTATTCACAGACTATGCACAGAATAAAGCCTGCATTGGCTTTTTCATTTCCCTAGTGCTTTTACGTCCTACCCTTTCTAATCAATGGTTTTAGAAATGTCACATATGCTGGCCACATGTCTTGAGAATAATTTAATGATCTTTCAACGCATCTTATTAGCACTCTATATTTTTGCATGGTCTTAAAGAAAAAAAAAATCATCGTTTGTTGGATCAAATAAAATCCTATCCTTAAATCAAACACAACATACATCCTCTTTACCTTTTCTTTTGGAATGTTTTGGGATTTTCCTTCATGTTCTTGCTACCCCATATGCTACATTATAACACATTGTGACATGCCCTTGGCTGACCTGGTTGACCACTGCAGGTAGCCCTCCAGGGAAAATACACTGTATTTTCAGCACTGGTGGTGGCCTCCAATTTCTAGTATCTCTCTTAGTCTTTGCTATCCTTTTCTTCCCTCCTTAGTCCTATTTGCCAAAGGTTCTCCCATTCCATCTTCAAAAGTTTTGTACGGAACAACTACTGACAATGCTAGAAACGTACACACACCACGGTACCCTCCACAGCACCTCTGCCATAGCTTTCTTCTAGTTGGTCTACTGCAAATGTTATTTCCTTTGCTGGACAGCGAACCTGTCACAAACAGTAATTTCATCTTGTTCCCCCCAGCGCTTGGCACATTGTAGATGCTCAATAAACACAGAAAATGAGTGCTGTAAAAACAAAACAAATGTCCAACCTACTGGGAACGAAGAACAGAAGCAGCATGGAGGGTCTCCAAAGGCTCCGACACAGAGGCAACCGGTGGCAGAGTCCTACCGAAGAGCGTTCCCGGCAGAGTAGGGGGAAAAGGAAAAGAAACAGGAGCATATCTCTCACAGAAGTGAGAGAGCCAGTTCAAGCGGCGGCACTACCAGTGCTACTGCTCCTCATTCTCTCTTCTTCTCAGACCCTTAAGCCAGCTTTTGTTACTTGTCTCTACCTGATTTGGCAAACTCTTGTCAATTTGCGTTAAAATATCCTTCTCATGACGTGACCCAAGAAATTCACATATTCTCATTCTTTGTCCCTAAAGCCCATCTCATGACTGCATGTTCTCACTGAAATGATTTCCTGAGTCATGTCTACAACATCCAGCTTATCTTTGGTTGTTCCCCATACTAGCTAAAATTATTCTTTCTTCTTAAATGAAAATAGTTTTCTTCCACTATCAAAAGTAGAGTGTTACTATAAAACCCATCCTAAGCTGAAAATGGTACAAAGAGAAGAAGTAATTACCCTTTTGTAAAAGTGAAAATCCTCTTTTAATTTTCTTTGGTTAGCAAAAAGAAAGACACTAACATAGGTCTTTCATAAAAGCAAAATGGCATAACACGAGCCTTCAGGGAGCGGGAAACACTTGCCCAGGCCTGCGATAACCACACTCCTCCCTGCCAAGTCCTAAGCACACATGTGAGGGGAGCTGGTGCACATCACAGTCCTCCACTTGCTCGATCTGCTGCTTGCCCGTCGCTCTAGGAGCTAGGGGTTGGCAAACTGAGCAGAAGAACAGAACACACAGAAGGTTCTGATCAAATTTCTTGACTCACTCACTCGTGCATCAAATGTCAACAGAGCATCGACAGAGGAAAAAGAAGGCCCAGGTGGGTTTACAGTTCTTTAAAGTCTAAATTTTTGGCAAATGCTTCAAGGTCAGGCTTTTAAGTGCCTTATTAACACAGCCCTGAACATGTCTGCAAGTTCACCCGGTTTTACAGGGGCCACTGTTCCCTCCTGTGTACAAGTTGCAAACACTCTCTGTATCCCTGTGGCGACAAGGGTTTTAGAAATTGCTCTAGGTTTTGGAAGACAAATCTTCATACTGAAAATTCAAAAGAAATTCCTTGATTACACGGAGACCCCAGGCTGCATCTACATGTCACTTCCTTTATCACGCGAACAAACTCCCGACCACCCCTGGTAGCGGCAGCTGCCGGGGCCAGGGTAGAAAACGCTCTACCTGCTGTTTCCCGGGGGTTTTGCACTTGAACTATTTGGTACCCCCTGTTTGTATACTTCACAGCCCTCAAATCAATCTCATTCCATCGTCCTCAGGGTGATTGTGTGCTCACTTATTCATCCTTGCAAAAAGCTTTTATCAGGAGACTGCCCTGTATCCCCGTGTGGTTAACGAGGTCATACCTCGGATCCATTCATTCACTCCCCCCCTCATTCAACAGCCGTTCATTAAAAACCAGCTCGTCTCAGTGCCCGCTGGATGTGCCAGGAAGAACGGAACCAGCAGCACCGCGGTTCCCTGCCTCCCAAGAGCCAACAGTACAGAGGGTCCGTCACAGGGAGGCTCCTCCGGGGAGCACTGCCCCCCCCACCGGCTTTTCTCATTAGTGAAGCATGAACGAGCACAACAAATCTCCCCGACTGAAACTTTCCTCTCTCTTCTTCCCTTCACAAAAACTACAATTCTCTTCATCTCCTTCTGTCCTCCCATGAACTCCGCAGAAGCAAACGTGGTCTTCTCTTCTGACGCCTGCTTCTTCTCTTCTCTGCCCTCGTGCCAGACAATCACATTCCCGCAGGTACATAGTGAATCCACAAAGATGCTTTCATAGTGGACCGAAATGCTCTTACCACCACTTGCAAGTGGGGAAAGAGAGGCTGAAACTGGGATGTTGCCGCCAAACCGCATAAATCCACGATGAAACCAAATCTAAGATCTGGGTCTTTTCACAATATCATGCTAACTCTAATCATCTCCCTTGAACCAATCAGTATGACTTTCCAAGAGCATATACAGCTAACTTTCGTAGAATCAATTTTACTTCAGTTTCCTTTTTCCTGGATTTACACCTATTCTTTCATCTTTAAATACTTTTTGTTCTTTTGTGGGGAAGATGGCAGAGTAGAGGATCCTAAAGTCACCTCCGCCAACGATAGACCTAGAGAATTTCCACATTCGTGTAAATAACCTAGAAAATGACCCAAAGACTGGCAGAACAGATTCTCCAGAGCTAAACGTAGAGAAGAGGACATGTCAAGGCGGGTGGGTAGGCTGGAGACAAGGTGGGGAGCTAGATGGGCTCCCAGGCCTGTCCGCAGTGGGAAGGGTCCGGCAGCGCGGAGAGGCAGGGGCACAAGCCCCTCACACGCACCCCAGGCTCGGGGGATGCACAGGGATGACAAACCCTTATAACATTTGGCTTTGAAAACCAGAGTTTGAAAACTTCACAAGTTCTTACAGTCAGTGGAACTTAACACCTAGAACTTTAAAAATCAGGGGCTCAAGTCCTGGAGAACTGGCAGGGTGATGGGAATTGAGTCCTGCCTTTACAGAGAAGCACCACAAACAGCCCCGCAGAGACAGAGCATAGAAGCAGCAGTTAAAAAACACATCAGATATACAGGAGGGAGATTTATTTATTGATCGCAGAGCATGTGCTGGAGTGGCAGCGATCTCTGGGAGATTTCTTCACGAACAGAAGAGCCGCCCGGCAGCCTGGATGCATGGGCACCTGCAGGAAGCAACGCCAGCATTCTGCACCCCGCTTGCTAATAGTCTGCCCTGCCCCCACACACATCCACGCCTCCTCGCCCTCCCCCCAGCTGGCCTCTGCAGGAGTCTCCCAGTAGCCGAAGGTTCCCTCCCATAGCAGACCAGCATGGACCTGGCTGGCACCTCATGCCTGGCCTCTGCACTCTCCCGAGGACCTGCTCCCTCTAAAATGCCCTTGGTGGCAACACACTCAAAGCAGTGCCACAAGTCTGGCTGTGGGCAAACAGCCCTGACAAGGGCAGTAACACTCCAAAATGACTCCTGTCCCAGGGAGAAGGGGAGAGAGCCAGAGATACCAGTCTAACTACAGTCCCAGCAGTGGGCTGGGGGTAGACATCTGGTCTGACTGCGGGCCCTACACACCCACGAAAACTTCCGAGAGGACAAAATAGGGAAAGTGCTCTATAGTTCAGTGCTACTGCATCTCTGGCAAATACCTGACTTGACTCAACTCAAGCCCAAGGCAGCCAGAGACGAGCCCACTACACAGGGTGTACAACACCGGGGCCCAACACTGCTCACAAGAGGCAAGGAGAACCACTGCAGACACCTGGACTGAGGGTAAAAGTGGCTCAGCCACAATGTGGGGTGCACTCAACACGCTAGGAGCAGCCCCTGAAGTGCCAGGCTCTGGGGCTGGAACACCACACGCAGGAGCGCTCCTCCATGAAGCCACGCCTCTCAAGAGCAGGTGCAGCTCACGCTCCTCACACTCGGACGCAGACGCAGACAGACAGACAAAGTGAGGACAGAGGAGTACGTCCCAAATGAAAAAAAAAAGGGGGGGGGGGACAAAATCACAGCAAAAGACCTACATGAAACCAGGACAGGTGATATGTCTGACAGAGAATTTAAAGTAACCGTCATAAAGATGCTCAGTGGACTCAAGAAGAGAGTGAGGACCTCAGTGAGACCTTCAATAAAGAGAGAGAAAACAAGAAAGAACCACTTAGAGATGAAGAACTCAATAACTGAAATTAAAAAGTACACTTGGTGTGCGATAAAGGGTAGACAAGAGGAAGCAGAAGAATGAGTCAGTAACCTGAAGGACGAGTAATGGAAAGCAATGAAGCTGAACAAGAGAGAGAAGATAATAATAAAAAGTAAAAAGACTAAGGGAACTCAACACCACCATCAAATGCAATAGCAGTCACATTATAGGGATCCCAGGAGGAAAGAGAGGAAAGGGGACAGAAATATTGCTGAAAGCCTCATGAGTCTGGAGAAGGAAACAGAAATCCAGATCCAGGAGGCACAAAGAGCCCCCGAAAAATCAGCCCAAGGAAGTCCACACCAAGACACATAATAATTAAAATGGCAAAAAGTAGTGATAAAGAATTTTAGAAACAGCAAGAGAAAACAACAACAATAGCAACATAACAACAGTTACATATAAAGGGAAATCCTATAAGGCCGTTGGCTGATTTCTCAGCAGAAACTCTGCAGGCCAGAAGGGAGTGGGGCAGGGCTGAAAGAAAAAATTCTACAGTAAAGAATACTCTATCCAGCAAGGTTATCATTCAGAATAGAAGGAAAGTTAAGAGTTTCCCAGAAAAGGTAAAGGAATGCATCACTCCTCAACCAGCCCCACAAGTATGTTAAAGGGGACTCTGAGTGGAAAGGAAAGACCATAAGTAGAAATAAGAAAAGTAGGAAGCACAAGGGCAGTAGAATTAGATCTACAAAAATCAGTCAAGGGATTCATAAAATAAAAGGATATACTATCTGACACTAGGTACCTAAAACATGGGGGAGGAGAAAATTGAAGAATGGGTTCAAACTTTAACAACCATCAACTTAATATGCACTGCTGTATGCAGAAGATGTTATATACAAACCCAATAGTAATGACAAATCTAAAATCAGTAATAGATACGTAAAAAATAAAGAGACGAATCCAAGTATATCACTAAAGAAAGCCAATTTGTTGTGAGAGAAGACAGCAGAAGCAGAAAGGAAGAAAGAAGAACTACAAAACAACTATAAAACAAGTAAGAAATGGCACTAAATGTCTGTGAATAATTACTTTGAATGTAAATAGACTAAATGTTCCAACCAAAAGACATAGGGAGATGGAATGGGTGGAAAAACAAGACAAGACCCAGGTATATGCTGCCTAAAAGACACTCGTTTCACACCCACAGACACTTGCACACATGCAGATTGAGAGTACAGGGTGAGAGAAACATTGATCCTGCCAGTGGCTGTGAAAAGAAAGCCAAGGCAGCAATACCTGTAGCAGACAAAATAAACATTAATACAAAGATTGTAACAAATGACAAGAACACTGTATAATCATAAAGAGGACAATCTCACAAGAAGACACAATAATTGTAAATATTTATGCACCCAACATGGGAGCACCCAAACACATGAAATAGCCAATTACAATCATAAAGGAAGTAATCAATAGCGACACAACAGTAGGAGACTTTAATGCCCCACTTGCATCAATCGACAGATCATCTTAAACAGAAAATAAACAAGGAAACAGTGGCTTTGAGTGACACATGAGACCAGATGGGTCGAACAGATAGATTCAGACTCCTCTATCCTAACACAGCAGAATACACATTCTTTCCAGGTGCACGGGGAACATCTTCAGAACACATCCCATATAAGGCCACAGAACAAGTCCCAACAAATTCAAAAAGACTGAAGTCCTAGTGTGCATCTTTTCTGAGCACAACTCTACGAAAACAGAGATCAACACAAGGAAAAATCTGAAAAGACCACAACTACATGCAAGTTAAGAAACATGCTACTAAATAAGGAGCGGGTCAGCCGAGGCATCAAAGAGGAAAACAAAAATACATGGAGACAAAATAAAATGAAAACACAATCGTCTGAAACTTTGGGGATGCAGCAGAAGCTGTTCCAGGATGGAAGTTTATAGCCAGCCTACCTCAAGAAGCAAGAAAAATCTCAAATAAACAACCTAAACTTATACTTAAAGAAGATAGGAAAATAACAAACAAAACCCCAACCAGTAAAAGGAAGGAAATAATAAAAATTAAGCAGAAATAAATGAAATAAAAACTAAAGAAAAAATTATAGAACAGATCAGTGAAACCAGGAGCTGGTTCTTTGAAAGGATCAATAAAATCAGTAAACCTTTAGCCAGATTCATCACAGAAAAAAGAGAAGGAGAGAGGACTCAAATAAACTGAATCAAAATGAAAGTAAAGAACTATCAACAGACACTGATACCACAGAAGTGCAAAGGATTATAAGAGAATATTAAGAAAAAAATTACATGCCAACAAATTGGACAGTTTAGAAGAAATAGATAAACTCCTGGAAACATATCACCGCCCCAAATTGAATCAGGAAGAAAGAGAAAATTTGAACAGACTGATTAGCAGGAATAAAACTGAACCGGTAATCAAAAATCCAGACAAAGTTCAGGACAAGTTTCACAGGTGAATTCTAACAAACATTTGAAGAAAGTTAATACCTATTCTCCTCAAAGTATTCCGAAAACTAGAAGAGGAAAGAACGCTTTTAAATTCATTCTATGAAACCAACATTACCCTGATTCCAAAACCAGACAAAGATAGAGATGTAGTGAAAAGAAGGGCCATCTGTACCCCAATGTTCATAGCAGCAATGGCCACGGTCACCAAACTGTGGAAAGAACCAAGATGCCCTTCAACGGACGAATGGATAAGGAAGATGTGGTCCATATACACTATGGAGTATGATGCCTCCATCAGAAAGGATGAATAGAATACCCAACTTCTGTAGCAACATGGACGGGACTGGAAGAGATGATGCTGAGTGAAATAAGCCAAGCAGAGAGAATCAATTATCATATGGTTTCACTTATTTGTGGAGCATAACAAATAGCATGGAGGACATGGGGAGATGGAGAGGAGAAGGGAGTTGGGGGAAATTGGAAGGGGAGGTGAACCATGAGAGACTATGGACTCTGAAAAGCCATCTGAGGGTTTTGAAGGGGCGGGGGGTGGGAGGTTGGGTGAGCGAGGTGGTGGGTATTGGAGAGGGCACGGATTGCATGGAGCACTGGGTGTGGTGCTCTGAATTCTGTTACGCTGAAAAGAAATTTAAAAAAGAAAAAAGAGAACTAAAAGAAAATAATAATTCACTATGATCAAGTGGGATTTACTCCTGGAATGCAAGGGTGGTTAAAAATTAATAAGGCAATCACTGTGATACATCATATCAATAAGAGAAAGTATAAAAGCTGTATGATCATTTCAATAGATGCAGAAAAAACATTTGGCAAAGCACAGCATCCATTCATGATAAAAACCATCAATATGAAAAGCCCACAACTAATATCATCCTCAATGATGAAAAACTGAGCTTTTCCTCTAAGATCAGGAGCAAGAGAAGGATACCCACTATCAACACTTTCATTGAACATAGTACTGGAAATCCTAGCCAGAGCAAAAGGACAAGGAAAAGATACAAAAGGCATTCCAAACTGGTAACGAACAAGTAAAACTTTCACTATTTGCAGATGACATGATACTATACATTAAAAACCCTACAGGCAACACCAAAAAACTATTAGAACTGATACATGAATTCAGTAAGGTCACAAGCTACAAAATCAATATGCAGAAATCGGTTGCATTTCTATACACTAAAAATAAAGGAGTGGCAAGAGAAGTTAAGACAACAATACCATTTACAATTACACTGAAAATAATATACCTAGAAACAAACTTAATCAAGAGGTGAAAGACCTGTATGTGAAAACTATAAAATATTGATGAAAGAAATTGATGATAACACAAGTGGAAAGATATTCTACATTCATGGAAAGAAAGAACAGATCTTGCTAAAGTGTCTATACTACCCAAAGCAATCTACAGATTTAATGCAGTTCCTTTCTAAATACCAAAAGCACTTCTCACAGAACTACATACATACATACATACAATAAATCCTAAAATTTGTAGGGAGCCACTAAAGACTCTAATTACCCAAAGCAGTCTTGAAAGAGAACAAAGTTGGAGGTATCACAATCTCAGATTTCGAAATATACTAAAAAGGTGTCATAATCAAGGCAGTGTGGTGCTGGCACAAAGACAGACTCGAACATCAGTGGAGGAGGCTGAGAGCCGGGAGACACATCCGTGATGACACGGTCACTTACTGCAAAGGAGACCAGAACATGCGATGGGAAAGACGGTCCCTTCATAAACGGCAGACAGAAAGCTGGAGAGCTCCATGCGAAAGAATGAAACTGGAGAGCTTTCTTACACCCGAAAACAATCTCTAATGGACCTAATATGAGACCCAAATGTGAGACCTGAAACCATAAAAATCCTAGAAGAGAGCACAGGCAGTGATCTCTCTGACATCAGCCATAGCAACATTTTTGTAGTTCTGTCTCCTGGGGCTAGGGAAACAAAGCAAAAATAAACTATTGGGACTAAATCAACATAAGAGGCTTCTGCACAGCAAAGTAAACAATCACCAGAACTAACAGCCACCTATGGAATGGGAGAAGATATTTGCAAATGACATAGCCAATAAAGGGTTAGTATCCAAAATATATAAAGAACTGATAAAACTCAATACTAGAAGAAGAAGAAGATGAAGAATGAGGAGGAGGAGGAGGAAGGAGAGAGAGAAAGGAAGGAAGGGAAGAAAAAAAAGAAAAAGAAAAGAAAAACCAAGGGTTCCTGGGTGGCTGAATCAGTTCCGTTTCTGACTTCAGCTCCAGCAATGCTCTCGGGGTCCTAGGACGGAGGTCCCGTTGGGCTCCATGCTCAGCAGGACGGCAGCTTGCTCCCCCTCTCTCTGCCCCTCCCCACCCATGCTCTCTCTCTCTCTCTTTCTCAAATAAACAAAATCTTTAAGAAAATTAAAAAATAATCTGATTAAAGTGGGCAGAAGACATGAACAGACGTCTCTCCAAAGCCGATGTATAGATGATCCAGAGACACCTGAAAAGACGCTCAACATCACTAATGAGGGAAATGTGAACCACACAATGAGGGATCACCTCACACCTGTCAGGACGGCTAAAATCCTAAAGACAAGAAACAAGTGCTGCTGAGGATGTAGGAAAAAGTGGAACCCGCGTGCACAGTTGGTGAGAACGCAAACTGGCATAGCCCCTGTGGAAAACAGCATGGAGGTTCCTCAAAAAACTACAAATGCATCTACCCCAGGATCCAGTAATCACACTACTGGGTATTTATGCAAAAAATATAAAAACACTAATTGGAAAAGGTATATATACCCTGTTTATTGCAGTGTTATTTACAGGAGCCAAATTACGGAAGCAGCCTGAGTCTCCATCCGTAGATGAATGAACAACTATGCAGTATCCGCCTTTGACCTGGAGAAGCGAATACTCCTGGGTCCGGCTGCACGCACGGCACGGCACACCCCCCAGCCGAGAAACAGAACGAAGTCTCGCCATTTGCAGCAACCTGGGTGGATCCGGAGGGTGTAATGCCCGGTGCAACGAGCCCGTCGGGAGAAGACGAGCAGCACGTGATGTCACTCCCACGCAGAAGTAAGAAACCAAACGAACTAGGAAAGAAGGAGACAAACCCAAACCAGACCCTTCACTACGGAGAACAAACTGACGGTTCCCAGGGGAGGGGGAGGACGGGAAGCAGGTAGGGGAGCAAGAGACCACCTGCCCTGAAGACTGCAGACCGGGTGCAGGTCACCAGACGGGACTCCTGACACTAACCTAACTCTGCACGTCAACTCTGCTGGAATCGAGAGAAAAGGGAAGAAAAGAAAGAAGATGGGAGAAGATACTTGCAAATGACCCATCCAATAAAGAAGGAGTATTCAAAATACATGAAGAACTTATACAATTCAAAACCTAAGAAACAAATAACTCAATTAAACAATGGGCAGAAGACACTTACCCAAAGACATCCAGATGGTCATCAGACACATGAAAAGATGCTCAGTATCACTCCTCTTGGGGAAATGCAAATCAAAACCACAATACGATACCACCTCACACTTGTTAGATGGCTAAAATACAGAAGCAGCAAGTGTTGGCAAGGCTATAGAGAAAAAAGGAAACCTCTAGCACTGCTGGTGGGATTGCAGACTGGTGCAGCCATGGGGAAGACAGTATGGAGGTTCCTCAAGAAGTTAAAAATGGAACTACCCTTTAACCCAGTAATTACACTCCTGGGTATTTAAACAAAGGTTTTTAAAAAAGCACTAATTCAGGGCACCTGCGTGGCTCAGTGGATTAAAGCCGCTGCCTTCGGCTCAGGTCATGATCTCACGGTCCTGGGATCGAGCCCCGCATCGGGCTCTCTGCTCAGCGGGGAGCCTGCTTCCCCCTCTCTCTCTGCCTGCCTCTCTGCCTACTTGTGATCTCTGTCTGTCAAATAAATAAATAAAATCTTAAAAAAAAAAAAGAAAAGAAAAGAAAGAAGAAGAAAAGACAAGACTGATTTAAAAAGAAAATATAATTGTTTTGCTTTTACTTCACGGTTACAAATGACAACAACAGAACATCAGGTGGAAGCCAAACCAGCTGGTTTTCCCGACCAGGTCATGACTTTGCCTGATTGCACTGATTCCACTAGGAACAGTTGGTCTGCAAACAGAAGCCAGTGTTTTTTTTAATTTCTTTTAATTTCTTTTCAGTGTTCCAGAATTCATCATTTACGTACCACCCCCAGTGCTCCATGCCATCCGTGCCCACCTAAGACCCACCACCTGGTTCCCCGACCTCCCACCCCCGCCCCTTCCAAACCCTAAGTTAGTTCCTCAAAGTCCACAGTCTCTCATGGTTCATCTCCCCCTCCGATTTCCCCCAACTCCCTTCTCCTCTCCATCTCCCCGTGTCCTCCGTGTTATTCCTCATGCTCCACACATAAGTGACTCTACTTGACTTATTTCACTCAGCATAATCTCCTCCAGTCCTGTCCATGTTGCTACAAAAGTTGGGGATTCATCCTTTCTGATGGAGACACCATACTCCAAAAGCCAACTTTTATCTATTTGTTTGTTTATTATTGTTTTGAGTGTATTAGACACACACGTTACATTAGCTTCAGGTGTACAACACAGTGATTTAACTTTGAAAATGCTGAGGTAGCAAGCTTGGTTCTAAGGGTGTTGAATGGGGGTTCAGCAAGTGACCTGGCTTCCTCGGCGTCTGAATGGAGGTCAAGATAACAATCTGCAGACACTCTGGCCTCTCGAGCCATTAAACCCAGACACCGCTGAAGCGCACATTACAGAGATAGAGAGCATTAGAAACACAAACATGGATTTCCTTTAGCAACTGGTGTCTGGAGGAACAAAATAGACCAGCATTTGGTTAATTAACCTTCATGCTTTCCTAGCACTAGCAGTCTTGTGAGCAGACCGTGAGCTACCCACCAGTCGAGAGCAGTAGAGGAGCAGCACATCCAGCTGTCCAGGTTAGGATTCTAAGATTCCCTATTTACAAAACTGAGCTGGGACCATCTGACCACATGCACTGATGGACTAAGACACAGGAGCCGTATTTGGATAAAAGGGAAGGCAGGAAGTTTGGTGCAAGGTGCTTGGGAGAAGGGGAAGATGCAGACAAGAAAGGAGCAAAAGAGCATGTGCAGGAGACGCAGCGGCCGATCGCTTTCCTCCTAGACTTAGGAGCAGGTCCCGTGCCTCAGTGGGGAGGGTGGGAGGGTCTGAGGTTGAAGACGCTGTTTTCATGAGACTCCGTGGACCCTGAGAACAAACAGTGCTGCTCGGAGGCCCGAGGGCCCAAGTTCTTTGCAGACATGTGCAGAGGGGCGTTCTCCACGCTTATGCCTGAAGAAGGTCGCGGAGCAGAGCTACAGGGCGGTGGCCCCCACCTGCCCGCCAGGCTGCCCAGTAGGCAGGGTTTTCGCGGAAAGCCGACAGCCGAAGCAAAGACAAGCTTCCCTTGGGTGGCCAGTTAGAAGACGTCCGTTAGGAAACCTGAGAAATCTATGCGAAGAGCTCTCGGGAGCTCCCACACACACGTGGTGGGAGAAATGTGGCCAGTAGTCCAGCGGTCCGGGTCGGCAGGTGGGGGCTGAGAGCAGGCGTGACTCCGCGTTCAGTGCCGGTGTCTGCACTCACAGCTCGGGGAAGACCGACCTTCACCGGCCAAAGAGGGTGACCGCATGAGAAGAGCCTCTTGGAGGCCGAGCCAGACGGACCCAGGTCAGTCAGGGGTCAGGACTCCACGACCAGCGACAGGCTGTCCCCTTCTGGTGGCAGAAAGCAAGCGGTTATTTCCCTTTGTCTCGCCACGACTGCTGCGTGCGCGTGGACGGGAGGGGGACAGGAGGTGGACGGGGAGGTGGGGACAGATCTGTCTCCAGATCGAGAGACACTAGCTCCGGAGATGATGTGGACGCTGATGAGATTTGAGCGTGACGTCACCGCTGTGCAGCCACTCCCGGGGATGGGCACTTCTATTCTCTTCTCTTTAAAAGTCAAGAATGGCTGCACCCAAACCCGCTCACACCGAAATGAAATGTCGTCAGTGCAGGTGGGGCGCAGTCCAGGGTCACTTCCACGCCTGGGCTCTGGCCCCGGGCTGGCGCCCTCTCTCCGCGTCACCAACACGTTCCGCCGCCACAGGGTCGTGAGATGCCCGAGCCCTCGCCACCGGCCCCGTAGCTTTGTCCCCTTCTGTGTCTGCTCTTTTGTTTGACCCCTAAAACGGCGGTGTTCCCCAAATTTCTCTTTTCACCTGGTTTCTCCCCTTGCTCTTTCCAGTCTAAGGCTTTATATTTACTCTCAAAGCTTTAATAACCGTATCCTTAGTGGGTCACTGCCCCATCTAAATCTCCAGTAATGCTAAACATTGCTAACCGAGGCACTCACTAACACAGTGCTTTAATTTTGCTTTTATGTTTTTACATTTTCTAGTCTGAAAACAAAGCCCATGTTCCGTCTGGATTTCAGTCTGACTTACGCAGTAACGAGCCGCGGGCAACGCTTTCCTGGTTGTCCTTGAGCCCAGTGTGGAGGCTCGTGATTGACTTTCGCTCGCTAGACCTTTCTAAACGCTTAAAGTACAAATAATTTCTCCAAAAAAAAAAAAAAAAAGAAAAGAAAAGAGCAAAGTGTGACACAGAGAGGCTCAGTACGTGAGGAGAGCCAGAGCAGCCCTTCGTTCAGGCAGTTTGGCTCCAGAGTCACTGGGGACTTCCAGAAAACCAGAAACTGTGTCCCGTGGTTCTATAAATATTCTACATATCGCGTAGCCCATGTTTACCAATAAGTAAATAATAACCCCACTTGATATGTGAAAGTACACTGTCCCATTCTTTCGATTTTTTAAAGACTTTCGAGCGCCGGGAAGAGCACTGAGGACACCGGCCCACACAGCACTTGCCCCGGCACGACGGAGACTGAAGCCCAAGGAAGAGCGGCCGCGGCTCCGGCCTGGGCGGGCCGGACAGCGACTCAGCCGGCCTCCTGAGGACCCGGTGGTCCAGTCCCCAGCACGTCTCTGCGAGGACAGGCGAGCAGAGCCCTGGCCTCTGGCGCACCTCTGTCCTTGCCAAGTCGCCGCAGAGTCTCCCGACAGCGGCCCTGCAGCCACCGACGCAGACCCGTGGGCTGCTCCCTCTGGGACACCGGCAACACGGCGTCCGGTGGCCGAGGCTCAGACGCCCTAACAAGACGACAGGGGGGTGTCTCTCAAAGTGCCAGATCACCCTTGCTGACGCGAGCCCGGCCTCAAGACCAGTTCCTGCTTGAACAGCCTCGGGACTTCAGGATTGCCGGGATGCGAGGCAAGATGTGCTTCAGCCGCAGCGCACGCCGGCATCACACACCTGCTTCCCCCAGATGCCCGCCTCTGCGGCTCTCCCAACAGAAACGGATGACAACACTTTCCTTCCCGTCTTCGCCCCACCTCTGGGACTGCAGGAGAGGAAAGACTTGGCCAGAAACCTCTCTCTAAGGGACAAAGAGACCCCTCGTGAGGGGGACACAGTGTGTGTCTTTCCCGTGGAGACAGGCAGACACCTGGGGCAGGCCTCCGGGACAGCAGCAGCTCTTTTCCCGGCGACAGTGCTCAGGTGCTTGTGGCAAGCTGCCGGCTCAAGGCTCTAATTAATTAAAGGGCTCTTCTTGCCAGGGATATTGGCCATTTGACATCTCAGCTGGAGATTGGAGCTCATGAAGGTTCAGCTTTGGAAGAGCAGCTCTGCTGTTATCACGTCTGATCTCCCCAGTGGGAAAACCCAAGTGCCTAGAGTTGCAATAATCATGTTAAGTGCCAGTTTCCTTTGCCAAAAAATAGTACACTCTTTTCTTTATCCTTCCCCTGGGGTAAACTCCCACTGAGTCATTTGCTGGGTTCTCTGCTTATCTTGCAACTCCACACCAGCAGCATCATTATTTTTCAACATATGTAGGCAGTTCCACAAGCCTGCACGGGCTGTGGTTTTAAAGATCATTAAATTGAGGCTCAACCCCAGAAGCAGGACAGAGTACAGGATCTCCTGCAATAGTATTTAAAATACAAGCAACACTGGAGAGTTATCCCCCTAATTTCCATGGGGCAGGCAAGTCTTTGAAAGGATCATCCTCCAACCTCTGACTCAAAACACAGTCTTGGCCCCCAAGCAGATAGAACCCAGAGGTGCACTTCGATGTCACCCTGATGAGAGAAGAATGGGACGGGGAGACGACCAAAGCAGTGGCTCTCCCAGGGAAGGCTACTCACAGCCTCTTCTCTGCTCCCCAAGCATACAGAACTGACCGCACTGTGATTGATTCAAGTACAGTTTGGCCACCCCCTAAACTATGAGTTCATTCATGACAGGGATTCTTTCCTCCTTTATCCTCCAAATAATCATGGGAGACCTCCACTATGTACTAAAGAGTAAATTACGTGGGTCTAGGTGAGTCCAAACCTTGCTCTCTGTCAGGTCCTAAAGATGTAAATAAAAGTGATGGGTCTGTGGGCGGTAGGACGGGGAAGTGCACACAACTTGTAGCTGTTCCTTGTCGCCTGCCATGTGAGGTCAAGGAAAGGGAAAAGGAAGGAGAGAGGGAGGGAGTGGAGAACGCGAAACAGAGAAATGAAGAAAGTGAAAAGAAATAAAGAAAAAAGAAAAATTTATGAAAGTTATCGAGATGCCCAGGCTAGAAATCATGGCTGCAGAAATCCCTGATGTTAGGCTATATCTATTTAAAAAACAAAAAAGGAAAATATAGACTAATGGGCAAAAGAAAGCCATATATTAACATTTAGAAAAGGTAATGGATACACACTTATTCGAGAGACAGGAATGCTGTATATCTTATTCTGTACCTCCAAGCTAGTGGTAAGATATTTTTACCTGCCCGTGTACATTCTAGGTGCTGGCGTAAGAAGACACAGTAGGTTCTCCCGTTCCTTTCTTTTTCATTTCTGAGCCTTCTACTGGAGGCTTTTATGGAATGAGCCTATGCCAAGTTTATGAATTAACAAACATTGTTAAATGTCTACTGCAGGCTCAAAACTGTGTCAGGTGCTGGAGATGCAGAAAAGTGTATTCACTGTACTATTAGGAGGGCTTTCTGTTCCATTTATTAAGAAATACTTTGCTCTTACAGAGCTGAAACCCATGACAATATTGATAATATTGACCTTTGTCCATTCCCATCGTTAAGAATTAGAATTACTAAGAATCAGAGACCCATACAGTACGGGTAACTCAGCGCAACTACAGCTTGTGTTTCTGCAAACGTGCACTTTAGCCCAAGTCTACTGATGTACTTTGCTTGGTGGTGTTGCTCTTTTCAAGCAAAAACATAAAGTGCGACTCAAAGTACCAAGGTTCAAATTACTCTCTGCAAGCCCAGGGATGGAATCATGAACAGCTCCTACTGAGACAGTTCTCCAAGAGTTTTACATGGATCCTTCTACTCAACCCTTAACAGCAGTTCTACAGGTTGACACCATGACTTGACTCATTTCATACATGAGACAAGTGAGGGACAGAGTGGCTGATGGTAGTGGGGCTGGGACTGCAGTCATGGAAATTGGTCGCCAGACCCTGTGCTCCTAACCCCTGCCCCATTCGGCATCTCAGGAGAGTGAGATTGGGAAAATGCAACAATAAAAAAATCAAAGCCAGACAATAAGAGACAAAAGAAGAGTGCATAGAATCCAGAAACACCTATCTTACTCCAAATATTGCAAACCAATGCTAAGAGCTCTTTCCTGGTTGGGAGAGTGAAGTGGGAGAGGCATGGAGGCAAGAGAAGAGGAAAGGCTGAAGTGCCTCCCGGTGCTCAGAGAGACACAACTGCCCTTCCCACAGATCAGACATTAGTAGCCTGTGTGGGCACAGATGAAAAAAGGATAGAAATTTGCAAGTGTGTGTGTGTGTGTGTGTGTGTGTGTGTCACCCTTTGTCGAACAGAGAGAACTCTATAAAGTCAGCAAAAACTGTACTCTGCCAAAAATGAACCTTTCTAGCTTCAAAAAAAAAAAAAAAACTATTTAAAAAGTAAACAGCATTCACATTTACTTGAAATAATACCCCTCACTGTGACTGCTCCAGGATATGGGATTCTGTCTTTCAGGGGATGGGGAGGGGAGGCAGAGGAATTTCTTCAGTGCTGGCAGGGTTGGTCTGGTCTTTATGCCCTTTCTCGGGTCATGGGAAGAAGTCACCGTGACCTGCCAGCCCAGAAACTCTGCCAAGAAGCTGAGAGCCGTGGGACTGTGCCCGGCCAGCTTTCTGGAGGTCAGTGAACACTGTCTAGACATTAAGTCTTGGTCTTTGAAAGAGGAAGCCAGATACAATATAGTTTCAAAAGGCCGAGGAACCAGCTGTGAGGGACTATCTTAATTCCTGATACCACTGTCTTGGGCTGTGTTTACCCAGAGACCTATTCATCAGCACTGATGAGAAACTTGAATTTTCCAATAGGCCATTACGTTCCAGATTCTTGGTCATCTTTTCCTAAAGGAAGAGTGAAGGTCATCATCCATGTCTATTAAAAATAGCGATGACGCGAGCAGGTGTGCTGCACACTCACCCATCCTTGGCAATAGTAGACACCCAAGTCAAAGCCAAGGGTGGATGGGAGAGGTAACCCATCAGCACGACCACGGTGATCCCATAAATCACTGCCGCCCACACGTAGGTTTCCTTCTATCTTTCCTTTCTAAAATGAATACTTTTTTAAAAGATTTTTTTTGAGAGAAGAGAGAGAGCACTAGAGAGACAGAGCAAGCGTGAGTGGTGGCAGAGGGAGAGGGAGAAGCAGGCTCCCCGCTCAGCAGGCAGCCAGATGTGGGACTCGATCCCAGGACCCTGGGATGATGACCTGAGCCAAAGGCAGACGCTTAACTCACTGAGCCACCAAGGAGCCCTAAAACTAATACTTTTTATATGATAGGGATATATTTCCTAAAGATACTATCTTTAAAATTTGTCATTGAGGGCCACCTGGGTGGTTCGGTCCGTTGAGCATCTGACTCTGGGTTTCAGCTCAGGTCAAGATCTCATGGGTCCTGAGATCAAGTGTCATCTGGGGCTCTGCACTCAGTGCGGAGTCTGCTTGGGGGTCTTACCTCTTCTTCTCCCTCCCTCTCTGTGTGTGTGTCTCTCTCAAATAAATAAATAAATCTTTACAAAAGAAAAGAAGTTGTCATTGACATGGGTTAAGATATCAGAATTCCAGGGAGAGAGAACAGACGGAAATCCAGAGAGAAATGGAGCCCACCCAACAAAAATGTTACAATAAACCATCAAAATGGTAGCTAATTTTTTAAAATAAACTCTCTAAGTGGAGGAACCTATTTTTATGGTAACAGAGATTTTGGCTGGGATTTTAGGTTACCATATACAGATGAAAGTTACAACAGGATAAAGCAGGTCCTATAGATACCAAACTGGAAAATGCTTATTTTTCATTTTCAAGTAATCTGTGAAACAGAAATCTCTGACCTTTAACCCATCCCTGGGATTCATTTTATCTCTCACCGTCACCTCATCCACCACCTCACCTGTCCATCACCCCCAACCTGTCTCTGATGTGTACCCCAAGGGTGGGAGTTAGGGCAAAGCCAAGAGCATCCGAGAAGGGGTGAGGATGTGTGTCTTGCCCATCACTCCAAGTGTGGGAGCGTGTGACACAGCATCCCTACACAGACAGAGCTGAGTCTGAGAGATTTAAAAGTATCAAGGCACAGAGACATAAATATCAATGAGCATAAAACAGGAGCAGCAGACATGGAAGGTGCTTGAAGGTCATTCTCTGTGGCTCATCCGTCCGTACACCGCCCCTCCATGAGTCAACTTGAGTTAAATAGTGTCGGGTGGAGAGGTTACGGAGGAAAGAAATGAGAAGACGTGACTTAGGCCAATCCTCTAAGAGTCTACTTTGAGCTTAATATGTCCCTAGAGAACGTTACTTCGCATCTTGGCATGTCCATTTTTCTTCTACAACATATGGTGGTAATAACTGCCTTGCAATAGGAGGCCCCAAAAAACAATCATGAATGAATGGATGGGCCCGTACACATGCCCTAGATGTTTTTAGGTTCTGCAAATTAAGGAGTGAACTGGTCTTTGGCTAAAAATAAGAGCAGGGATTCTTACCACTCTATAAAGCAGAATTTAGGAAGTGGGACATTTGTTATCTTTCTCTAAACTAAACACTTCAATCCACGCCCCCTCTTCCCCAACCAGCTATCCATTAACACCCTATTTTACGGCAGAAATTGCCTTCAAAAATAAACCCTGAGTATAAGTATCCTTTTCTCAACTCCCAGGAAAAGGAAAAAAAAAAAACCAAAACCCTGCTTTTTTGAACAAAATGGCCCCAGAATGATATTACATTACTGGACAATCATGTATTCAGCAAATCCATTCATTCAATCAACCTTTATTAGCTCTTCCCACCAGTGGGTATTATTACTCCGAGCAGAATCCATCCTTGTTCTCCGCTCCAAGAGACGATAGTTTAAGTGGAAGCTGAACCGATCAGCAAGTATTTAGAATCCAATGGCAGAAAGAAGAAGAAAAACACTGAAGCAATGTTTCTGACACCAGACTGGTTAGACTCACACCCTGGCCCCAATACCCGCTACTGGTGTGTCCTTCAGCAAGTTCTTCAGTGTCACTAGCCCTCAAATTCGTTATCTGTAAACGGTAGTAATAATTTTACTTATCTCAGAGCACTATTATAAAAATCAGGAAAGGATCCATGTAAAGTACTTTACACAGGGCTGAAAATATGGTAAACACTTGACAGTTTTATGGTTGCTGTCAGGTGTTATACTTTGGTGTAGGCACAAAACATTATAAACTCTAGGGGTAACACCATTCATCTTTCCTGGAGAAACCAAGAAAGTCTTTGAAAAGGAAATGACAATGTGAAGGGGTCGCTCCATAGAAGACTCAGCTTTCAAGCAGATAAGAAAGGGAAGATAGTATTCAAGAAGAACAAACACTTTGAACATGGGCACAGAGTGATCAAAAAGTTTTGCATTCAGGAGCAGTTTGCTCAAGACCTCTAGACTCCAGCCCTTAGGAAAATACCAGGACATGAGGCTGAAGACAATGAGAATGACTTGTTGAGTCATACAGAGGAGTATGGGGTCTAATTTGAATTAAACCTGAATCCCTTGGATGCTTCTAAGTAAGATTTGACATGGACAGTTGTGTTTGTTGTCTGTTCTCTGGAAAGTAACCCTGGCAGTGTTTTGGAAATGGAATGAAGAAGAAAAGACTTGGAGTAGAAAAGGTCAAGGAGCGCGTCCTACGAGCTCCCACAAGAGGACTAAGAAGGGAAGGAAAAAGATGATGGAAAGATCCCAGGGGCACCTCAAAACGGCATTTACAGAATTTGATAGCTAGTTGGATGTGGGACGTAAAGGCACCAGAGAAATCCAGGATGACACTGACATCTCTAGCTTGGAATGGTAAAGCCATCGCCCGGAGTGTGAGTACAGGAGAAGACGGCTCAGGATGGGAGAGAACATGTGTAAAGGAGAATGCGTGTCCTTACATTAAGGCGTGGTCTATGGGACAACAAAGTGGAAAAGGCCTCGAGTTTGTCAACAACACAGATCTGGGGTTCAGAAGAGATTTTATTACTTGAGACTCAGATTTGAGAGTAATTTTCTTTAAAAAAGACGCCATCTTAAAAGGCAAGACGACCCCGAGATTGTTGATTATGTACATGGAAAATATCTATGTGAAATATTATAGAAGAATGTCTGCAGGTTAAATAAATTCTGTTGAAATAGTACAGCTATATGGACTTAGGTTGGTTGAATAATAATCCTACCTCCCCATCAAAAAGTTAAACAAAAGAAGTGGATGAGTTGACCAGAGCTGCCTACAGACAAGGGCCTACTCTGGCTCCCTGCTCTCCTAACTCCTCCGTATGCATTCTCCTTTCCCTTCCCTGATGTTGTTTAGCATGGTGTGTCACCCCATCTAGCTAATGCTAATGCTGTGCTTTGGCATCTCCTTGCCTTTCTATGGCTTTCCTTCAAGCATTTAAACACACTTGTCCAAACCTACCCCAATTAAGAGACCCCCCCTCAACCCAATAGCCCCCCTAACGACTCATCTCTTCCCTTCCTTTCGCAACACATTCCTTTAAAGGCTAGCCTACCGCTTCTATTTCCTTCCTCACTCAATCTTCAATCCATGGTAGCCTGGCCTATGCACCCATCACCTGGGCCTTACCAAAACTGACGGTGGTCTACGACACCGGCAAACCCAGTGGATGCTCTAGAGTCCCCATTTGCTAACTTCCCAGCAAAAGTTCTGATGCAAGTGACTACCTCATTTTTAATGACTTACTTTTATTGATTTGATTTCTGTCATACTACATCCTTCTGATTTCTTCCAACATCTATGGCCCTATCTTCTCTCTTCCCTTCACAGGAAACAGTCTTTTCCCAGACCGTATATACCACATTCTTATCAACACTCTTCATTTTCTCTCCCCACATTCCCTGGGCAATCTTGTCCCTTCACACTCTGTCAACCATTCTCTATATGGGTATTTATCCCATACTCATATTTCTATCCTAGTATGCTATCCTGAATTATAAGTCAACATGCCCAGATACCTGGTGGTCGTCTTTGCTGAGAGAACTTACCTCCACCACAACCTGACATGTATCAATCCCAACTCATCAACTTCCTCTCTGACCCTATTACCTAAGAAAATGGCACTGCTACTCTGCCAGTTGCCTATGCCAGAGATCAAGCAATTATCCTTAGCTACTTCCTCTACCATATATCCAAATTATTATCACATCCTGTTGATCTTATCACTCAAATCTTTCCTGATCTTCAATGCCATTATCCTAATCCTGGCCACTACCATCTCTTGACTATACCCTTATAACTAGACTTTGTGTCTGATATCTTGCTTCTTCTATTCTCAGCATCCAAATGATTTTAAAATAAAAATTATATCAAGTGACATATACCTACCCTCCCAAGTGAAAATTTCTTGTTCCCCTTACAATAAATCCAAATTCTGGTTTTATAAGTCCTTCCATGATCAGAATTTTATTTTACTTATTTATTTTTTTGTCACACTGTTTGTCATTCTCTATCTCAAGTTGCAATTTTCAGACATTCTGAACATTTTATAGTTCTCCGCCTCTCCAGATTTTCACACTTGGTGCTTCTCTGCCTCCACCTTGTCGTTGTGTGTCTAAATCCCATGCGTTCTTCGGACATCTGAGTGAAGGCCACTTCTTCAGGAAGGTCTTCTCTGACTCCTAGATTACGTTAGGTTTCCTTCATGTAAGATCTCGTAACCTCCCAACTTAAGAATAGAATCACATTATCCCTTCACAATTCTACATGTCCGGTGACTACCCATACGTTCAATGAGGGAAAGGTCACATGCGACTTGGTCCCCACGGTCTTTCCATTCATGTCACAGAGCAGGTGCTCTGTGAGCACTTGGTAACATGCTGGATGGATCCAACCGAGTCACAGAGACTGACTTGCTACTCTGTCTTGTGCATGACAAGAGCAGAGAGAGGTAGTGAATATGTTGGATAACAGAACTGGCTTTATAAATAATCTCAATGGATCAAAATTCTAAAAATAAATAAAATAAATATAATGGCCTATATTTATACTCAAAGATCACTTAACACAAATATAAAAGAAAGCTGTGTTGTAAGAGCAAGTCATGTGAAAATGCCTTAAGAGCATGTGCGAGGACTTCAGACTTCGCATGGGCCACAGAGGGACATGGTGACGCGCAGAAAGTGACACCGTCTCACGCTGCGTTAGCGGAGTACCAGCGTTACACCGAGGGACGCCTACAGCTCCTCTAGCATCGCTGCCCGTATCTGATGTGGTACCTGTCGTACACCAAGCATGTGCAAAGCTCCTGCACGAAAAGTGAAAAGACTCAAAGCTTTTGCCAAACGGAGCACATCGGAAGAAGGACACATAATCTTTGATCTCGGTAACGAAGAGTATGCAAAAGAAAAAGTATAACCTGGTCTAGAAGCGATAATAATACTTGATACATCATTGATTATGTATTGAGGACTGTTCTAAGCACTTTAGATGTACCAACACATCTACCATATGAAGTAAGTACAATTATTATCTCCGTTCTACAGGGACAAAAGTGAGGCACAGGTAGCTTATGTGACCACAGATGTGCCAGAGCCAAGTTCAGAAACCAAATAGCCAGCAGCCAGCAGCCCACACTTCTGGAAATCATTTAGAACAATATTCTACTAGAAAGAAGGAAGGAAAATCATTAGCCCAGGGGTGAGCCGGGGAAAAGAGTCAGAAGAAAACATATTAATTGGCTTCATACTTTAAACGTCAGGCAGAAATCAAAAGGAAACACAGATCCTGGCTCAGTAAAATGAAGAACTTTGTCATGCTCTGATTTGTGTCACCAGTGAGCAGTCAGGGTCGTTGGGTCCCTGTCAGCAGAGTCTCCAGGTGGAGGTGGGACGTCTACACATGATATCAAGGGCAGCCTCACTCCGGGGAAAAAGTGAGACTACAGGACCCCTGAGGTCCTTTCACAGGATCTGAAATGTTAAGAATACAACATGGACCTCAATCCCAGACCGAGACGAACACAGCAGAACCCAATCAAGATGCAGATTTAATAGGCAGTAAAAAACCACCGAGATAACGAAATGAATGTCACCCGGAATAGTGGGCCCTCACATCGCCTTTAAAGATGACTATCCCAGGGGCGCATGGGTGGCTCAGTGGGTTAAGCCGCTGCCTTCGGCTCAGGTCATGATCTCAGGGTCCTGGGATCGAGTCCCACATCAGGCTCTCTGCTCAGCGGGGGGCCTGCTTCCCTTCCTCTCTCTGTGATCTCTTCCCTTCCTCTCTCCTACTGTGATCTCTCTCTGTCAAATAAATAAATAAAATCTTAAAAAAAAAAAAAAAAAGATGACTATCCCAGCTCTAATCCCATATCCAGCAATTTCAGAAACAGAAGCAGCACAGCCAAACAATTCCATGATCTCCAGCCCTAAGAAATGCCAAGTTACTAATAGATGAGGCACAGCTCAACTCTGCGCACCTGGTTCTCCATATCAATAGATAGTGTCAAAGAATTTATTTGAGTCGTTCACACTGTGAAATCGCTTTTTTCCCCTCGAGAAGGAGAAGACCTCGTTAAACCCGAGATTAAAGAGGCGGATAGAAGTGCCCCCTGGACTGCGAAGGGCAGGAATTAGACATGCTGCTACTTCTACAGCAGGCCGTCTCCAGCCAAGGCCCATCACAGCGACATCCTCCATCAGATGCCAGCGAGGCTAATCCTTTTGCAAAGCATGACAGCTTCTCAGACTTGACTGTGGTGAATCCAAACCAGATTTTTATGCTATATGATCAGCTTTCAAAATACAAAATCATTTTTATATTGTGTTGAGCTTAGGGTTATTGCATTTAAATTTGGAAATAAGGACACAGACGCCTGCCACGCGGCTTCTCCTGGACTCCCTTGATTCTCATCTCGCAGAATAAAATGTCAGATAATAGCAAGATAGAAATAAATATATGCAACCAGAGCTGCTTGATAACAAAATGCTGTCAAACGATAACAGAGTGTTCCACGTCCTTAAAGAGAACCATTCAGATTTCCATCTCCAAAGAAAGAGAGCCACAACATGTCACCGGAACATCCTCACTGACCCCACAGCCTTTCAGTGGAATGTCATCAAGTCTGAAGCCACTTAGTACTGTGACAGCAAGCTGGAAATTTTGGAGGCTGACTTACCTTTCTGCAGTCAGATAAGGACTTCTCGCTGGCCGATGTGCTGAAAATGGTGGTCTATGAAACAAGAAAGGGGTGACACATTAGAATCATCAAAGTGTAATGACTCTGCCTTGTTTTTTTTTTTTAATATTTTATTTATTTAGTTATTTAACAGACAGAGATCACAAGCAGGCAGAGAGAGAGGAGGAAGCAGGCTCCCTGCTGAGCAGAGTCCCATGTGGGACTCAATCCCAGGACCCTGAGATCATGACCTGAGCCAAAGGCAGAGGCTTTAACCCACTGAGCCACTCAGGCATCCCTGCCCTGTTCATTTCTAATCTATGGTGGGCACCACTTCTTGTGACCCCAGTGATTTCCCTGGATTTTAAAAACATACCCGCCCTTCATTGTGGGGACTTCCAAGCACCCTTCCACCAAGCTGGAACATTCAGTATGGGCCCACAACGACAGAGTAAGGACTCATTTATCTTTGTTTCACAAACAGGGTGCCTGCAGCATAATTCAGTTAATTGTCAAAAGTCACATACCTTGGAAAGAGGTGAGTAATCAACACCCAGAAGTCTGACCCTGGAACCCAACTTCTGAACCACACACGGTGCTCTATCTCTTGAAGAGATACATACAAAATGTCAAATGCCAAATCATTCTAATGAAACCTAATATGAGCCTGAGCAATGAAGGGGAGCCTCTCCCCATGTAAGAGGTTTATGAACCTGAGCAGCAGCACCGGATCTTGTCATCTGATCTCTATTTTCTTTAGCACACTTGCTCTCTACCCGATTTACTTTTCATATATATTTTTGTTTATTTTCATGGCCTCATGAACCACTAAAAAGGCATGTTAGCATGCAAGGCCAGTTGGGATTTATATCAAGTTTGCTCCCTTTGGACCACCCTATGAAGAGTTCAATGAATCTGTGGTCAACTACGTAAATGATACTGAAATTTTTTTCAGTAAACGGGTCTACTTTTTCTTTAATTACAAAATACATATTCTTAATGAGTCAATCTTCTTTCTAACTATCCTGATGAGGTGATCAGTAATAAAAATTTGTGTTCATCAGGATGCCTGGGTGGCTCAGCCTGTGGAGCTTCTAACTCTTGATGTGGGCTCAGGTCACGATGGAGCCCACAGTGGGCTCTGTGCTAGGCATGGAGCCTGCTTAAGATTCTCTCGCTCCCTCTCCCCCTTCCCTTCCACTGGCACACACGTGTGTGTTCTGTCTCTCTCAAAAACAAAAACAAAAACAAAAAACTGTGTTTGTCCTTCCGTATTTTCTCTGTGTTTATCTGAATGTATTTACGCCACATGTAATGACAGGACTTACTCTCTGGATCACACTGCATATGCACATACAGAAACCTCCTTCTTCCTTGACATCATATCATCCTATTTAAGAATGCAGTATGGGCACCTTTTCCGGTCAGGTCACATACATTGGCTCATTCGTCTCAACAGCCGCATGGCATTCCATAATAGAGATATTCTGTATCTCTATGTATGGCTTCTGTTATGGATGGACATTTGGTACTTTCCATGTTTTGGTTCTTTTGTTATTGCTTTTTGTTGGTTTCCTTTGTTTGCCATTACAAACTACATTGCAGTAAATATTCATATATATTTATATTTGTAATACACACAGACACACACACATATATATAATGTATGCGTGTACATACACATATACGTATTTATACCAACAAATTTATTTTGGTTGAATAGTGTCAAAAAGTAAAAGAAAGGTAAGATCGATAAAGACGTCGGTAAGGCTTGAAGATATAATATACATGAATTTTCTCACATTCTCTCCTTGCATAACATAAAAATATCTACCACCTCACCTACGATTTTACTTTGTTTTGAGGCAAGCACTAGAGATAGTTAAAAATCTGAGCCAGCATAAATTCTGATTCAAAGTAATACGCAGCATTAAAGGACAGAAAACACAGGTGTGGATAAACATACAAAAAAGCATATTTAGTGAAAAAAATAAATTCAAGGTTTAGATTGGTGTAATCTTGAAATACGGTTTGCTGGCCGTTTTGTGTTATTTTGTTTGTGAGGGAAGGTGTGAAAGTTATCTAGAAAGTCTGAATTAAAAGCAGGAAAGGGATGTGGAGTGTGGGAGGCCGCGACGTCGGTGGACGGGCCCTGCGTCAGCCGCGGGGCTCTGCTTCTCCTGTGCCCGCGCCCTCACCGCCGTGTGCACCTGCGCTCGCTCGCGTCCCCCTCGTGGGAATAAACGAAAGCTCTCGTTGAAAAGTGGAAAAGGGAAAGAAGGGAGGAGCTTTAAGTGGTAGAAGAAAAGAGAGCAAAAGTCAAAAAAGCAGCTCGCAAAACAGACGTACCGGAATCGTCCGGGAAGAGGGAAAATGACTCTCCGGAAAGAAACCGCCGTCTTCACTCGAGGAGCATGAGGGCCCGGGACTCATTCTTCTCACCACGATGAAACCCGCCGACCTAAGTCCGGCCCGCACAGGCAGCAGCCCGCGTCGGCCGAACAGACAGACCCTGGACGTTCTCCTCGGCCGGTCCTCGGCCGCTGCGGGGCTGCATCTCAGTCTCTTGTGTCCGCACGGCTTGTGGGTAGAAGGACAGACTCTGGTTCCGTTCGAAGGACAGACTCCGGGTCCGTTGGAAGACAGACTCCGGTTCCGTGCGAAGACAGACACCGGTTCCGTTCGAAGACAGACTCCGGTTCCGTTCGAAGGACAGACTCCGGTTCCGTTGGAAGGACAGACTCCGGTTCCGTTGGAAGACAGACTCCGGTTCCGTTCGAAGACAGACTCCGGTTCCGTTCGAAGACAGACTCCGGTTCCGTTGGAAGGACAGACTCCGGTTCCGTTCAAAGACAGACTCCGGTTCCGTTGGAAGACAGACTCCGGTTCCGTTCGAGGACAGACTCCGGTTCCGTTCGAGGACAGACTCCGGTTCCGTGCGAAGACAGACTCCGAGTCCGTTGGAAGGACAGACTCCGGTTCCGTTGGAAGACAGACTCCGGTTCCGTTCGAAGACAGACTCCGGTTCCGTTCGAAGGACAGACTCCGGTTCCGTTGGAAGACAGACTCCGGTTCCGTTCGAGGACAGACTCCGGTTCCGTTCGAAGACAGACTCCGGTTCCGTTCGAAGACAGAGCCGGTTCCGTTCGAAGGACAGACTCCGGTTCCGTTGGAAGACAGACTCCGGTTCCGTTGGAAGACAGACTCCGGTTCCGTTGGAAGACAGACTCCGGTTCCGTTGGAAGACAGACTCCGGTTCCGTTCGAAGGACAGACTCCGGTTCCGTTGGAAGACAGACTCCGGGTCCGTTGGAAGACAGACTCCGGTTCCGTTCAAAGGACAGACTCCGGTTCCGTTCGAAGGACAGACTCCGGGTCCGTTGGAAGACAGACTCCGGGTCCGTTGGAAGACAGACTCCGGTTCCGTTCGAAGGACAGACACCGGTTCCGTTCGAGGACAGACTCCGGGTCCGTTGGAAGACAGACTCCGGGTCCGTTGGAAGACAGACTCCGGTTCCGTTCGAAGGACAGACTCCGGGTCCGTTGGAAGACAGACACCGGTTCCGTTCGAGGACAGACTCCGGGTCCGTTGGAAGACAGACTCCGGGTCCGTTGGAAGACAGACTCCGGTTCCGTTCGAAGGACAGACTCCGGGTCCGTTCGAGGACAGACTCCGGGTCCGTTGGAAGACAGACTCCGGGTCCGTTGGAAGACAGACTCCGGTTCCGTTCGAAGGACAGACTCCGGTTCCGTTGGAAGACAGACTCCGGTTCCGTGCGAAGACAGACTCCGAGTCCGTTGGAAGGACAGACTCCGGTTCCGTTGGAAGACAGACTCCGGTTCCGTTCGAAGACAGACTCCGGTTCCGTTCGAAGGACAGACTCCGGTTCCGTTGGAAGACAGACTCCGGTTCCGTTCGAGGACAGACTCCGGTTCCGTTCGAAGACAGACTCCGGTTCCGTTCGAAGACAGAGCCGGTTCCGTTCGAAGGACAGACTCCGGTTCCGTTGGAAGACAGACTCCGGTTCCGTTGGAAGACAGACTCCGGTTCCGTTGGAAGACAGACTCCGGTTCCGTTGGAAGACAGACTCCGGTTCCGTTCGAAGGACAGACTCCGGTTCCGTTGGAAGACAGACTCCGGGTCCGTTGGAAGACAGACTCCGGTTCCGTTCAAAGGACAGACTCCGGTTCCGTTCGAAGGACAGACTCCGGGTCCGTTGGAAGACAGACTCCGGGTCCGTTGGAAGACAGACTCCGGTTCCGTTCGAAGGACAGACACCGGTTCCGTTCGAGGACAGACTCCGGGTCCGTTGGAAGACAGACTCCGGGTCCGTTGGAAGACAGACTCCGGTTCCGTTCGAAGGACAGACTCCGGGTCCGTTGGAAGACAGACACCGGTTCCGTTCGAGGACAGACTCCGGGTCCGTTGGAAGACAGACTCCGGGTCCGTTGGAAGACAGACTCCGGTTCCGTTCGAAGGACAGACTCCGGGTCCGTTCGAGGACAGACTCCGGGTCCGTTGGAAGACAGACTCCGGGTCCGTTGGAAGACAGACTCCGGTTCCGTTCGAAGGACAGACTCCGGTTCCGTTGGAAGACAGACACCGGTTCCGTTCGAGGACAGACTCCGGGTCCGTTGGAAGACAGACTCCGGTTCCGTTCGAAGGACAGACTCCGGTTCCGTTGGAAGACAGACTCCGGTTCCGTGCGAAGACAGACTCCGAGTCCGTTGGAAGGACAGACTCCGGTTCCGTTGGAAGACAGACTCCGGTTCCGTTCGAAGACAGACTCCGGTTCCGTTCGAAGGACAGACTCCGGTTCCGTTGGAAGACAGACTCCGGTTCCGTTCGAGGACAGACTCCGGTTCCGTTCGAAGACAGACTCCGGTTCCGTTCGAAGACAGAGCCGGTTCCGTTCGAAGGACAGACTCCGGTTCCGTTGGAAGACAGACTCCGGTTCCGTTGGAAGACAGACTCCGGTTCCGTTGGAAGACAGACTCCGGTTCCGTTCGAAGGACAGACTCCGGTTCCGTTGGAAGACAGACTCCGGGTCCGTTGGAAGACAGACTCCGGTTCCGTTGGAAGACAGACTCCGGTTCCGTTCGAAGGACAGACTCCGGTTCCGTTGGAAGACAGACTCCGGGTCCGTTGGAAGACAGACTCCGGTTCCGTTCAAAGGACAGACTCCGGTTCCGTTCGAAGGACAGACTCCGGGTCCGTTCGAGGACAGACTCCGGGTCCGTTGGAAGACAGACTCCGGGTCCGTTGGAAGACAGACTCCGGTTCCGTTCGAGGACAGACTCCGGGTCCGTTGGAAGACAGACTCCGGGTCCGTTCGAGGACAGACTCCGGGTCCGTTGGAAGACAGACTCCGGTTCCATTCGAAGGACAGACTCCGGGTCCGTTGGAAGACAGACTCCGGGTCCGTTGGAAGACAGAGCCAGCACCGAGGGAGAAAAGCCCGACGAGCACACGGCTCTCGCAGCCTCGGAGCCCTGGACCCTGTCTGACCCGCCGACGGCCCCGGACCGTCCCCGCGGGCCGCGCCCCTGAGCACACCCACACAGCGGCCTGCTGCCCGCTCAGATTCCTCATCTGAGAAGGTTCCGACGCCACCAGACTCGGCCGCTGCCGCAGCCCCATTACGGAGCCCGGGCCGTCCGTGAAAACGGGCGTCGGGGAAGATCGCCGTCCTCCGGCCAGAGCGCGGCGTCGGGAGCGCCGGGCCGGGAATGCAGCCTCGCGGGCGGTCACATCACAGTAGAGCGTCAGAGGAGCGGGACAAACACAAGACGGCCCGAGATCGGCTTGGTTTGGCGATCGATTTTCCGAAGTCAGTTCTAGGAACACTTTGCACTGGTTGATTCTTTGCTGTGGCGGTGGGGCGAGCTGTGCTGCGCAGCACTGCCAGCCTCGACCCCCCAGACTTCAGTAGCACAGGCCACCCCTTGACCTCAGTCATCAACCAAAATTGCCTCCAGATATTTCCAGGTGTCCCCGGAGGGCAAATTCACCCCCAGGTGAGAAGCACTGGTCGAAACTCAAGAAGCGCTAGTCACGGAGATGATCCTGATTCCCTGACCACTGTCACTAAATTTTTTCCAAGAAACGGCAGTTGAAAAATCTGGAGAGGACGCAAATTCTAGCTCCTGCAGATTCCGCGCGGGGGCAGCTTCAGAAACTCTAATTTCATTCTTAAGTAAGTTTAAGATACTCCACTAGGGACAGTCAATCAAAGAACGGGTCTAAGGATTCAGATTCTAGTGCTCTAGCCCCAGCGGAAATGATCTTTGAGATGAAACGATACCATTCAACCTTCAAGAATTGTGTCAGGTGACCTGAGAAACGTGTTTGGAGGAGAAATGAGAGTCAGAGTTGGGTGAAATTGGCTTCACTAAAAAAACTAGTACAAGTAGCTCCAAATGTTGTATTTGTAGGAAGGAACCACTTGAGCTAAAAGCCAAATATGCGGTGAAATCTCATACCCAGAGTGAGTATGAAAGCAGCACGGCCCGGGTCAAGGAGAGTCTGATCCTTAATTTGGCCATTTTCTAAGGGGATTTTACTTACACGCTCCGTTGGTCTCGTTCCGTTGCCTTCTAAAGAGTTTGACCGGCATTCCAGTTTCCTAATTACAACTATTGTAATTGCCTTTGGGTGGGCTTTCTAACCTTCCAATAACATGTTCACTTTAATTACTGGAAATGAAAGGCTCAAAACAGGGTGGCTCACCCACACTGGGACCTTCTTGACTGCCGCATCGATATTGTTCTACTAAAGAGGAAACCCGTAATGAGTCTCCTCCACAAAGTCTGCGCAGGGCTGCGCTCCACCGAGGAGGGCAAGCATGATGGTGCGGAGGCCGTTTTAGAGCTCTGGCTTCTAACCCTGTCGGCAAGGTGACCCGTCTGGGGTGAGCAGCATTACACATAGAAGTTGTAGCAGTTTTCCAGATGAATCTAGAAAGGTCCGGTCCTATGGCTGTCCATTTATATACTGATACCTGAAACTCCACGTATTAGAGCCCTGCTTTTCACACCAGGCTTTGAACCATCAAAGACAAACTCTCGAGGCATGCTAGGGTATAAGAGTCCATGCCCACGGTGGGCAACTGAAAATGTCACGTACTATTACTGTTGATCTGTCACACCTTAGAAGGAATGAGTTTATCACATCCTTTTCTATAAGCATATTTTTAACTTTGGGTTTTTAAGTTTTCTAAAAATTTCAAAAACAGATTTTAATGGGCAATAAATGAGGACTTACATAAAAAAGACTTTGGCCACTCACGGTGATGGGAAAAGATCTAAAAACGTAGGTCATATTAGGCTCTCTAAAAAGCAGTCCGTGAGATGGAGGTGAGCAGGTGGGGGTTTATCGGGGCTGCTCTCGGGACTCTACTTGTGGAAGGAAAGGGAAGGGCACGGGACCAAGCACAGAAATAATTTTGGCCCTGGTGAAACTCCACAAAAGTCTCAGTCCACCACACGGGGGCCCTGAATGGGGGTAGACTTGTCCCCAGCAGGGGCGGAGCTAAGAGCTGCCCGGGAAAGAAGGCATGACCCTGGGCAAGAGGACTGTGCTCCTCCGAGGACGATTTCCTGAGAGGGCTGACAGCTGCGGGTGGTCAGCTGCTCTCCTAGCAGCAGCGACATCTGTGTGGGGGGCTGCTGTGTCCACGACAACACACTTTACTTTGGCACACTTTGTCAAGGGCAGATACTGGTCGTGACTGATTTACTCTAGTTGGACATGATCCTGTATTAGAACTCAGAAGTTTGCTGGTCTTTGAGGACAGACTCTCTCGACAGATAAACAAATGGGCCACTTGCTCAGGAGGCTTCCTTGGGTCTCATGTCCCCTCTTAACGGACCTCTTGTGAGCTTAAGACGGGTGCCTGGCCGTGAGGTCTCGAATTCTTCATTACAAAGTGAGGAAATCCATATTCACGTCCTTGAAGGTCCTGATAACCTGGCTAATTTGAAGGAAATGGGCCTGATTTTATCAGACACATCATTCAGAAACCAAGGAGTGCTCTGCCTACTTCTTCCCTCCATCCTCTGAGGCAAGAACACTGGACTGAATAACATGGTCAGGCTTGATTCCCTCCAGAGCTACAGAGAGCTTTCGAGATGACCCACAACAGCATAACTTCTAAAACGTCTCTACCTCTGATTTTGAGAGATATTAAATAGTGGTCTATTTAGAAGATGAGGTAGTTAAATACATCTTCCTCAAGTTAACATTAATGATCATTTACAGAAATGTTCCAAGTGGGCAGAAAGGCAGAAGCAGCCCAGAAGAAAGAGTGACTTGAGGTGAAAACCTGGTGCCATATGGCCTCGGTCTGAGAACGCACAAGCAGTATCAGAGGCTGAGGCTCGTCCAGGCCAGCCCACGGAAACAGGTTCCAGAAGCGCAGCTGCTTACCCCATTCTCGCTGGTGGGAGTGGTCGCAGAGTGAGTCCCAAAAAGACACGCCGTATGTTCTGTACGCCGTTTTAAGAGAGAGTCTACCTCTGAGAGGTACTGCAGTGTTGTCTCTCCCACTAAATTAGGTTTAGAAAAAAACGAAACAGAAACAGACTCAAATTCTCCTGAGCTGCCTTTTTCCATGTAACGTCGACGACTAAGATTTACACTTTGAAAACAGCGAAACTGTGACGCTTACTCGGTTAAACTGGAACAAAGTCAGGGGCAAGAGAATTGCTTAAATAGTGGATAATAAAAATTAAGGAATCCAGAAACTGTAGGTCTGAGACAGACGGTAATGTTACAAGATTTTATTTCCAGCACCAGTTCTTCCTTTGTGTGTGTGTGAGTGTGTGTGCGTACGTGTCTGTATGTGTGTGTGGAGGGGGGCATGCGTGTGCATACGTGTGTGTGCGTGAGTGCGTTGTGTGCATACGTGTGTGTGTGCGTGTGTGCATGCGTGTATGTGCGTGTTGTGCGTGTGTGTGCTTCACGTTCAGCCAGACACCACCGCACGCCTGCTCGTTTTGCTAAAGGTCAGCTGCAGCTGCGAGCTAAGCGCCGTTCAAGGCCTGGCGTCTGCCTGGGGCGTCTCATTTGATTCCTGCATCTCGCCCCACGCAGACACACTGGGTGACTTCTCACTCATTGGTAGATGTTGGAATGAGACCTACTCATATTACTAACAATTTGGAAGGCATTCACCCATGAATCGAGGGGTCCCAAAAGTGCACACTACTTGGATGCTTTCTTAGACATGACAGTCGGCCAGTTTTAGGATTTCTAGACAAAGTATAAATTTCCATTTGGTCTTCCTGCTTTAGCAAACTGGTATTGATACATGCACACTGAAAATAGAGGCATCCCTCCAGCAAATTCATATTTTTTAAGTGCATGATTATTAAACACAACCAGCTAAAGGGAAAAAATTATACCCCTGAATAAATGATAAAATTACAGTGTTTTCTTGTAGTCCATGAATACTGAAAATTTCAATTAACCAAGTGAAAAGGCATTGAATGTGCCAGCAGGATTTATATCCCAGACTAATGACCATCATCTGCATTCTATTTAGCTAATGAAGGTTTGGAACACTTGTGGGTAATTAAGGGAAAGCTGATGGGAGGAAATTCGAACCACGGAAAGATCAAATCTATTTATGTCTGCGTTTAAAGCTAAACATATCTAATAGTTCACTCAATCAAGGCATAATGTCTGTTCATTTGGGATAAGATAGATGCTCTTAAGTTAAATAGGCAGGTTAGCTCCCAAAACACGAAATTCATTCCTCATTCATTCATTCCATACTTACTAAACAGCTTCCGTGTTCCTCTGTCCTTACGGAGCAACACAACGGCGCCAGGATTCCCCTGACGTGTCCCCACGACTTTCCCTGCTCCGACCGAATTACGCTCACAGCCCTGGTTTTAACTTTACCCAAGTAACTTGTGACCCCCTGTCTGTCACGCCGGCCATGGCACGCCTGTGGTCCTGGGACGTGATGGGAAAACACGCGGTGTTTTAGAAACCCTTGCTGGGTCCCTGCCATAACTGACAGATTTGTGTTTAACAAAGGGGCTGCTTCAAGAACCTCCAGTCCTAGGATCTATGTCACTGCTAAAAACGGGTCACCTAGGGGGTGCCTGGGTGGCTCAGTGGGTTAAGCCTCTGCCTTCGGCTCAGGTCATGATCTCAGGGTCCTGGGATCGAGCCCCACATCGGGCTTTCTGCTCAGCGGGGAGCCTGCTTCCTCCTCTCTCTCTCTCTGCCTGCCTCTCTGCCTACTTGTGATCTCTGTCTGTCAAATAAGTAAATAAAATCTTTAAAAAAAAAAAAAAAGGGTCACCTAGCTGCTCGGCCATGGCGGCGACTCAATCTTAGCTGCACACGTTCGTGGGTTTTGTTGTTGTTGTTGTTTTCAGAATCCCTTCCATGTCTGAAAGGAGAGCCAAATTAGAAAAAGAAAAAGAAAGAAATCAGCAAAATCAGAGCTTACACATAGCCAGCTGGGCATAACTCGAAGCCCGTGGGTCTCCAACATTCACGGCACCTGGAGGTCTGGTTACACAGGTGGTTGGGCCCCGCCTCCCGTTTCTGCCGCAGGGGTGCGGGGTGGGACCCAACCGTGCACTCTTCTAATACACTCTCAGGTGAGGTTGATGCTCTTGGTCTGGGAACCATCTCTTGGAATCAGCGATCTCAGCTTTACCCAAAGGAAGTCAACAACAGTGATAACTGTGCCTTTTATGACCTCACAGGAGAGGAAAAGTGTCTCTGAATTTCCATAAGTACAATTTTAATTAGTGACAATACTAACATCTTCTAATATTTACATAAACATTCTAACCTCTAAAGCCCCTTGACACACATTGTTTTACTTCAACTCCCAAACGACACTGTAAGGTCATGTTCTTGTAGGACACCAGGAATCAGGAAGGGTAAGTGACTTGCCCAAAGTTTCTTAACTCGTTAGAAGTCAAACCAAGACTCAGGTCACTGACATTCAGAAATATTTCTAGTGTCGAATTGTACTGAGAAGTGTACTCTGGGATCATCCAAGTACAAGAAGAAATTCATTTAAAAAGTCAAAAAGTGGGGTGTCTGGGTGGCTCCGTGGGTTAAGCCGCTGCCTTCGGCTCAGGTCATGATCTCAGGGTCCAGGGATCGAGCCCCGCATCGGGCTCTCTGCTCAGCGGGGAGCCTGCTTCCCTCTCTCTCTGCCTGCTGCTCTGCCTACTTGTGATCTCTGTCTCTCTCATCAAATAAATAAGTAAAATCTTTAAAAAAAAAAAAAAAAACTAACAAAGTGAGGTTGCTCTAGTCTAACAATATCAATGTCAAAGTTCCTTTACTAGTTTTTTTCTTACTCAGCACCATTCTTAAAAGCTAATGAGCCTTTGCACTCATTGTGAATCATATAAAAGAGATTTTTTTAAATCTCCCTTAAAAGGGCTAGGTGGAACAGAAACTGAGAAATGTCCATTTAAAGTCCAAATACAAAGATAAGGTCGGCAGCAACCGCAAACTCTAGGAGAGAGTGCCACTGGAAGGAGAGGGTTGCTTTCCAGTACCTCCTCCTTCCTGCAGGGAGGGAGCTTTGCTGTTTCCCCAGGTCGGCATCTGTGGGCAGGTGACCAGGAGGAAACTCTGGATGTGCAGACAGTGGAAGGAATTCCATAGTTTACAAATAGCACAGAGGTTTTAAAAACAAAAACAAAACAAAAAACCGATGGGACCCGAGGCTGCTGTCCACAAACATCCCCCACCAGAAGGGCCATGAAGAGGACAGACTAGAGTCTGCACCCGCACACCCTGACCCTGACCAGGAGGATCCTGTGAGATGCGGGCAGTGGTGCACTCCGGGGCACGGGCAGGAGAAGCTGTCAGAACACATTTCACGCACTTTATGACAGTATTTGAACATGGCCAATTAGTGCCAGGAGGAGAGAGCAGAGGAACAAAGAGCCTCAATGAAGACCCAACAAACAACCTATTGGGACAAATGACACCCACTGGTGGTGTCAAGCTTCGTCTCTCAAAGCTGCAGACCAGGTCTCTCTAAAGCCATCAACTTACTATAACAGGGCTGGACACGGCTACCCCGGGTCATCCCACTGTTCCTCCCAGAGCAGAATATCCTAATCTGACCTGTCCGGAGCTGAAGAGAAGAGGGACGGAAGGAACTGAGACAGACAAGAAGACCAGAGTGTTCCTGTGCATGCCGACTGGAAAACCACAGGAGGGAAACGCCACACTCAAACTCCATGTCTGTTGGCACCTGGAATTCTGGAGTCAGGAGCTCTGACACTTTAAATACCAGGAGGACATCAATTATTTTGTAAGATTGTTTCTCAATATTTAGGAATGGAGAGCCTTCAGATCTCTCCGAACGTGACTGTAATCTCTACTGTCCTCTACACAAATGCCTGGACGGGCCTGGCTCCCCTCCGCGCCGCACGTCCCTGAGGCCACAGGGCGACTCTTCATCATCTCCGCACCCTGTACTTCCGCACGGTCCTGCGTGCACCAGTGAGGCACAGCGAGAACTTCGGGATGTTCGCTGATTGCACAGGGACTAAGAGGAGGGAGCAGGGGGAGGAGAGAGGAAGAAGTGGGGAAGGAGCGACAGGGATCGGGGCAGGGGAAGAAGGGCGAGTAACGCTAACGCGGGCATAACAGCCTCCAGCGGGGAAAGTGCTGGGAGCCGAACCGTGTCCCCCGGAAGGAGATGCTGATGTCCTAACCCCTGCTACCTCTGAATGGGACCTTATTTGGAAATAGTGTCTTTACAGACGCTCTGGTTAGATGAAGCCATTGGGGTGAGTCCGAACCCAATACGACCGACGTTCTTACAAAAAAAGGGAAATTCAGCGGCGCCTGGGTGGCTCAGTGGGTTTAGTGTCTGCCTTTGCCTCAGGTCATGATCCCAGGGCCCTGGGATGGAGCCCCACACTGGGCTCTCTGCTTCTTGGGGAACCTGCTTCTCCCTCTCCCTCTGCCTGTCACTCCCCCTGCTTGTGCGCGCTCGCTCTCTCTCTCTCTCTCTCTGTCAAATAAATAAATAAACCTTCTAAGAAAAGGGGGGACATCTGGACACATACGCACACAGAGGGGCGACGAGGCAAAGACAGCCCTGGGATGATGGAGGCAGAGGCGGACGGACGCAGGTGCGAGCAAACGAACACGGTGGACGGCGCCCCCCCCCCCCCCCCCCCCGCAGCTGGGAGAGGCCAGGAAGGATCCATCCAGTCTCCAAGACAGCACGGCCCTGCTGATGCGCCACTTTTGAACTTCAAGCCTCAGGAACTGTGATGCGATAAACTATTGTTCAAACCACCCAGTGAATGCTCGCTACGGTGGCCCAGCATTCTGATACCGTAGTGCATGACCAGTACCTCCACCTACTAAACAACTGTAACAGTGATTGACAAACCATTCCCATGGAGGGGCAGACAGTAAATATTTTAGACTTTGGGAGCCAAAAGGTCTCTGTTACAATTCAACTGCATCAATACAGCAGGAAGGAAGTCATGGAAAATACACAAATGAGTAAGGATGGCTGTGTTCCAACACAACTTGATTTTACACACACTGAAATTTAAATTACATAGGATTTTCATGTGTCAAAAAATATTCTTCTTCTGCTTTCTTTTCAACTATTTTAAAATGTGAAAACCGCACTTAGCTTGCCGGCTGTTCAAAAAGAGGCAGTGGGCCAGATTTGTCCTGCCGGCAACAGTTCGTGCCTCTGGGTACAGATCTAGGAATCAAAGACACCTGACTCTAGTCTTGATTCCACTAATTACTATTTTCGTCATTGTGATGAAATCACTGGCTTCCATCTTCGAGAGAACACAATAGGGTGCGCGGGTGGCTCAGTCAGTTAAGCATCCGACTCTAGATTTCAGCTCAGGTCCCGATCTCATGGGTTGTGGGATCAAGCCCCACGTCCGGCTCTGCCCTCAGCAGGAACCTGCTTGGACAGTCTCTCCCTCTGCCCCTTTCCCCACTTGCACATACACTCTCTCTTTCTCTTTTTCTCTCTCTCTCAAATAGATAAGCAAATCTTTAAAAAGATTAAAAATAAATTTTAAAAAAGAGAACATGATAGACTTTTCTCTACCCACATAGAAAGTTATTATGAGGATGAGATGAAAATCGTGTACTTCAAAGTACTTTGTATGCATAGTGGCATTGATACTGGCTACACTATCTTACTCTTCAGAAACAAACATTAACACTACGGTCAAGATGATGACCCCTGACTAGTCATGGGGCCAAGGCGGGCGGAAGCGAAGACAGAAGCCCTTCGATCACCCACATCTCCAGATACATCGGCAAGTGGACAAGGAGATGCAAACCACACACAAAGCCATGAGCAAATGGACTTTCTGAGGAAGACAGCAAGTCCAAGGCAAACGGTCATCAGCTTTGGTCATATCTAACCCTGCACTACTGCTGAACCGAGTTTCTTCTTCCAGGGATCGCTGTGGGCGAGGACAGTTTGCTGCTGGGAGGCTGCACGGTGACTCAGCCCGTCCCCCATCCATCATCCATCATCCATCATCCACTAAACCTCCTCTGGCCATCTTGAGCCCATTCCTATAGTGCCAACAGCTGACAAAGTCATAAATATCACTCTCCGTGCAGAATCGTCTTCACACTCACCACCCTAAAGAGCTGGAACACTGCCCTGGGCTCTGCAGGGACTGGACTAGAGCTGACAGCTCCAGATTTGCAGGTCTGGCACAAGGCGAAGCCAGAAAGAGCACCAAGGAACAAAGAAAATAGATCGCGGGAGGGAGGATCACTTGCTCACACGGCGTAGGGCTGTGGACCTCCCGGAACGGAGTCATGCCCGGAGCTGCTGAGACCAGGCCCTTGCAAGCGACTGGCATCACCAGCCGTGGCCATAAATCCTTACAAAGGACTTTTTACTCCAAAGTAATTATTCCCGCTTTCCTTCGTTCCCAAGACTGTGTGTTTCCTGGACGCAGAGAGGAGCGCGGTCACTAAGCTTCTTCTCAGTTCCTGACCCCTCACACTCGCGAGTGAGGGGAAGAGACTCCACATCCTCGGGCGGCTCCTGGCCGCTCCCAGGGTCCATGCTCTCACCCTCCCTGCTGTGTCTCCCCATCCCCACCCCCACCCTGGCAGCCGCCACCTGCCTTCCTAAGAACAGAGAGAAAGCCGTGGTTACTACACATCTCCGGGCAACGGGACTCCTTCTTCTAAAAGACCCACATAAAAGCCTGGTGAGGCCAGAGATGTCCTCCTTGGGAGCAAGGCAGCTTCATGGAAAGGGAATGGCCCAAATCCTCGCTCTGCCCCTTGGATGGGGACGGGGCTCCTCACTTAAGGTCTCTGAGCCTCAATTCCATACCTGTAAAATGGGAGTGAGACCACTTACCTTAGAGTATTTTGTAAGAATTCGGGGGTGGGGGGCGCTCAGTGGGAGGCCTATTATTCATTCTGAGAACTCTGGATTCTTCTCCAGCTCTGTCTCCGGCCACATCTACTCTACAGACGTCACAAATACCCATGTACAGGGCTAGCCCTGTGCCATAAGCCCACAGTGCTGAATGAGAAAGCAAGGGAAAAGCTACAAAGCTACAAAGTTACTTGAAGCCTGGACTCCACAAGAGAAAGTGGCTGGGAGCAGGGCGGGAGCAGCAGCCCTGCATAATCTTTGGGTTGTTATAAACTGGCAAATCTTCATGCTCCTGGTTCAACCAGATGGAAGACGACTTGTGCTATGAAGTATATTGGTCTCAAGCTTGGTTCTAGGTGCTTGATGACAAGAGTCCCTCCTTCACACTGGTCAGGAAAGGGGGGGTTAAACTGGAAGGAAGGTGCTCAGCCTTTGGAGAGGTGCTGACCAGCAGGGGTGGGGGTATCTTTTATCATAAGGCTTTAACACAACGTCTTTCTTTCTCTTTTCCACGGTGACTCTGTGTACTAATAGAGATCTAAATATATCCATCTTTAAAAAAAAAAAAAAGAAAGAAAGAAAGAAAAAGAAAACAAAACCAGCGATGTTAACTTGAAATCCAAGCTGATGAATTACCAACGTGTAAATTGGAGGGCGGGGGTGGGGGTGGGACGGGAGGAAGAAGGCCAAGAGAGAAAGACATTTTCATAATCACCAACTATTACAAATCACTTAAATGGACACACAGCAGTAAGGAGGGGTGTAAGACCCTGCGTGATGGGTTCCTGTTTAAAAGCCCAGGACTGTCATCAATAAATGAAAGTTGATGCACCATTATCTCAGACGCTGTAAGTGGTGGTTTGACAAAAAATCAATGGCTGCACAATTTTCCTGTACACCGAAAATAAACAGATCTCGCTTGCCATAAGCACATTCCAGAATTAGAGCCCGACGCGGTCCTTGTCCTCGCTCGAAACTGCTGCCTCTTCGTTTCTTCGCAGAGTCTGTTTTGAGTTGCACCTGCACAAGCTCTCCAAGTGAACGGCTAATGAGAGATGATTAGAGTGTTCCCCAGGGCTTGGGGAAATCCCATGCTTCATTTTTATTTTCATTTCTTTCCCACTGCCCTGGGCCCATTTATTCAAGAAACGTTACTGAGCACTCACGGTGCAGGCGTTAGGCTGGGTTCTGCGGGGAGGACGTTGCTGAAGAAGATGTGACGCATGCCTTGAGAGACAATAAGCAAACGTGCGAAGCTTCCCAGATGCTTTGGAGAAGTTCTTCTGGGTTCTGACCCTCATTTTCTCCTCTTCTGTGTCTTCCTTTCTTCCTGTGTGATCCCGTTTTATTTTGTGCCACTTCCGAACTTGGCTCATATTTCACCCCCATATTGTACGTATTTGATCATGCCCCACGTCCCTTCTTTGGAAGCAGAGGCCACGCCCTATTCCTATTCCTATTCTAAAGGTCACAATGGCAGGCACATCGTTGTGATTTCTGTTTTTTTAATTTGTTGAATATAAACATAATCCATCTAATTCTATGGCTGCAAGGACTAGTATGTTGTGGCCGTTCTACATGTGTACGCTCGTCCCTGATCCCCAACCCCCGCCCCCCGCAAGCTTCACATTGATTATTCTGCTAGATATCTACTGCTTATTCAGTATCTGCACTGGACTGTCCCACAGGCATCTCCAACTTCAGTCTTCCGAGACTGAACACATTTATTCCCTCCTGAGAAACTGTCACCGATCCCTCAGATATTGCTTAATGGTGCGACCATCATATTCCCTCTTTCAACCACAAATCTCCGTATCTTTTGACTCTTCTCTCTTCCTTACCCATCACATTCTGTTGATTTGACTACAGACAACTCTCAAGTCATCAAGTTTTCTTCTTGATCGTCTGAGACTAGTTGTATTTGGGCACCAACTGTTTATAATAGCTGAAGCCAAGTTATAACTGAGAGTGCCTAAGAAAATGTGTGATCATAAGAAATAAGAAACTGGGACAAACTCCTAAGTAGCCCTGATATTTGTTTAGATGAAGAGAAAGAAGAACCAGCTAAAGAAATTAAGAAAAAGCAGTCGGAGGAGGAAAGGCAGAGGGTTGTCACAGAATAGCACTTCCTCAAAGAAACCCAGGAGAGCACTTCCTCAAAGAAACCCTCCCTGATCTTCCAGATCAGAATCAGAATCCCATTCTCTGTGCTCCCGCCTCCCACCACACCAGCCCCTGCAGACCGCTTGCCACAGCACCGCGGAGCTCGCTACGTGTCTGTACCTCACAGAGTATTAGTTCCCCGAAGGCAGGGACCGTCGGCGGCAGCGAAGGGCACGGGCAGGAGGCACAGGCAACGCTCAGTGAGTACTTGTTGAACAACTGAAGAGACGAATGATGAAATAAATGAGCGAGATTCAGTGAAAAAAGCACATAAGGATTGAAAAATGTCCCTGACTTTAATATTTAGGAAGATTGCTGGGTGACTTCTATTCTCTTTTGCCACATATATCCATTTAACTCATCAGTTTCACAGATGAGATTCAAAAATTTGAGATAAAATGAAAAGCCACATGCCTGTCACTTGGCCTTCCTTCCCAGAGCCATCACTAGAAAGACGGGTGGATGGCTCTGAATAAGTGAAAATGGGTTTTATCCTGTGGTTTTCACCCAGGTAGCCTATCAGCGTCATTACCTCCTTTAAGAGATGGAAAGTTAAACACATCATTTCAAAATTGCTTCACCAAATAGTAATCTCTTTAAGCCACAGAAGTTTTAAGCAAATTGTGATTAACTCCACTCTTAGCAATCTTGAATTTTTGGTTTTTATATCCTGTACATGCTATAGTCATATCCCCTCTATTTGGAAATCATTGCAAAATAGGACAAAACATTATTTATCATTATAAGACCCCAAGTTGCTGATATAAAAGGAGTAATTTATTTTATTTTAAAGATTTTATTTATTTATTTGACAGAGATCACAAGTAGGCAGAGAGGCAGACAGAGAGAGAGGGAAGCAGGCTCCCTGCTAAGCAGCGAGCCTGATGCGGGGCTCGATCCCAGGACCCTGAGATCATGACCTGAGCCGAAGGCAGAGGCTTCACCCACTGAGTCACCCAGGCGCCCCTAAAAGGAGTATTTTAATGACAAATTCCTAGACAAATGAATGGAACGGTACCTCCAACAGATTGCTAATGTTTTGTTTTTAGAATTACAAATGAGGAGAACTTGAAATAAAGAGAACTAGAAATGGAAAACAAGTAAGTACAGTCTATAGACAACAAATGGCCTTCAGGACATGAGGTAAAGAATCGGAAGAGAATGTATTTCAGCATTTTCTGAGAGCTGCAGCTAGCCCAGCCTGTGCAAACGTGATGATGATCAATGAACTGCCTTTGTTCTCTTACTCTACCAGTGAGTGTCATTTGCACACACGGGATGGTTACAGCAGAGACCTCTGGAAGGATTTGCTCTATTCCTCAGCCTTGCCCTGTGGGCAGTTGAGGAAGACCAATTCAATCCTTCCCGTCGACAACATACACAGACTGGATCTCCAGGACACTTGTGAAATCTGGCCGAAACCATATTCTAGAGCAGATAAGCCAGCTTTCTGTAAATTAGAAGCCTTTTTCCCCCCAATGCATTTTGAAAAACCATTTCCTAGAGTGGTCTGCCAGAAGATGAAGGAAGCCCAAATGCCCCGAATGAGTTGTGCTGTGCCGCAGGCTGCACGGACACAGTTTACTGTAGGAAGCCCCACGGCACAGCAGAGGAACGATTCACATCTCACATCAAGTCTTCCTCTATTCTTTCGATCACAAAGATTGAGGCTGGAGTTCAGAAAAACCATTTCTGTACTGTTTAATTGGATATCTCAGCATCTTTAAAGGACTGCGAGAGGACAACTGTACATTGTTCAAGGACGGCTGGGCGCTTTGGACTGTTCCAGAGAAGCAATGACCATGAAATATCAGTGTAATAACATGGTAGCCAAAGTCTGAGATTTGTAGTCAAATACACACATTGTCTCGAATAGCGATTCATTGTAACAGGACGACTCTGTACCAGGCACTGAACTTCCTGGACCTTCTTCACCATAAAATGTAAAGTTTCCTTGACTGTGTAATGAAAACAAGCCAAAAACCCCACTTCACAGCATGGTGAGGACTAAATGTGATCATATACGTGCTTGGCTCAGACAGCTGATAGATATTCAGGAAATATCGTTTTCTCTTCTACTCCGAGCTTTTTTTTTTTTAAGATTTTATTTATTTATTTGAGAGAGAGACAGAGAGTGTAGATCGAGCAGGTGCAGAGGAGGGGCCGAGGGAGAGAGAAACACACCCCCCTGAGCAGGGGGGCCTCCACGACGCGGGGCTCGGTCCCAGCAACCTGAGATCCTGACCTAAGCTGAAGGCAGACACTTAACTGACTGAGCCACCGAGACGCCCCCACTGTGAGCCTTTCTTAAAAAATTAGACTAGAAAAGGAAGTTTATCTATCAAATAATTTTTGGCAGAGTACTAAACTAATAATAAGATGGGCATATCATAGTAGGAATACAGTATTTTATTACATAAGATGTTACTAAAAAGAAAAAATGGCATTAATTATATGTTGCCATTGATTATATAAAGCACTACAATTTCAGAAATGTTAAAATATGAAAATATTAATATTAAAATATGCACATATTTTCATAAAATCAACGTGTGCCTAAGAGTCCAGATAAACTTGAGAGATGCAACAGAAGCAAGAACTGGGAGGCAGGAAATTCCATATCGCCTCCTGTCTCTATCTGGAGGAGAAAAAACTCACGAATGTACAGGCCCAAGTGTTCAGCCGCTGCTCAGCTGGGAGTTCCGTCAAGGGCCAGCCCCCAGTTTACACCCGTAGCTAGACGACCAGCAGAAGCAAACAGAAGAAGTAAAGGGTATTTGAGGAGGTTTTACCATCAGCTTTTTAAATTCATAGTTGATTTCCATCTTAGAGCTTCCTGACGGTTTTAAGTATTTCAAGTGCGTGGTTCTAAATCTGCTCGCACACCACGTGGGGGTAGCTCCATGGCTTGTGGAGGGACACTTAGAGCTTTCCTGACCACGGTTATGTAACCTCTAGCGACATTTAGTGGTGTCTTCCTCAAATTACAACCAGGTGTCCCACAGGGGTAGGACAACGCCTGAGACAGAATGACTAAGCAAACTTCTCCTTCATCCACAGCATGAGTGATGTCTCCATAATCTCGCCTGACAGGTTATTAAGACGTCTTCTGGAGGTCTTCTTCTACAAGTGGTGGGAGTTAGTATCATTGCAATCTTATATACTGTACACAGTTTGGTATTTTCTGCATACCCTTTATTTCATTATTAGAATTATAGAGCTAGAAGATACCCGAGGGATTATTTAATCCAATTCTCTCATTTGCAGATTATAAGACTGTGAACAACTATGCTAGCCCAAGGTCATTCAGCTGTGTAAAGGCAGATCCAGGCCTTGAACAAGGCCTCCCAATTCCAAATGTCTTGTGCTCTCAATTAAATTAATTTGCTATTCATAAAGTACAGATTAAAGTATTAGCTATGCATATCCTTCAGTAGTTCTTCTTTGAGCACTCAATACGTAGTGAAGTGTGTTAAAAGAATATTTACAGTTGTCAGATAGTGTGAGATGAATTAGGGAATGATACATTTTAAAAAGTCAGTGAAAACTAGTAATTAACACTTATATAATTGTGACTACCCAGTGAAGTGAGTAGTTATTTTCCCCCATTTTACAGCCAAAAAGATTGAAGCATAGAGAGCTCCTGGTAATTACGAACACAAAAAAAACAAAAACAAAACAAAACAAAAAAACCCACAAAAATTACATAGAAAAGTAAATGCAATCATAATACACTACATGGTTTAGCTATGACAGTAACATGGGCTCAGAAATATAAACCACAATTTTAGAACATAACCACCGTTGGAAGACAAGGTAGAGAGTGTGTGTTGAAGAACGGAGCCAGGGAGTCAAATATAGTAAGAATATAAAAATACTAAATCATCAGTTTCTACAGCAGCCATTAATGGAAACTATCTAAATTGAAAAATCGAGACAAAAATAATAATATAAACACAGAGATATGTGTGGAGGTAAATCCAGATGAAAAAGAGAGAATGTGGTTATCCGTGGAGAGTCGGCTCAAAGGTGGGGAGGGGTTTGGTTTTTAATTATAAGGTTTAAAGAACTATGTGATACTTTAAAATATATGTGCATTTAGACTATGACAAAATATAAAATCAAATTTAAAACCAAGACATAATAAAGGCAAATCACTAAAAATCTTATTTTCAAATTATGTATAAAAGACATTTCACAAGTATCTCTAAATTTTTTACACAATGATTTTATGTCACTTGTAAAAGATAAAAAACATTAATCAGAGTCTGTACTCAAATAAAGGCCTTGTTCTTATAATTAAAAGATTGGCAAATAAATACACATCGATATACTAGTTGAAATAAAATATTTGTGGGTATATGTATTGTTTTTTATGATTCTCCTCTTTAACTGAGATTTTAAATTAAGCAACCAGTATCCCAATCCTGTTGGTACAGACACAGCTAGTACCATGGTATGTCTTCCAGATTCCCTATGCAGAACTATGGCACTCACTCCCCCAGATGCTGGGCATGTTGGGAGCAATGGCTCTCAGCCGAGCTGCTCTCCAGTCATTGCCTCCAGCTAGAAAATGTCATCTAGGCCAAGGTTGCCAACTCTTTTCCAATAAGGATCAACATGGTGGTATAGACTTAGTACTTTTGACTCAAGATGCAATAACTTTGAGCTCACTCCAGAGCTCTTCTGGGACCTGCTGAGGCCTCTGTTGGAACTGCCCAGTCCTGTTTCCTTCCTGCCTTCCTTCCACAGGTGCTGGTCCCATCACACATACCCCAATAAATTTCTTATACACAAATCTCCACGTCGGAGTGTGTTCCAGGGAACCTGACATAAGATAACCAAAGAAGAGTCATTTTACTGTCCTAGTAGGTATGCTACCATCATAATTTTGGTTTAAAAGACTTTCAAGAAAAAGTTCCTTCTTAATATCCAAAAAACAAAGTATCAAATTTTTAAATGGGCAGAAGACATAAACAGACATTTCTCCAAAAAAGACATACAGATGGCCAGGAGACGCATGAAAAGATGTAGGACGCTCAACCGCACCCACCATCAGGGAAATGCAAACCAGAAGTACAATGAGACACCACCTCGTGCCTGCCAGAATGGCCAAAATCAAAACTACGAGAAAGAGCAAGTGTTGGTGAGGATGTGGAGAAAAAGGAACCTTCCTGCACTGTCGGTGGGAAACAGATAGGGTTCCTCACTAAATTAAAAACTGAATTACTATATGATCCCATAATCCCACTATTGAGTATTTACCCGACCGGTACAAAAACTCTAATCCGAAAAGATGCATGCACCCCTGCTTATTACAACATTATTCACAACAGCCGAACAACGGAAGCACCGAAGTGTCCAACAGATGAAGGGATAATGAAGGAGTGGCGCGTGCGCGGGCATAAACATGGGAACGTTACTCAGCCGTAAGAAAGAACGAAATCTTGCCATTGGGACAACACAAAATGAGCGAGAGGATATAATGCTCAGCAAAATAGGCCAGTCAAAAAAGGACAAATACCATGGGATTCCCTCACGTGGAATTTTACAAACAAAACAAACAGAAAAAGAGAAATCGAGAAACAGACTCTTAACTCCAGAGAACAAACCAGTGGTTACCAGAGGGCAGGTGGGTGACATGGGTGCAGGTGGGTGACATGGGTGACGGGGATCAAAGAGCGTCCTTGCCGTGACGCACACTGAGCGACGTGCAGAATTCTCGAATCACCACACTGTACCCCAAAACTAATGTAACGTTCTATGTTAGTTATACGGAATTAAAATTAAAAACTTTAAAAAAGAGGGGGAGGAGTCAAGATGGCGGAGAAGTAGCAGCTGAGACTACTTCAGCTAGCAGGAGATCAGCTAGATAGCTTATCTAAAGATTGCAAACACCTGCAAATCCATCGGCAGATGGAAGAGAAGAACAGCAATTCTAGAAACATAAAAACAACCACTTTCTGAAAGGTAGGACCGGTGGAGAAGTGAATCCAAAGCGACGGGAAGATAGACCCCGGGGGGAGGGGCCGGCTCCCGGCAAGCGGCGGCGGAGCAACCACGCACAAAATCGGGACTTTTAAAAGTCGGTTCCGCTGAGGGACATCGCTCCAGAGGCTAAACCGGGGCGAAGCCCACGCGGGGTCAGCGTGGCCTCAGGTCCCGCAGGGTCACAGAAGGATCGGGGGTGTCTGAGTGTCGCAGAGCTTGCGGGTATTGGAATGGGAAAACCGGCTGCAGAGACGGAGCCGACAGTGAGCTCGCAGCTCGGTGTTACCTTGAACCGGTTGCAGGCTCGGGGAGCTCGGAGGGCGGCCGGAGGTCAGGCAGACGGGAGTGACTGGGCGCTGTTCTCTGAGGGCGCACTGAGGAGTGGGGCCCGGGCTCTCAGCTCCTCCAGGCCGGAGACCAGGAGGCCGCCATTTGTATTCCCGTTCTCCGGAACTCTACGGAAAGCGCTCAGGGAACAAAAGCTCCTAAAAGCAAACCCGAGCAGATTACTCAGCCCGGCCCCTGGCAAGGGCGGAGCAATTCCATCTCAGGCAAAGACACTTGAGAATCACTACAACGGCCCGTCCCCAGAAGATCAACAAGAAATCCAGCGGAGACCAAGTTCACCTACCAAGGAGTGCGGTTTCAATACCAAGGAGAGCAGCAGAACTCCAGAGGAGGAGAAAGCAAAACACGGAACTCATGGCTTTCTCCCTGTGATTTTTTTTAGTCTCACAGTTAATTTAATATTTTTCTTTTTCATTTTTTTTTCTCGCATTCTGGTAAAAAAATTTTTTTAACTTTTACCCTTTTCTTTTTTAAAGTTTTTTAACTAGTTTATCTAATATATATATATTTTCTTTTTCAAATTTTTTTAATTCATTTTCTTTTTTTTAATTCTTTGCTTTTCTTTCTTTCTTTCTTTTCTTTTTGTTTTTCTTTCTTCCTTTTTGAACCTCTTTTTATCCTCTTTCTCTCCCCTCACGATTTGGGATCTCTTCTGATTTCGTTAAAGCATATTTTCCTGGGGTTGTTGCCACCCTTTTAGTATTTTACTTGCTCCTTCATATACTCTTATCTGGTCAAAATGACAAGACAGAAAAATTCACCACAAAAAAAAAAAAGAACAAGAGGCAGTATCGAAGGCTAGGGACCTAAACAATACAGACATTGGTAATATGTCAGAATGACAATTCTCAAGGTTCTAGCCGGGCTCGAAAAAGGCATGGAAGATATTAGAGAAACCCTCTCGGGAGATATAAAAGCGCTTTCTGGAGAAATAAAAGAACTAAAATCTAACCAAGGTGAAATCAAAAAAGCTATTAATGAGGTGCAATCAAAAATGGAGGCTCTCGCTGCTAGGATAAATGAGGCAGAAGAAAGAATTAGTGATATAGAAGACCAGATGACAGAGAATAAAGAAGCTGAGCAAAAGAGGGACAAACAGCTACTGGACCACGAGGGGAGAATTCAAGAGATAAGTGACACCATAAGACGAAACAACATTAGAATAATTGGGATTCCAGAAGAAGAAGAAAGAGAGAGGGGAGCAGAAGGTATACTGGAGAGAATTATTGGGGAGAATTTCCCCAATATGGCAAAGGGAACGAGCATCAGAATTCAGGAGGTTCAGAGAACGCCCCTCAAAATCAATAAGAATATGCCCACACCCCGTCACCTAATAGTAAAATTTACAAGTCTTAGTGACAAAGAGAAAATCCTGAAAGCAGCCAGGGAAAAGAAGTCTGTAACATACAATGGTAAAAATATTAGATTGGCAGCAGACTTACTGACAGAGACCTGGCAGGCCAGAAAGAGCTGGCATGATATATTCAGAGCACTAAATGAGAAAAACATGCAGCCCAGAATACTATATCCAGCTAGGCTATCATTGAAAATAGAAGGAGAGATTAAAAGCTTCCAAGGACAAACAAAAACTGAAAGAATTTGCAAACACCAAACCAGCTCTGCAGGAAATATTGAAAGGGGTCCTCTAAGCAAAGAGAGAGCCTACAAGTGGTAGATCAGAAAGGAACAGAGACCATATACAGTAACAGTCACCTTACAGGCAATACAATGGCACTAAATTCATATCTCTCAATAGTTACCCTGAATGTTAATGGGCTAAATGCCCCTGTCAAAAGACACAGGGTATCAGAATAGATAAAAAAACAAAACCCATCTATATGTTGCCTCCAAGAAACTCATTTTAAGCCCAAAGACACCTCCAGATTTAAAGTGAGGGGGTGGAAAAGAATTTACCATGCTAATGGACATCAGAAGAAAGCAGGAGTGGCAATCCTTATATCAGATCAATTAGATTTTAAGCCAAAGACTATAATAAGAGATGAGGAAGGACATTATAATATACTCAAAGGGTCTGTCCAACAAGAAGATCTAACAATTTTAAATATCTATGCCCCCAACGTGGGAGCAGCCAACTATATAAACCAATTAATAACAAAATCAAAGAAACACATCAACAATAATACAATAATAGTAGGGGACATTAACACTCCCCTCACTGAAATGGACAGATCATCCAAGCAAAAGATCAGCAAGGAAATAAAGGCCTTAAACGACACACTGGACCAGATGGACATCACAGATATATTCAGAATTTTTCATCCCAAAGCAACAGAATACACATTCTTCTCTAGTGCACATGGAACATTCTCCAGAATAGATCACATCCTCGGTCCTAAATCAGGACTCAACCGGTATCAAAAGATTGGGATCATTCCCTGCATATTTTCAGACCACAATGCTCTAAAACTAGAACTCAACCACAAAAGGAAGTTTGGAAAGAACCCAAATACATGGAGACTAAACAGCATCCTTCTAAAGAATGAATGGGTCAACCGGGAAATTAAAGAAGAATTGAAAAAAATCATGGAAACAAATGATAATGAAAATACAACAGTTCAAAATCTGTGGGACACAACAAAGGCAGTCCTGAGAGGAAAATATATAGCGGTACAAGCCTTTCTCAAGAAACAAGAAAGGTCTCAGGTACACAACCTAAGCCTACACCTAAAGGAGCTGGAGAAAGAACAAGAAAGAAACCCTAAGCCCAGCAGGAGAAGAGAAATCATAAAGATCAGAGCAGAAATCAATGAAATAGAAACCAAAAAAACAATGGAACAAATCAACGAAACTAGGAGCTGGTTCTTTGAAAGAATTAATAATATTGATAAACCTCTGGCCCGACTTATCAAAAAGAAAAGAGAAAGGACCCAAATAAATAAAATCATGAATGCAAGAGGAGAGATCACAACTAACACCAAAGAAATACAAACTATTATAAGAACAAACTATGAGCAACTCTACGCCAACAAATTTGACAATCTGGAAGAAATGGATGAATTCCTAGAAACATATAAACTACCACAACTTAACCAGGAAGAAATAGAAAGCCTGAACAGACCCATAACCAGTAAGAAGATTGAAACAGTCATTAAAGATTTTTAATTAAAGATTTTTTGTTTGTTTAAACAAACAAAAGCCCAGGGCCAAACGGCTTCCCGGGGAAATTCTACCAAACATTTAAAGAAGACCTAATTCCCATTCTCCTGAAACTGTTCCAAAAAATAGAAATGGAAGGAATACTTCCAAACTCATTTTATGAGGCCAGCATCACCTTGATCCCAAAACCAGACAAGGATCCCATCAAAAAAGAGAGCTATAGACCAATATCCTTGATGAACACAGATGCGAAAATTCTCACCAAAATACTAGCCAATAAGATTCAACAGTACAATAAAAGTGGGATTTATTCCAGGGCTGCAAGGTTGGTTCAACATCCGCAAATCAGTCAATGTGATACAACACATCAATAAAAGAAAGAACAAGAACCATATGATACTCTCAATAGATGCTGAAAAAGCATTTGACAAAGTACAGCATCCCTTCCTGATCAAAACTCTTCAAAGTGTAGGGATAGAAGGCACATACCTCAATATCATCAAAGCCATCTATGAAAAACCCACCGCAAATTATCATTCTCAATGGAGAAAAACTGAAAGCTTTTCAGCTAAGGTCAGGAACACGGCAGGGATGTCCATTATCACCACTGCTATTCAACATAGTACTACAAGTCCTAGCCTCAGCAATCAGACAACAAAAAGAAATTAAATGCATCCAAATCAGCAAAGAAGTAGTCAAACTATCACTTTTCGCAGATGATATGATACTATATGTGGAAAACCCAAAAGACTCCATTCCAAAACTGCTAGAACTTGTACAGGAATTCAGTAAAGTGTCAGGATATAAAATCAATGCACAGAAATCAGTTGCATTTCTCTACACCAACAACAAGACAGAAGAAAGAGATATTAAGGAGTCAATCCCATTTACAATTGCACCCAAAACCATAAGATACCTAGGAATAAACCTAACCAAAGAGGCTCAGAATCTATACTCAGAAAACTATAAAGTACTCATGAAAGAAATTGAGGAAGACACAAAGAAATGGAAAAATGTTCCATTTTGGAACATTGGATTGGAAGAATAAATACTGTGAAAATGTCTATGCTACCTAAACCAATCTACACATTTAATGCAATTCCTATCAAAGTACCATCCATCTTTTTCAAAGAAATGGAACAAATAATTCTAAAATTTATATGGAACCAGAAAAGACCTCGAATAGCCAAAGGGATATTGAAAAAGAAAGCCAAAATTGGTGGCATCACAATTCCGGACTTCAAGCTCTATTACAAAGCTGTCATCATCAAGACAGCATGGTACTGACTCAAAAACAGACATAGATCAATGGAACAGAATAGAGAGCCCAGAAATAGACCCTCAACTCTATGGTCAACTAATCTTCGACAAAGCAGGAAAGAATGTTGAATGGAAAAAAGACAGCCTCTTCAATAAATGGTGCTGGGAAAATTGGACAGCCACATGCAGAAAAATGAAATTGGACCATTTCCTTACACACACACGAAAATAGACTCAAAATGGATGAAGGACCTCAATGTGCGAAAGGAATCCATCAAACTCCTTGAGGAGAACACAGGCAGCAACCTCTTCGACCTCAGCCGCAGCAACATCTTCCTAGGAACATCACCAAAGGCAAGGGAAGCAAGGGCAAAAATGAACTATTGGGATTTCATCAAGATCAAAAGCTTTTGCACAGCAAAGGAAACAGTTAACAAAATCAAAAGACAACTGACAGAATGGGAGAAGATATTTGCAAACAACATGTCAGATAAAGGACTAGTGTCCAGAATCTATGAAGAACTTAGCAAACTCAACACCCAAAGAACAAATAATCCAATCAAGAAATGGGCAGAGGACATGAACAGACATTTCTGCAAAGAAGACATGCAGATGGCCAACAGACACATGAACAAGTGCTCCATATCACTCGGCATCAGGGAAATACAAATCAAAACCACAATGAGATATCACCTCACACCAGTCAGAATGGCTAAAATCAACAAGTCAGGAAATGACAGATGCTGGCGAGGATGCGGAGAAAGGGGAACCCTCCTACACTGTTGGTGGGAATGCAAGCTGGTGCAGCCACTCTGGAAAACAGCATGGAGGTTCCTCAAAATGTTGAAAATAGAACTGCCCTATGACCCAGCAATTGCACTACTGGGTATTTACCCTAAAGATACAAACGTAGTGATCCAAAGGGGCACGTGCACCCGAATGTTTATAGCAGCAATGTCCACAATAGCCAAACTTTGGAAAGAACCTAGATGTCCATCAACAGATGAATGGATCAAGAAGATGTGGTATATATACACAATGGAATACTATGCAGCCATCAAAAGAAATGAAATCTTGCCATTTGCGACAACATGGATGGAACTAGAGGGTATCATGCTTAGCGAAATAAGTCAAGCAGAGAAAGACAACTATCATATGATCTCCCTGATATGAGGAAGTGGTGATGCAACCTGGGGGCTTAAGTGGGTAGAAGAAGAATCAATGAGACAAGATGGAATTGGGAGGGAGACAAACCATAAGTGACTCTTAATCTCACAAAACAAACTGAGGGTTGCTGGGGGGAGGGGGTTTGGGAGAAGGGGGTGGGATTATGGACATTGGGGAGGGTATGTGCTTTGGTGAGTGCTGTGAAGTGTGTAAACCTGGTGATTCACAGACCTGTTTATTAAAAATAAAAAATTTAAAAAAAAAAAACTTAAAAAAAGAAACATCCCTTGATTCTTTTACCTTCCTTTGTTTAACTGCCCTTTTCAGAGAGTTTTACATGAGGCATGCTTCGTGCATTGATCCTCTTTCATTGTAATCATGAAATTCTCTTCAAAACAATTTAACATTCGTGTGACTATCTGCTATGTGCACGGTACGGTGGGAAGTGAGGTGGACAGGACAGAACACACGAGGAGTAAGTGAACGAACGCAAAACTTCTTTTCTTCCCTGAGGAGTTTATAATTTGGTAGAGAAATCAAAATGTACCATAACCCCTGTACAAACTAGAAGGTAACAAAGAAGTTAAAAGCTCTGTGGAAACTCAGAATTTGATTTCGTTGGCTTGTGTTTGGCTGGTTGCAGAGTAGGAAACAGAAGAGGAGACAAGTGAGGGGTTGTTACAACTTCCCGCTTCACCTACTGGAGATCAGCTGCCTCCCAACCGGTCTGGAGTAAGATGAAAAAGTTAGGAAGAAACTTCGGACAGACGTAACAGACGAGCAAAGGCTCAGAGGCATGACGAGTGGGACCAGCGTTGGGGAACAGCTACTGGTCTAGTCTGACTGAAGCCCCACATGTATGAAAAGAGTTAATGGGGTCAAGGCAGAGGGAAAGAACCTACCTGGAAACAATTTTCCTGCTCTGTCACGCCCTCCAAATCAGACACCCAAAGAGAAGAACAGTGGCTTTGACCAAGCCAGACGTCACCGCATGTCCCCAGAAATGTCATAAGGAATGCCGGTGACTGCCCTTTGGGCACTAGGCAAGCTGGGCAGCCACGAGGCCCAGACCTCCTGCAGACATAGTAGTTTCCCACTGACCCACTAAAAACGTCTCAGAGGGATTGTCAGTCAAAGCTCTTCCAAAGGGTCACTGGTGATCACTACTGCATTGTAGTTTACAAAACAAACAAGACAAAACCTATAGCTACTTCAGGGACAGAAAAGTTTAAAATTTCACCCAAATTTCTACAAAGTTATCTTTTAGTATTCCTTGATTTTTCTTTTTTGGCTATTGTGAGATGATTTTTTTAACAGAGAGTACTTTGATGCTTGGTTATCTATATTTCAAAGTAATTGCATCTAATTAAAAAATCCCCATAATTTAACTGCATGGAAGCAGTTTAATTCTCTGGGGATGCATATTCTTATTCAAAGCCCTCCTTATTTTATACTTCTACTTACTTTGGTCTAAATTCATAGACTATCAGAAAACCATGGTCCAATCTTTGTTTCTGAGGTGATGAGGAGGGGAGTTGCACCCTCAATGATTTCTGATCATTAGTGTCTAATATCAGCAATCAATGCTTTTTTTTTTTAATTTTAGACCATGTTTTTACCAATCACAGCCATATTTATTATCTGAAGATGTCATATTTGTAGCTTTGAGCTTTGACACAACTCACACTTTCATAAATATATCAAAAAAAAAATCTTTTCTATCCTAAAGCAGACTTCTGAACATAAACTGCTCGGGGACAACTTCAGACCATTGTATGACGAGCCGCTCGCTGGCCGCCTGTTCAATTCCAGCAGTGACTCCACCGTTGCCTCTGCTGTGGTATCTTATATGTGCAATTATTTGAGTATTTCATTTCTAATTTTTGCCCATTTAACCAAAATGTAACAAAAATCAATTCATTCATATGCTAAAATAAGAAGAAATCAAAATCATGATACAAAGGACAAAGATAAAATGCCTACTGTAACTCATGTTACACTAAAAGCCAATGCAATTTGAAAAGAATTGAGAACAAGAACAAACACAAAAATGTCATTGCTTGCAGATCACATGTCTGCTTAGAAAAATCAACAGTTCTAAGAACCCATAAAAGAACTGAGCAAAGTAGAAAAGTCAATAGATTTCTTGTATCCCAGAAATTACATGAATAGATAAATTTCTAAGAATAAACTTAAGAAGAAATGTTTCTGGCCTATATAAATTAAACTACTGAATTCAATGAAATTTAGAAAAGAAAAATCAATGGAAATAAATATCATGTTTTGGAATTTAACAAAGGCAAATTTTAGCTTTATCAAAAGCGAAAAATCCCAGCTTCAGTCAGGAAATGATGAGACTTATTTAAGCTTGTCCATTGTATGTTCAATGGGAAAAAAATAAAGACTAACATGAAATGAGACAAACAGAAATGAAAGACGGAAGGAAGGAAGGGCAGACAGAGGAAAGAAAGAAAGAAGTTAATTAATTAATTAATTGAAAATAGTTAATTAATTAACTAATTGGGAAGCCTGGGGGACTCAGTGGGTTAAACATCTGCCTTCAGCTCAGGTCCTGATCCCAGGGTCCTGGGATTGAGCCCCATATCGGGCTCCCTGCTCAGTGGGGAGTCTGCTTCTCCCTCTCTGTCTGCCTCTCTCCCTGCTTTGTGTGTGCTCTCTCTCTCTGACAAATAAATAAAATCTTCTAAAATAAGTAAATAAGTAAATAAATATAAAAATATAAAGTAAAATAGTATCTAAAAGGGTAGGAGTGATTAGGAGTTTAGAATATATTTCAACTCTCTAGCACTAGCTTCTCACCCCACATCCTGACATCTTGAAATTTTGAAGTCCACTGATCATCTTTCATACACATTTTCAAGAATACATTGTCTGAAAATAAGAAATCATACTAACTCTGAGTTAATCGCATTTCAATATAGCAGTATTGGCTTTATTGAAATGAAAGCATAATTTACAAGCATACACCTGTGTCATAAAGCTCATGGATAGTTCATAAAAAATAAAAGCTGTTGCTATTTTAAATGTAGAGCAAAGTTCATTGATCTCTGCTAGAGAAAACAGAATAGATAACTGGAGAAAAAAATAAAACGAGACACATGAGAGTCATGTCTCCATATAATGCAATACCATGAAAAACCTGAGATAAAGAAGACAAAAATGAAGACCTAGAGAAAGAAAGCCAAACGTGAGTGAATGATTAAATAAATATGTACTCAAGAGAGACACTAATCTACGAGAGCATGGAACAGGCGGCAAAAGCACAGCACCAGGTTGATGTGGGTCGTGGGGCTGTCCGGCTTCCAACACTCGGCGCCAATGTTGCAAACTCGGCTCTCATCAGAAATCGCCTCGTTTCAGCAGGGAGGAACCAGGAATGTTTAATTAGTAAAGGAAAGGAAGCAATCTTTGCTGTTCAAGTTCTCCATCTTTACAGAAAAGTTCGCTATAGGGACAAGAAACTCGCTCTAAGATGGTAGATTTGGTCATTAATTTCATGTTTTCACATTCAGTTATTCGATGCGGTTCTTTACTCCTGGGACTTAGGAAGAGCTTTCCAAACCCCACCCTCAGAAGACGGTGTACGTCACCTCCTAAACTGCCCAAAGATAAGGTTAGCTTCTTAAATGGAACTGAAAACAAAGGGAACACTGTACCAATTCTCTCTTTAGAAATAACTGATAATTTCACTTAGAAAGTATGATAGAAGAACAAATTTGTTGAATTGAAATATATTCATAGAGAAGTTTATAAAGAAATTATTATTAGTTGTAACTATAGAAAAATTAATTATGAAAAGAAATTTTAAAAAACAAGTAAAAACAGGACTTCACATGTTCTTCAAAAGATGTACATTGGATTATTATCAACTCCCATTGTCAGACTTAGGCCAGTTTGTTCACAGGGGCTGGCTAAGAAGGCCTTCTTTGGTGCCAAGCTTCTCTGGCCAAGAATCAGCAGGAGGATAGCCCTGTGTCAGTAATCTCCAGCTAATTTACCAGGCGTCCAGAAACCCACATTCAGTCGGGATGGCTCTTGTCTGCTCCCAACAGAAAGCCACAAGTTTACCATCTTTGCTACGCACTGGCAGATTTTCCATATCAAGTTCTTCATATATGATAGTGACCACGACCTACATCCCCAGAAGGTCCATAAGTCCCTAGTCCAAGAAAGGTTTGGGTTTATTCCACAGCTCAACATATGTCTGTCTGACTGCACAGTGGGACAGAAATCTTGCCAAATAACCTGGCACTCTTCACCTTGGCTTTCAGAAGACTAAAAACCAAAGAGCCAGTTTGAACAATCTGCCAAGACAATAAATTGGTGTGTCTCCCAAACAACTTCTTAACTTGGAACGAAAGTGGACCTGGATAATTTCCCAGTCTGTAGTAATGAAATATAATATATTAGTAAATTCTTCTAAAATACGTAGAAGGAAAGGAGTAAAAGTCTCTAAAATCTCATAGGCTGGCAGTGTAGAAACTACCCAAGGTATGTAACCCCTGTGCCTGGGGAAGATAAAATGTATCAGAACGACTGAGACGTTTTAGTCTGTATAAATCCAGAGACACTCAAAATTTCAATTTCTCCCAATCTCTCTCTCGCCATATATCGGCACACAGTGTCTAGAGCAGTGACCACACAACACTACTCAATGAATATTCGTAAGTGTTGAATGAACAAACAGATAAGCGCTGATCTCCAGATGAAGTCCAAGGCTCTCCCCCATTTTCCTACTTCCACTCCCCAGAAGAGCATGTGCTGCGGACGGTAGAGACAAGCATAGTATTGGGTTATAAAATGGTAAGTTTGGGGTATGACAAAGGTTAAAGGTCCGTCTTCTGCCTGGTGCGGTAATTTGGAAGCCTGACTTCTTTTAGGATGATCTCCCCTGCTCTCTTCCCGCTGGATTCCGCACAGCAGGACTAGCTTCTCCTCCTTCCCTCAGTCATTTCCTTCGTCACCTCCACAGCTCCTCTTAGAAAGGCAAGCAGGAAGTAGGGTTAAACCCGGAATAATGAGCTCCATAAAGCTGCCGTGGTCCTTCTGTGCTTCTGTGCCGTGGTCCTCTCTCTTTGCTTCCTCTGACCACCAGGACGGATGCAATAGTGCAGAGTAAAACCCAAGAAACCGGCTGAGGAAGTAAAAGACCCTATTTTCAGTCATATGTACTTTAGAAAAAAGGTGTCATATACACTCACATCCAGAAGATCTGGGAACAACAGATGGTTTGTGACCTAAAACTTCAGAGATTAACCAGGAGAATGCACTGGTCTGGCCCTGCCTCTTGTGTGTGTATGTATGCATCTTTCCAGCTCCTGAAGTTGGAGGAAATGGCTGGTTAAAGATTAAAAATGGTTGATCATGGTCAAAATCATCCTGGTATAATCAACACATAAATTTGCAGATCAGCAAGAACTGCTTTCAGAAATAAGACTGGGGACGCCTGGGTGGCTCAGTAGGTTGGGCATCTGCCTTTGGCTCAGGTCTCGATCTAGGGGTCCTGGGATCGAGTCCCACATCGGGCTCCCCACTCAGCAGGGAGCCTGCTTCTCCCTCTCCCTCTGCAACGCCTCCAACTCCTGCTCTTGCCCTCTCTCTCGAATAAAAATAAAATCTTTTTAAAAAATAGCATTAAACCATTACTGCTCCAAAAGACCTCAGAGAGATGAATGCAATACAACACTCACAGGGCATCACTGTAAAACTGTGCAGAGTAGAGTAGGGGGGTGGGTGAAAGTCAGACGTTCTGGGAGGCCTGAGAATAAAACAACAGCACATACAGTCTACGAACAAGCCCAGTGGCGTAAAATCCTTCCCACCCTGGAGGGGATGACAGTCGGGCACCCACGTGATCTGTATCATCCAAGCGAACTCCACCATGAGTAGAAGCAGCAGAACTTAGAAGAAGCCCTCAGAAGACCTTAGTCTCCTCTGTGCTTAAGCCACGTTCATGCCTGCCTTGTTCGGTACCTTCCCTGCACCGGGACACTTAACATGCACTTCTTTTTGTAGATTTTATTTATTGGTCTATTTGAGAAAGAATGCTTGAGAGAGAGCAAGAGAGAGAGAGAGAGAGAGCATGGGCAGGGAGGCAGCAGAGCAGCAAAAGCAGACTCTGCACTGAGCAGGGAGCCCGAGGCGGGGCTCAATCCCAGGATCCTGGGACTATGACCTGAGCCGAAGGCAGAGGCTTAACTAACTGAGCCACCCAGACATCCCTTAGCATTCGCTTTTGACAGCTAATCTCAATTCTTTTCATTATGTCACTGCTGCCAACTTATTTTGCACATACAGAAGTTTTATAGGTGCCAAATTATTGACTCTTACTCCCTCCTTTAGAGAAGTTTTTTTTTTTTTTTACAAAAACAAAAAGCCAAAGTTTATATGAGCCCAAGAATAGCTACTTCCTACCAGCGACTAAGTTGTATGAGAAATTAGTCAAGGCAGCTGGAAAAGAGCTATTCAGACCTCTAATCCGGTTCCCTTATAATCCACTTCATTATTTTTATTTAAAAAGAAGTCTGCAAACAGCAAAGTCATTTTCAGATGTGATTATAAAAGTGAAAATTATACTCTTTGGCATACTCTTAATTTTCATTTTCTCATCCTAAAGTTTGTTCTCAGTCGGGACGGCTCTGCTTCTAAGACCCTGAACTGTTACATCAGCCTGTCTGTGTCGCTCTGTGACAACAGTCATCCGCCCATTGTTTATATTATTCCATTTCTTTTTTTTCTTTTTTTGAAGGCTTCCAGATGAACCTGGTATTATTCCATTTCTCCAAACAACTTCTGTTCTTTCAGTTGTCCAGAACTCCCACATCTATATTTCAACTCATGGACTTACCTCTCTTCCGAAGGCACGTAAAATCCTCTCACATCTCTTCACCTGGATGACTTACAGACATACAAACGCAGCCTAAACTGAGCATCGCTTTCCCCCACAAGCCCTGCCTTCTTCTTGAGCTCTGCGCTTCCCATAAACCAAACTTCTCATTTATTTCCTGCTTTCCACTGTATAAAAGAGGCTATGGGCATTTTTAAAGCATTTTTGAGACAGTTAAATTTTAAATTGTTTTGGCACTTTTTAGTGCAGACATTTGGGTTTTTGTTTTTGTTTTTTTTTCTTTCTTGGGTTATTATTTTGTTTTCGTTTTTGCTTATTTTTAATTGAAAGTGCAGAGATTAACTTGAAAGCAGCTCGGCTTTCCAGAGTCCCATTTAACCTAAAATTACAGAGTTTTCAGATTGCTCCTCCTGTACCCCTTCCTGGCGCCAAGCTGGAAAGGAATGCAAACGACCTCACATAATTAGAATAGCTACATTTTTTAACACTTTGATCTACGTTTTCTAAATGAATTAATTTATTTTTCACAACAAACTCTACTTGATCAATACAGTTGATTATCTAAACAGGTATCTACTTAGATAGATACAGCTTATTATCCCTCCTGAGGCAAAGCAGGATTAAATGATGGCCTAAGCTTATGTAACCAATAAGCGGCCGAGCGGAGCTTCACAGCCCGGCAGTTGGGACCTGGTGCTCATGTTGTTGACTGCCATATTCTGGGACTCGTGCTGTTGAGACTCAGTACCTGTCTTCCCGAAACGGAGCCATTACTCCTCCACATGAACGAAGCCAGTCACACTAAGTCTTCCTGTAGCCGACTTCAGTTAGGCATATACCCAAATGCCCATGACAGTGAGAAAACCAGCCGCTCCAAAGCAAACGGATCGCCAAAACTTCCACAGATAAGAGAAATATGATCGGACAAAGCAAGGATTAAATTTCCTGCAACAACAGGTATTTTATCCAAGAAACTAAAAAGCAAGTAAACATAATCAAGAAACAGATTAAATAATCTAGAGGAAAAAGTAAAGACTTAAAAAGACACTGGTGAGAAAGTTGCAAAGATGGAAGATTCTGTTCCATGTTAACACTAAATTATGCAGATAATAAGCAAACCATGCCAATCTGCGTGAAGACAAGGGAGAGAGAAGCTGTGGTTGTTTTTCTTTCTTTAAGTCCAGGGAGGGTACTGAACGTGGACTTCACAGTAATGTGATTTTCTAGGGACTTTAACATCTAGCTCACAGAACACTGTTAACCACATACTCAAAAAATATAAATGTGATAGAAAATGTAATTCTTTTATCATTATGGTCATTTTAAAATGACATTTAAGTACCTTTTAGGACTCTCAATCTTCCACCGTCATACAGTAAATCATCTCCCTTTTGCTGAAGTATCACTTACATCAAAAGTCAAGAATTCTACATCAGAATTGGTATCACAAAGGTGAGAAGTCTCAATCTGACCATGAATATATTCTAATCTATATATTGATAATTATCACAAATTCTAAAGCATAAGATAAAATATTTCCAGGATTATGTTCTCTGAGGTCATTTGCACTGGCTAATTCCTTTACTTGTGACAACTATTTGACACCATACTATTGTGACTTTGGATGAAGAACATTACAAGGAAAAGCCTATTTTTCAACCCATTCCAGAGACATAAAACAAGTATTTTCCTGCCTTTTCTGTAGAATCTACAGCCCTTGAAATAAATGAAAAAGAATGCTTCAAAGTAAGAATAGGATAGTAGATTCATGGAAAATATAATGAGCAAGGAGAAAGCCAATTAAAAGGGCCCCCCAAAATTTCTGCCAGTTAATTCTTTAGAAAGAAAATCCATAACAGGAGAGCAGAGATACAAGAATGAATAAAACATGACTTCTGCCTTCAGTCTTCTAGATTTTTAAACTTTTATCTGAAATGCAGGATATGAAGTTTCATATTAATCAAAGCACAAACCATCCTTAAAGAAGCCCAGCAAGTGTCCATTAATCAGTGTAAACCACCCCTAGAAAATGTAACGTGCCCTACCATGCGTTGGTAGAATAAAAAACACTTATGCTCTCTCGCACGGCAAGGTGAGGAAGGAAACTAAGTGCACTGGGTGACCTCCATAAAATACGAGCAGTGGAAGGGGCTGTAGACAATTTATGCCTCGGTCAGGTGAGGAAGAAAAGGAAACCGAGGCCAAGAGAAGTTAAATGTCTTTCTCAAAGTCACACAGTTACTTAGTGACAGTGGGGGACTGATATCTATTTGTTACTTAGGCCAAATAATTTTCACTCAAGGATGTCAATTATTTATGCTTTCATAGACCCAAATTAGCACAAATAGTCGCCGAGGACTGCAGGCTCCATTAACACTAGCAAGCAACGTCTACTCACAGATGGTTCCAGAGAGATCTTATCAAATACAATGCTAGTCACACCATTACCCCGCTTTAGGAAATCCTCTCACCCCCAAAGGATGAAATTCAACACGGGACAAATACAGGTTCTTTCATGCATAATCCCTCAGCCTAGAGTCTAGATCTCCTATGTCAGATGTTGTATTTCAGAAACATCAAATCGCTTGTATTCTCAAAATGAGACTGTTTGACTCCGCCCTGCTTTGCACCAGCCCCTCCCCCCCCCCCGACACGGTCTTGTCCACTTCTCCCTGCTTTCAGAAGAACCCACTCATCCCTTACAACACTCTCTCCTAGAGACGATCCGTTCCACCTGTAAAGATGGAGTAACCACAGTCTCGCTTGTGTCTCCAACATCCTCTGTTGAACGAGCCACATGGCCTGACGACATCTTCTCTCCGTCTCTCTCAACCAGACTATGACGCCTCTAGGGGACAATCTACAGCCTTGAGTCTTTACGTTCCCAGCTACATGTACATAAGAAGTTCTCAATTAATATTTCTTTCTTTTTTTTTTTTTTTGACAGGCAGGCAGAGAGAGACAGAGAGAGAGAGAGGAGGAAGCAGGCTCCCTGCTGAGCAGAGAACCCGATGTGGGGCTCGATCCCAGGACCCTGGGATCATGACCTGAGCGGAAGGCAGAGGCTTAACCCACTGAGCCACCCACGCGCCCCATCAATTAATATTTCTTGAATAAATGAATAGGATGAAGCTAAAACAGGTGTCATTATTTCTGTCTCATTTTGTTTATAACAGAGAGATCTAGTTCAAAATACCAATGACAACAATCAAAGTAAAGATGAACATTTGCAATTCTTACCCATTATAAACTAGCAGAAAAAATATTTAAAACCTGATTGTGGAAAAGGGGTTGCAGCAAAGACAACAGTCTATTCACAATGGGCATTGATTTAAGCAGTTATTTTCCATTTTTTTGTTTTTTTTTTTTTTTTTAAAGAAAAGCTTTCTTGGAACAGGTGACATTTATTACCACTTTGCTTTCATTGCAAATACTTTTAGTACCTGATGCTTATTAATTTGTTGTCCCAGCCAGGAGCAAAGCCAAGAAACCACAACGAAAGAAAAACAGACCCGTAAATGCCAGCAATAAAGAACTCGCTCTGAGTAACAATCACCTGGGGTAATGTAGAAACACTCAGTAGCCAGTGCAGTTCACTAAATAAATTTCATTCTTAATTATGGGAAATAAAAAGGACTAAATAAAAAACTTCATCATTCATTGTGTGTTGCAGGAATCCGAAGGGAAGTATAAATAACTTCATTTTATTTTATGGAACGGAATAGTCCGTTTCACACAGGCAACCTCACCCAGAGAAAGGGCCCCGGTGCCCATTCATGGAAATCTGCATGGAACCAAGTGGCCAAGGATCCAGAATTTAATCTGCCAACAACTCTCCATTCCAGAGATCACAACTCCAGCCATTCTAGAGATCACGTCAGGGATAGCAGTATTTAGTTAGCGTTCATTTCTTCCTGAAAATGGGCAGGATGCTAAATTTGGCATCATTAAAATATTTGCTAAATATCCATAATGCTTTGATATTGCAGTCTACCGGAAGATGGATCTTCTAGGCATGCAACTATGCCCTTAGAAGTGAAAGTTCTTATGAGTTCTTGACTTTGGTGATTAAAAGTCCACTGTGTGTCCAGGGGATCAATAACCCACTCCTGGCACTAGAGACAACAGGAATGGAGATTCTGTTCTCTGGGGTGTTCAAACCCACCCCGTTTAAATAGCTCAGGCAGGAAGGAGCGGGTTCCCTAAAGAAAAGCGAGCAGGCTGTTACCAGAAGAGAGAACGGAGGACGCTGGGCAAGTGAACACACACCGTTACATCTCACAATCTGAGAAAGTGAAGAACTGCCAAACACGGGCGGAGGAACAAAGACACAACAAGCACCTCAGGTACTTCAACTCTGCCGAAACGACATGTAGATGTATTCCAGGAGTGTCAGGGGAACTAAACTCGGACCAAAAGGTAACACTTTAAAGAGGCAGCTTCAACTTCAAATAAGAAAGAATTCTATCACAAGAGGAGATGTTTAAAAATAAGGAGGCTGGGGGCGCCTGGGGGGCTCAGTGGGTTAGGCCTCTGCTTTCAGCTCAGGTCATGATCTCAGGGTCCTGGGATCGAGCCCCGCATCGGGCTCTCTGCTCAGCGGGGAGCCTGCTTCCCTCTCTCTCTCTGCCTGCCTCTTTGTCTACTGTAATCTCTGTCAAATAAATAAATAAAATCTTTAAAAAATAAAAAAATAAGGAGTTTGCCCTGAGGAGTGGGTTTCCCATGCTGAAAGGGCCAAGCACAAGCCCACACTCATGTTTAGCCAAGGCTCTCTATGGACTCTCTCCTTTTCAGAGCTGCCTGTGCCCAGACCCACAGATCTTACACGTGTTCTCCTTACCCCCACCTCCTCTGTGTAGGAATGCTCCCAGGACAGAGGCAGGCTCTGTGGGATGGGAAACCTCCCGTTACCCAGCCACGCAGTCTGTATCTAGGCAGCGGGCTCACTCCAGGAGTTAAGTAACGGGAAGCCCACTTTGACCACATGACTCTAACCAACTTTGAAAACATTAATGTTTGATTCTTAGCTAACTTCTGTGTCTCTTCCTCAAGTGGTTCAGAATTTAAAGGGAAGGGGAGTGTGATTGTCTCCCTTAAATTCTAACATTTCTCTATAGGGATTCTGACGTGAACCAGGAATGGTGTTTGGAATCAGAATTCCTTCTGATCTAATATAAGTCAAAAAAAGTCACTGAAAATAGTGAATATTAATGGCACATATTTCTTCTTCAGAAATAGTTTGAGTCTTCTACCTGACAGTGGACCACTAGAAAACTCCTTTTATTAAGAACTGACACTGTTTGCTTCAGGCATCATGACTTAACGGAATCAACTGTGTCTCTAAAGGCAGAACACCCGATTCTAACGTACCCGACAGCCATATGGCATTGATTAAGTAACCCTGCGGCCCAGCTACTCTTCGCATGAAATAAAGTAATAATCACAACGTTTTACTACAGGGTTGGAGAATTGCTGATTGGGTGCTTAGTATTTATAAAATATTCATAATCTGTTAAATGCTTGAAAGGAATTTTTAACTTCTAAAATTTTTTTTTTAAGATTTTTATTTATTTATTTGACAGACAGAGATCACAAGTAGGTAGAGAGGCAGGCAGAGAGAGAGGAGGAAGCAGGCTCCCCACTGAGCAGAGAGCCTGATGCGGGGCTTGATCCCAGGACCCTGAGATCATGACCTGAGCTGAAAGCAGAGGCCTAACCCACAGAGCCACCCAGGCACCCTGGAATTTTTAACTTCTAAAAGTGGACAGGTTACTATAAAAAAAAATGTGATTTGTTATGTTCTCAGACCAAAACTTGTGGAAAATATGGTGCATGCAATGGATTTAGAATATCCAAAGCAATTGTAAAAGAATAAAGTTGGAGGATTTACACTACCTGACTTTAAGACTATTTTTAAATTTTTTATTTTTTATTAACATATAGTGTATTTTTATCCCCAGGGGTACAGGTCTGTGAATCGCCAGGTTTACACACTTCACAGCACTCTCCATAGCACATACCCTCCCCAATGTCCATCACCCCACCACCCTCTCTCTACTCCCCCTGCCCCCCGGCAACCCTCAGTTTGTTTTGTGAGATTAAGAGTCTCTTATGGTTTCTCTCCCTCTTGATCCCATCATGTTTCATTTTTTCCTTCCGTACCCCACACATTGCCTCTCAAATTCCTCATATCAGGGAGATCATATGATAATTATCTTTCTCTGATTGACTTATTTCACTCAGCATAATACCCTCTAGTTCCATCCATGTTGTCACAAATGGCAAGATTTCATTTCTTTTGATGGCTGCATAGTATTCCATTGTGTATATATACCACATCTTCTTGATCCATTCATCTGTTGATGGACATCTAGGTTCTTTCCATAGTTTGGCTATTGTGGACATTGCTGCTATAAACATTCGGGTGCATGTGCCCCTTTGGAGTACCATGTTTGTATTTCAAGACTATTATTAAGCTAAGGAAATCGAGACACCTTACTGGCACAGTTATCAACAAACTAATCACTGTAATAGAACAGGGACAAGAAACAGAAACACTCCTTTAATTTTTGATGAAGACAATTTAATTGGGGAAAAAAAAGTCAGAACAAAGGTTGTTATAATAACTGGATATCCATATACAAAAAAGTCTCTACTTCACACCGACTACAAAAATGAATTTTAAATGGATTGCATACTTATCATACACATAAAATAATAAAGCTCTACAACAAAAGGTAGGAAATATCTTCAACATTTGGAGGTAGATAAATATTTCTTAGACAAATCTTCACAATAAAAAATGGGTAAGCTTTCAACAGATCCACTATTAAAACAGTTTTATGAAAGGCCAGTAAACAAACTTGCATTCTCATTAAAGAAATGCAAATTAAAAACCCCGGTGAGAAAAAAAAATAAAATTAAAAAATAAATTAAAAAATAAAAACAGTGAGATGCTATTTTGTACCCACTGAGATGACTGAAGTTTAAAAGACTAAACATTCCAAATGTTGGCAAGGATGTAGAACCGCTGAAGCTCTTCTACCGTGTTGGTGGGATTACAAACCAGGACAGCCAGTGGTATGCAGGAGCTTACACTGGCCACAAGGACCATCTAGCCTGCAATGGCTTCACCAGGGTAGCCTGAGCCTGGCCATGGCGGGAGTATTTACACCATGGAGTTGGCAGTTCTGTGCTGTTGTTATGGGTGACCACCTCCACCACCACCTCCTCCACCACCACCTCCTCCACCACCACCACCTCCACCACCACCTCCCCCTCCCCCTCCTCCGTCTCCCCCTCACTCTCTCTCTTTCTCTTCCTCCTTCTGTTTCTTCTTTTTCCTCTTCTCCCTTGTCTCTTCCTCTTTCATTTTTCTTGTTTTGTTGAGAGCTGTTAGAGTTGATAGAGCACATAACTTGGTACAGCCGTTTGGGTATAATTTACGGCAGTTTCTTTTAAAACAAAATGAATAACTCCTCTCTAACCTAGCAATTCCACACGCAAGATGATTTCTTTTTTGTTTTGTTTTGTTGGTTTTTTTAAATTTATTTATTTTTTTCAGCGTAACAGTATTCATTGTTTTTGCACCACACCCGGTGCCCCATGCAATCCGTGCCCTCTCTGATACCCACCACCTGGTACCCCGACCTCCCACCCCCCGCCCCTTCAACACCCTCAGATTGTTTCTACAGGAGTGTTCATAGCAGCTTTATTCATAATAGCCAAAGCCTGCAAGCAGTCCAGAAGTCCCTTAGTAGGGGAACGGCTAAACGCTCTAGGGTTCAGTCAGACAAGCAACAGCTCTCGACGAGACAAACAAATACTAACATGAATGAATCTCGGAAACATTATGTTGAGTGCGAAAAGCCTTATTCAAGAGTATATATTGTGTGACTACATTTGTACAAAGTTATATAATAGGCAAAACGAATCCAAGATTTTTAAAAAAACCACTGTTGCCTCCGGGAGGGGTGACGGACGTAGGGAGGGATGAGGAAGAGTCTGAGGGCAGTTCTGGGTAATGGTTTTGTTCTATCATTTAATCGGGATTTGGATTAAACAAATACAAACATTTGTCAACACTCAGTGAATATATACTTAAGATTTGAGCATTTCACTATGAATATTACCTGAAAAGAAAAAAATACAAACAAATAATGGATTCTAGTTTACAGTTTACTTGCCAAATGTTTAGCGTACTCATGTCTGCAACTGACAGAGAAGTTCATCATGAAAATGAGACAGACCGTGGGTGGATGAGGGACGGGCAGACCCGCGATGAGGCGGATACAATGAAATGTTACGGGAGACGCTAGGATGTGGGTTTGGGTGGTCACCACAGAATCCCTTAATGGTTCTATATGTTTGAATATTTTCATAATAAAATGCTGGAGAGAATTGACGGTTCTTATTTACAGAGTGCTCGCCACTGTCAGGAGCTATGGGACAAGCTTTACAGGCCTGACCTAATTCAACCCTTACAGCCACTGGGTTAGATGCTGTTGTCACTTCCATTTTCTGAGTAATTAAACTAAGGCTTAAGGAAATAAAGTTACTTGCCCACGGTCATAGAGCAAATAAATGAAGGCTGTTTCCTCTGTCTCTTAACTATACATCACACAAATTTCCTCTCTGTGTGGAGGAAACAGAAAGAGAAAAAAAAACAGAGCAGAAAATCAAAACAGAAAACGATCTCCACTGGTAATAAAGAGATAGAAATACTTGGTCAGAGTCCCCACTTGGCCACCTCTGAAGACTAAACTACACGTAGGACCGGCTACATAATTTGTGCAGCTTAGTGCAAAACAAACACGAAGTACTCCTTGCTCAAAAATCGTTAAGGGCTTCAAGAAGGTAGGCGAGCACGGACACAAGCGCAGGGTCCCTACTGAGACCCCATCCTGCGTGACCACACGAGCCACGCGCCCAAGCGGGGGGCACCGAGTCGACAACAGAAAGGGCTCGATGTGATTAGCAGGACCAAACCACCCCTTCTGTGACTTCACTGCTCCAGTCTCCCCCTCCTGGAGGGTTTTTATACCCAAAAGGCAGAAAAGGCAAGTCCGAACCTCGGTGGGCCGTGGTGTCCGACCCGAGAGCCAGGCTCCGCAAGAGACTGGCTTGTGTCCTGCCAAAACTGCAGACCGTTTGTCATGAAGGGAACTGATCTTCCTCTCAAACTGGCCGTCACGGACGCAGCCGGGAAGACGCCGGCGGATCATCCTCCGGAAGCAACGGGTTTCCAAGAGGCTTTGTCACCGGTAGAACGACTCGGTTATCCATGTCCGCGCAGCCCGAGTGTCTCCTCCGTTTACGGAGCTGCCTTTGACCCTCGGGATTTCTAACCCAAGAGCTCATTTGAACTTGAGAAAATGGAGACTACGGCACCGAGGGGGAGGACTTCAAAAAACAGAGCCCCCGCCCGTGTGCAGGCCCCGACGACGCGGCCGCAGCTTGGCCAGTCCTGCCGGTGCTGTGGCTGTCCTCGGAGATTCTCCGACAGACACAGATCACAGTAGTCTGGCTGCGGATAAGAGGCTGTTCACCCACTGGAAAGACTGCTGTGTTTTCCGTGTACTGTACAAAATGCTCCGACGAGAATCAAAATGACAAATCCTTTGACATCAGAGTTTTGCTGGCTGCTTGGGAAGCTGAAAAATCCTGTCACTGGAGAATCACTGGGGGAATTTAAGAAGGCCCGGCCCGGGGGGTGGGGGCGGGGGGAGGCGGGGAGGGGGCGACTGGCCGCGGTTCTCATTCTGCACCAGATGCTGCAGGGTTATCCCAACTAGATGACCGCCCCGTGAGCTCTGATGACTCTACCTTCAAAAATGATTCCTCGAGTTACTAAATTTAAGATTACTTATAAAACTGAGGCCACAGAAGATGTAACAGAACATTGAGCTGCTTTGAGGATTGCCAAAAGGCCCTTCATTTTACAAGGGAGTAACCACTTACACTGGGAATGGAGGAAATATGCTGATTCCCTAGCCATGTCCAGGGCTGCTGTCTCCTCAAAGGCTTCAAAAGCCACTTTGTAAAACGCAGAAAGCCACGTGCTTCTGCAGTGACTGAGGTTCAGCTGCCTTCCTTTTAGAATGTAAAAAAATTATGCATTTTTAGGGAAAAAGAGATTCACCTCTCCTTTGCAGGCTTTACCTCCAACACATCTAGAATCGTGCCAAGAAATTCCGCGTCGTGGTGATGCCCGGGCTGACCCGTGTGGATCATGTCTCTTTGGTCTTAGTAGGGCCTGGAGCAAGGGCAGGTGAAATCAGCCTGGGTTTGAACTTGGAGAATCCGCCAGCGTTAGGGCAACACCAGAATGAAGGCCGGGGTGGGGTCCTGCCGAGCGGGTCCACAGCAGAGATGACCCCCCAGCCGCAGACACGCGGATGTGTTTGTAACGTCGGCGGCCTCCAGAGCAGAGCCAGGCTCTCCGCCCAGAGAGCGAGCCCACGGAGCGCTGCCCCGGACGGGAGATGCTGGAGGTACTAAGGGGTCGGACTACACGTAAGCCAACTGTGCACTACTCGGGTCCTGGTTCACCGGTGAGGTCTTTAGAAGCCACTTTTCTTAACTTACTTCTATTACTCTTTCAACTGATCCGAGCTGGAAGTCGGTGAGAGCAGGAACATTTTACTAAGACAGGGAAAGATCTATTGTTTAATAAATAGGCTGACCTGAAAGCCGTATTTCTAATCTTTTAAACATGTCACCCTAGACCTCTCCCAGCACTCTCTGAAGCACGAACTGGGAGTGAGTTTGAGACCCACTGGACCCGGCTTGAACCCTGCGCCCCCCACCCGTCAGCACTCGGCCGGGAAACTCACCCCGGGTTTCCCTCTTTTGAGAAATGGGGGGGGACTGATACGACCTCACTGGCGTGCTGTGAAGGTCAAATAAGATAATGTATGTGAGACGCGCAGCGCAGGCCCCACACACAGAAGGTGTTGAACACACATCTGGCTCCTTCTCGCCCTCCCGAGCGGTGGAGAGGCGCCTGCGTGCCCGCGACTGCCCAGAGGAGGCTGGAGAGCATCGTAACGGGCTCGAGTTCTGCGCCTGCGGTTGCAGCGAATATCGACACAACTTGTTCATCCCCACACAGTTCCTGCCCTGCAAAATCACATCCGCAGCTTCGCATAACAAAAGGTTTAAGAGGAGCCTCGAAATAAGTAAATAAAGCTCACTCGCTCGGCTCAAAATTCAGCCTGTCATACTTTCGCCTTTCCAGTGAGTTCCACGGAAGGGCCTACAACTGCCTTTCGCCCACATTTAATCTGTATTTCTAACAGGTATTTGTAAGTTTGCAAGGTTCTCCCTCAGAAACCCCAAGGTGCTCAGGCCCTGAGGCCAGGCTGCCTCAGACACGGTGGTCGCCGTCGTCCTCGGAAAGTCAAGTTCTCCGTCCGACGCTCTGCCGATGCGGAAAGAAGTAAGAAGTGGGAGAGGGAAAGCGAAACTGAAGATGCCACAGATCCGCTCTGGCTGAAAGGTACACCCCAGTTCTGCTCTTTTTCTCCTCCCTTTCTCTCTGTCCTCTGGTGCACACGCGCACACACACACACACACACACACACAAATCACAAATACATTTAGACCAATCACTTCCTCCTAGAGAGAAAGCACTTGGGGACAGAGAAATTAAGTGACCAACTGAAATTCCCTATTTGTTTCAACTTAAAAAGAAAAAAAAAATACAAATTTCTTAAAATGGTCCCTTTGCAAATGATGATTTCCAAAACTAAGTGTCTAAGTTCTAGAAGTTCTAGAAGATCTGCTCTGATTGCTAGGTCCGAGTCAGGTGATTGATAGCCGTACTTCTCAAACTTTCATTTTACGTAGGAATTAGCCGCATTAAATGCAGATTCTGATTAAGCAGGTCGGGGGGGCCTTGAGCTCCTGCATTTCTAAGAAGCTTGAGCTGGTGTCAGTGTTGCTGGTCAGCACAGCGAACCTTGAAGAGCAAGGATTCAAAGGCCTATTTCCAATCCAGTCTGCTGGTTACACCCACAGACTTCTCTTTCCTAAGAGAAAATATGCAGAAAACTGGCCTGTGCGAATCCTTGGCCAGGAGGACAGCTTCCTTGGAGCTTTCGCTGTCTCTACAGAAAGCAGGTCCACTGGTGAGAACATGCTGCTGATGGCCCCGGGGCTACAACCTAACTCCATTGGCCATCACGCGTCACTCCATTTTCTAAAACATCGGCTGAGTGTCCTCTGTGACCAGCGCTCGTCTGGGCACTCGGGTGTACGGGGTGCGCAAAACAAAGGCCTTCCTCTCACTGAGCTCGCACTCTAGTGCAAGAAGTCCAGTAAATAAACAGCGTGCCGGGGGGAAGGGTGCAGTCCAGGAAAATCCGGCTGAGCAGAAGGGATGACTGCCGTGGTCCGGTACTGGTCTGATACAAGGCGGTCAGGAAGGGCTGACATCGTACAGAAAGCTTAAGGAGGTGACAGACGGAACTATGTGGGTATGCTCGGGAAGCGTGTTCCAGGCAGAGGACAGCAAGTTCAAAAACGGAAGTTGGCAACAAAAGAGCCAGGGGCCTGGTGTCTAGAGAGCCAGGGCAGAGCGGCAAATGACTCGGCATTTATTATTCTGAGTTAAAGTCACACGCCAACGTGAAAACAGAACAAGACAATACTATAATAAGTTTTCTAACTTAGGATGAAAATTAACCTCTGACAAGAAAAACACCTATTATCAGTGGGCTTCAGTTAGAACTCAATAGTGGACCATCCTCTGAACTAGAAAACCAGACAAATCAGTGCCCTTTGGAGAGTGGTTGCAAGAGGTAAAGGAACGAGGTCTTTAACACGAGAATGATAATTCCCAGCAGTTAAATAATCACTGAGGTACTTTGGGCCATGGGGTATTACAAATCAGTTTCTCTATCAAAATCATCCCTTCTAATGGAAGCACCTGACCAAATGCACATCCCTCCAAACACACACCTGGAGGGGTGGAGCAGGAAGCTGCCGCGCAGCCGGGGCTTCTGCCAGTGGTTCCAGGAGGCCCAGAAGCATCTCTGAGTGAAGGTTCAGATACTCACACAGCCGGCAAGTATGCGGATCACTGCTCCTGGCATCCGTGTTTTCCCACTCAAATGAACACGGATGTGGTTCAGCACAAATCCCAAATGTACCACAAGCCAGCGCGCACTGCTCTCGGACGGTGCCTCATTCTGCAGGAAAGACTCCGCACCCGCCGGAGAGGGTCAGGGAGAGGAGGAGGGGCCCAGGGGCACGGGCAGAGCAACGGGTGGCCACAGGCACAGCCAAGTTCGTGCACAACCACCTCAGCTGTTGGAACCTGAACTCGATGCCGGGAACGAGCCCACAGCCGGTCAGACATTACCCCAGGCCAGCTCCTCTCATCGGAGTATGGACGGACGCTCAAGCGTCTCCACCTCAAAAACAAGCAACAGATCTCCCTTCCGTGGTTTCCCATCACGATTAAAATAAAACCCAAATTCCTGCCCATAGCCTCAGAGGCCCACTTGACCTAAAGCTGGACCCTTCCTACCTTCGCCCGCGAGTACTCCGTTCCCGCAGCCCCGGGCCCTTCCAGAAGCAAATCAAGAACGTTCCTTCCTCAGGGCCCTTGGCAGCTCTGTCCCGACAGCCAGCAAAGCTTCCAACAAACATCCACAGCTTGTCCCCTTGCTCCATTCCCATCTCTGAAGTGTCTCCTCTTCAGAGGCTGCACCGCCTGACCAGCCGCCGCCACCACCAGGGACTCCGTCGCTCCTGCCGTCGCTGTGCTTCACGACACTGGCCCAAGACACCGTCATGCGTGTGTTTAGAGTCTATCCCCCCCAGAACGTGGCTAGGTGTTGCTTCTGCAGCGTGCTTGGGACCTAAAACCTCAGGCACATACTGGGTGTTCAAGAAGCCTCTGCCGAGTGATGAATGGATTTAACTCCTTGCCACTTACTAACGTGGCGATCCTGGCTGTGCGGGTTTTACCAAAACAGCGGCTGTGGGTCTGTGTTCACTCTCTGGGATGCACTTCATCACTGAGTGGCCCATTTTCAAACTAATGGAGAAAAAAGATGATAAAGATATTGGTGCGCAGAACCATGCCCTGGAGGAAAGAGAAGCAGAACCAGCTCCCCAGGAACATGGCAAAGACAGGTCATCCCGAACAAGAGACAAATGAGCCATCCCGCAGGATCACAAAGAGGGACCAGACAGATAAAAGCCACGGTTGCTAATACCTTCCAAGTTGTGTAAATAAACACTTAGCAAGAGGAATGGCTCAAGGGCACACAAAGCACCTGGTCAGTCTTCACCCCCTGCACAGCCTGGAACGAAAACCCAAGACGCTTCTTCCACAAGGAAGATCACACGACAAACACAGTTTTTATGACCAATGGCTAAATATTCTTAACGTCATTGATTTTTTTCTCCAGAGGACCTCACGCGCCCCCTCTAAGTGACGACTTCTATTTATTCCGTCGTAAGCGATGACACGGTCCTAAACTTAAACGCTCACAGGAGTCGGGCCGCCCAGAGATGAGGGAAGTCTGGCTCTGACTGCCTGGAGGTGGCCGGCACCTGCCTCCTGCCGGACGGCAGCTACTCTGGTCGGGCCGAGATGAGCGCCGTGCTGGAGGGAGACCTGGGCTTTCTCGTAAGGTTTTCTTATTTTCATTGTTGGCAACGAGGTCAAGCCCTTGATGACAGCCGTGCAAGCAAGACACACGTGCGGCCACATCAGCCTTCAGTGTGATCTCTGACAAAGTATCCAAATGTGGACAACAGCAGGAAGGACAGGACAAGAGTCTACTTTCTGGCCATCTGACCGAATGCCGTTAAAATATTTGCTGTCGACAAAACCCAGGTCTTTGTTCATTATAAATGAGGGAAGCTCGGAGGGAAATCTGAGATTCTCGCATGACAAGCAGGTAAGGGGTTTATAGATGAGACAGGAATAGTAAGATGATTTCATTTTTATCCAGACTGTTAAGGTCTCAATCACATTTGAGTGACTGATAATGTGGTTCTCATTAAATTATCACGAGATTCTGATCAACACGTGAAGTGCTTAAAAGGCAAAGTGAAGATTTAGCTGGCCTACGCCCTACCGCATCTGTGAGTTTGACTAGAAACAAGCCTACAACTAACATACAAAACACGTAAGAATTTGTGGCTTCACGGTTTGCAGGTGACCCCAACAGGGCCACGACCCGCAGAGACCCGCCCGCTCCTCGGCAGTGAACTGGGACCAGCAAGGCCCGGCGCGGGCCTCTCAGTGCAGCTGTACTGTTCTCTGGGCGTCATCACACACAGAAATTGTTACTCAGCGTCCAGAAGCGGCTCATGTAATTTTTCAGCCATGCTTTACTGCACTCTGCGATCAAATTTAAATGTCACTCCACCGACGGTATATTGGGAGATTCGACAAATAGTGGTGTTTTCCCCACGGAGGCCAAGATGTACCTCCCCCATTTCCAGCCGTGCGGGCAGCCCTTCCCTTCATGACGACCCCAGCGCCGGGAGGCTCCCCCGCCCTCCAAGTTCTCAGTTCCCCACCTGGCTTCACCACCTCAGTGTGCATTTGGGTCCTGCTCCTGCTTCCTGCCCAGTCTATGCCCTCGCCGTCAAGCCTGGCAAAGCCCAGCCACCTCGCTCCTACCTTCCTGCGCAGCCTGCGGGCCTGATGGGTCCAGATGCACACAAGATGCCACGGCAGCTGGCTTAAGCATAAATACATATATGTTATAATATGGTGTATATATAGTATGTATACGTATATCTGACATAAATATATGCATTTTATTGACAGGTATTAGGTTCTTTGTTTTTTTTGGTAAGATTTTTATTTATTTATTTGATAGGGGCTCACACAAGTAGACAGAGCACCAGGCAGAGGGAGAGGGAAAACAGACTTCCCACTGAGCAGGGAGCCCGATGCGGGGCTCGATCCTAGGACTCTGAGATCATGACCTGAGCCAAAGGCAGACGCTTAACTGACTGAAACACCCAGGCGCACCAAGCAGGTTTTGGGTTCTTCCCAATTTCAGCAGAAGCAATGGAAAGATAGACTAAGTCAAGCTTCCAAGAACAGCTCCCACAGCCAGACAGCCTCTGTTGTGATCTAAAAAGCTTCTGTCCCCCTGCTGAAACACAGTCCTTCAGAGACCTGCGGACAGAACCAAGCCTCCTCCACCAGCATGGACAGCCCAACAGCTGCAGAAGCCAATGTAATCAGGAAGGTGGGACCTCACACCGAGCCTCGCGCTCCCTTTTCCATGTCAAGTCACTCACCTGTGGTCCCAGAGGAGGAATCCAGATCACACCTGGAAGAGAATCTTCAAAGGCTTTAACCTTCTGGCTTCTCCTCTAGTGGACAGCAGACCAGGAGGAGCTTAGAATCGAGGCCCGAAACAGCAGCCCACTGTGTAATCTGTGGTAGACACCACAGATTACCTGCCAGGGTGTATACTTCTATGGTTCTTGTTACAATTACTATTTGTTTGGGGGTTTGGTTTTTTTGGGGGGGTTGTGTGGATGAGAACCTTCCTATCTCTGAAGACAAAGCCAGGGTAGTCACCAGCCGAAGATGGTGCGTTACCGTGAATGTCTGCTGTGGCAAATGCAATGGGCAGTCACAGGTGAAAAGGGAAGGAACGGGATCACTTGAGGATCGTCCTACAGCGTCCCTTGATAAGGTGGGCAAGTGGAACGTTCCAGTCCCTGAGATGGGATATAGAAAAACCTTTATGTCTGCGCGCCAAACAAATGGGAGGTCCCAGATTGCCTGGAAAAGAAGGGGCACTCTGGGCTCCTAAATGATGGATTCCTAATCCTCATTTGTAAGAAACGGCAAACCCAAGCAAGCGGCAACTTTGAAGGCAGCACTCACCATGCTGCCCACAGCAGGAGACGCATTCACTAACCCCCCCCGGCCTCTACATGAGGCAGGGTCAGGGCTGACGTCCCGTAACCGGGGAAGATGTCCACACCCTTCCTAGGGCATAGCACTCAGGTGCACACTAGCCGGAGGGAAAAGGAAAGCGAACACTCCTATTAAAGTGGCGAAAGTCACGTGACCACAGGCACTGAGACCACGGTACCAGCCATGTGTCTGCTTCCACGGCTGCCCTGAAGTCTTCCCAGTGATTTGCAACAACACTCTTCCGAGAACTCTTTCCAAATACTTTCCATTCATCGGGAAACTCTGTTCCCTCTCCTGCCCCAATTCCGCTCCGAACCTCGTCCCTCTTGGAGGAACGACTTCAACTTCGGTCCTCTCGCCCATGTCCCCTGTGTCCGTCTCGCCCATGTCCCCTGTGTCCGTCTCGCCCATGTCCCCTGTGTCCGTCTCCTCGACCCTACAGGCCAGGGCCCGTCGCTCTCCCTTCTAGGTCTCCTGGGGTGCGGGTCAAGCCTGTCTTCATACGCAAACCTGTGCAGGAACACAGCCACACCCATTCTTTTGTCTCCTGTGTCCGCCTCCTCTCACACGACGACGGCCAGGTTGAGTAACAGTACCTCACTCACGGAGCCTAAAATACTTGCCATCCAGCCCTGTACAGAACAGTTTGCTGACCTCTGTTCTAGGGGATCCAGATCTATCTTCTGAAAATTCCTCTCACCAATATCTCCTCTCTCTGTTATCCTCAACCTCCATGCTCATGGCTTCCTTCCCTTCAACTGTCACACTTACGTCGTCATTCCGCTGCTCTGCGACAAGCCCCATCTAAACGCCTACTAAGGACCAGGAGCGAGAGACACAAACACTAATAAGACACGATCCCCATCGTCAACCACTTATATCTAATAAGGGAAAGCAAATATGTAAGCTTTCCCGAGTATTTTGGAAGCCAAGAAGAAGTTCCAAGCAACACTCATTTCTGCCTGGGGGTTTCGGCGGAGTCGAACACGTCACAGAAGTCCAGACGGACACACACAGCGCACGGTTCATCACGGTGGTGGACCCTCTTCACAAATCTTCCACGTTCTAAAAAAGACATCTTCCCTCAGCATCATCTTCCCACAGTCTCCTCCTCCCTCTACAGCTCCTGTCCCGGGTCCTTGACCAACCGACGGCCATTCCTCGGCACCCGGCCCCACTCCCTGAAGCAGCTCCCTCCGAGGCTACCAGAGCCCTCGGCTCACCTTCCCTACACCTCCGTTCTCATCTCACGGGCCCTCGGGAGCTGACCGCTGCTCACTCGTGAGCCCGCCTCCCGCCTGAAGGCCCCATGGCTCCCGCTGAATTTCAGATCCTTCAGACGATCCCCCAGAGCCTTCCACGACCTCTATGAGCCCTGCGGACGCCAGGACACTTCTCAGGTCCACAAGCAGTCCCCGCAGTGCTGCCGCTCTCGGCCTCGGCCTGCTCTGCTCTTTGACTGGGGGGATCTTCACTACCTTTCCTGCCTTTCAAACTCCTGCTTCTTCTTCAAAACCCAGTTCAGATGCCATTTCCACCAGGAAGCATCCCAGCTGGACTGGGCTGCCCTCCGTCCTCTGCTCTCCGTGCTCGGTACGTCACCCGTGAGCGCCGGGCCCCCAACTACCTGCTTACACGTACGACTCTCATTTTACCACGTGCAGGAATCAAGGCTCCTGCCTTTTTAAATCCCAAGCACTTGGACGAAATCCACATAAAGCGACACTAAATAAACGACTGGAGTAGCAGCCGGGCTTGGCAGCTCCAACCAGAAAAAAAAAAAAAATCCAAGTTTCTAAATATATCCCGACAAGTTATTTCTCAGGCACTCTCTCTCACAATCCAGTAAACTTCCAGAATATGCAGATGACAATACAGCTTCCCTTTGGCACAGTAGAGTGACAGTTACAAGACAATGACATAAAACCGCTCCCTAAGGAGCCGTCACGGACGGCATCCGATACACCGCTTGTCACGGGGAAGGGCACCGCCTAAGTCTTCTTTTCTTCAGCTTTAATGACAAAGATGGCACCGTTATCAGCGTATTTCATCATCGTCTCTTTCTTTCGAACTGGGCAGAAAAGCATTTATTATGAACGAAGGTCCGGCCTGTGGCAGCAGAAGACTAACGGGTTTTAGGCAAACAGGTGTGAGAGAGGGCTTACGGTCCAGCGGCCTCCACCTTCCCCTGACGGCGATGCAGATGCGGTGCCTGCGCTCCCGCCGTGCGGGCACCGGCCCCAGGCAACTCCGGAGCCAGAACGAGCCACGTGCCCAAGCTCCACTCAGATCTGCCCCGGACGCTGGGACCCGTCGGAGCTCTGGAGGCAACCAGGGCCTGGAGGCCGGAGGAAGAAGGCGCTGCCGCAGTTAGTGTGCTCAGGGCGTCCCCAGGCACACGCGTGCTGGCAGCTGGGGGCATGCGTGCCGTTCTGCACACTTCCAGGGACAGCCCTGGGGCCGATGAAGGCCCAAGTAAAGCACACGGACAGTTCTGGGGGGCAGAACAGCATCCATCATCCCCAGGACAAAAGTGTCCACTTCCTGGCTCCTGCCTGAACTCAAGTGCCAGCACGGAGCCCGGAGCTCACGCGTCGCAGCTTCCCCTGTGACAGCCCGCGCTCCAGCCCCTCGCTGCAGCGGAGACGACATTAGTACTTGTCTTGTTGGCTGCGGGTAAAACAAACACACATTTAGATCGCAACAGATAAAGGCATCCTCTGAATGAATCACACAGGAGGCCGGAGCTCGCACTTCCCCCGGGGAAACTGAATCTCCTGGTGGCAAACCCACTCGAGAAGAAAACAAACCCCTTAAAACAGAGGAACATTGGGGGCACCTGGGTGGCTCACTGGGCTAAAGCCTCTGCCTTCAGCTCAGGCTATGGTCTCAGGGTCCTGGGATGGAGCCCCGCATCGGGCTCTCTGCTCAGCGGGGAGCCTGCTTCCCCCTCTCTCTCTGCCTGCCTCTCTGCCTACTTGTGGTCTCTGTCTGTCGGGTAAATAAATAAAATCTTTAAAAGAAAAAAAAAAAAACAAAAAAAAAAACAGAGGAACATTGTAGAATAGTCACATGTCAGTGTGGGAAGTCCGTCGTGGAGTACGTCGTGAAAATGCCCGGACCTGAGCGGCGGCCCCAGGCGGCGGCTTTCCGGGGTTTTCTCCCACCGCAGCTCGCGAGGGCACACGGCTGCAGACTCCACGCGAGTCGTTTCAAAACACATCGGGCAGGGGCCCCGGGTGGCCAGTCAGGTCTGTGTCCGACTCTCGACTTCGGCTGAGTCACGATCTCAGAGTCGTGAGACGGAGCCCGCACCAGGCTCCACACCTCGAGACTCTGTCTCTCCCTCCCCCTCTGCCCTCCCCTCCCACGTGCTAAATAAGTAAATACAACCTATTTTGCAGGCCCACTGGGTGCTCGGCACAGAAGGCCGCACAGGCCACTGGCATAGCCCATCAGCGGGCCTGAGAAGCAGCGTAAGTCCTCTTGGTGACAACCGTCACTACAGAGGCCCTAAGTAAACGTTTCCTGCGTTCTTCTAGCACTGAGTGGGGAGGTCCGCGATTACTCTGCGCAGCGCAGAGCTCGGTCGGTTAGACTGGAGGGAGGGAGAAAACAGGTTTTGTAGAAGCGCCTCCTGCGAACGAAGTACCGGGAGCCGGCGGAACTGAGCACGGCCACCCGTTATTCCACGGCCCCACCGGTGTCCGGGCGGGCGTGCGGGGGAGCCCGACAGGAAGCGTCACAGGCCCTTACTTGAAGCTGGAGTGTGGCTCCTGCACCGGAGTCTTCCCAGAAGTAACAGGAAGGAGGCCTCTACATGGCCGCTTTCGGGCAGTGCTGCGGGCCGGCCCGCGGGCGAGAACGCCCTCTCCTGTGGGGCCTCCGCGGCCGCTACCCGCACTCCTTCCCTCCTTTTTCTCCGCTTCTCTCCCAGGCCCGGTTCCGGAAACAGGTTCGGAGACTCAGAGCCCGCGGGGCCCTTCCCGGTGGGCCGGGAAGCAGAGCTGGGAAGGGCGTGGGAACCGGGCAGGACTGAGCAGAAGGAGAAGCGGAACCCGGCTGCAGCCAAGGCCTCGGCGGGCCCGCGGGGAAGTGGAAGCCGGGAGGGCCCTTCCCAGACGCTGCAACGGGTCTGGGTAGCGCCTCGGAGCGGCAGCGGCTGTACCCTTAGACGAGACACCTTTGTCCGACCGAGGGTAATCTCAGGGAGGACTCCGTTGTGACCCTCAGCAGGCAGGACACGCCTGGCAGCTGGGAAAGGAGGGGAGTCCCGGGGGCCCAGCCCAGCTCCACTTCCCTCTTGTCTCCCCGTGGCCCTGCGTCCCCACAGCCCCTGGTTCTTCTCTCCCCAGGGCCCGGCCTCTTCACTCTCCTTGGTCTATGGGATAAGCCTGTGATAATCACACTCCGTCTAGGTCCACTAGGATGCGGTGAGAACCTTTCCCACGGACGATATCTAACTTCTCTTAGCTCATCTGCATAAGTTTTTTTTTTTTTTTAAGATTTTATTTATTTATTTTAAGACAGAGATCCCAAGTAGGCAGAGCAGCAGGCAGAGAGAGAGGAGGAAGCAGGCTTCCCGCTGAGCAGAGAGCCCCATGCAGGGCTCGATCCCAGGACACTGGGATCATGACCTGAGCCGAAGGCAGAGGCTTAACCCACTGAGCCACTCAGGCACCCCTGCAGTAGGTTTTCAAGGGAAAAAAATCCCCCTTTATATCTGAAGTCCACACTTCATATGGTACCAAACAGGTACCATATGCTACCCTAGCCTTGGTGTATGCTACGGCCCCTGTAGGAGTTACTAATCTAAAGTCTCCACCTCTTCCTCTACCCTGAGACCTGCGCCTGCGTCTTCTCTTTGGGTTGCCCTAGTTCTGTAGGTGCCATGTTCATGGTTAAAAGAAAATGTTAACACCGTAAATATCTTCATTGATATTATATCATAATATCAATTTTGTAGCAATTATAATAGCCCCTATATGTTAAGCACTACAACCAGCTACTTCAAACACATGTGTCATTTAATATTTACAGCAAACAGGATAAATATATTATGCCCATTTGCAAGTGAGGAACTGAGACCTGGAGAAGCTATAAACTCGCCGGAGATCACCGACCAGGAAGTGCTGACGGTCAGATGTGGGAGACGTGTCCAGCTCGCCACTAAAATCCCTATTTTTCTCATCCGGGATGATGGGTGTTGAGTCTTTTTGAGAAAGCTGCCCAGCCAGGGACCACATGTTCCCACCCTCCTTGTTGCCAGGGAGGGTCATGTGGCCAGTTCTCGCTAAATGAACGTCAACACAAGTGATGTACGACCCTCGTGCCCTCCTGTGCTCTCTTTCCTGTCTGCCCGGCATCCACGGTGGGCTCTGAGGCCCCAGTGGAAAGCACAGTCATGAACTAGTAGGAGCCCAGACACCCCCCTCACCCCGTAAAGGGAAGCCAGCATCCATCATGGGTGCATTAGACAATTAGGAACAGTCGCTACGGCTCTGTTGTACAAAACCAACGACGTTCAGGGGCTACTTACTAGAGCAGCTAGCGTGACCCTAATCAGTACAAAGGACGAAACCAGACCCGCCTTTACATATTCATTTATTCATGCAACGAAATGCGTGCAACATTTAAGGAACTTCTCCTAACTGGGGATATACTAGAAACTGGGGATGTAAAGAGGCACGTGACATTGTCTCTTCTTTCTAGGGGTTCATGACACGGTGAAGAAGACAGATGATCCACGACGCTGTGGAAATCCTGGGGGGCAACTGGTTCTACCTGCCTCATGTATGGAGTTTCTCCCCTGTGTAGGCACTGACATTTACGTGGTCATCTTATCTTTATTGATCTTTTCTAAATTTATTACATTAATACAAATCTTCCCAGGTGGGTATTCTGATAAACACAGAGACCTGTTCTAGAAAAAGAAAAAAATCCCTGAAATCAATTTTGGGGAGGGAGGTGGCTAGACTTTAAAGTCAGATAATAGATTTAGCAATTATGAGTAACTCTCCTAAAAATTGTCTTCCAAGCGCTGCCCACTTTCGTCCTCTGCCTTCAAAAACTATTTGGTAGAATGAGTAGATTAAGAAATACGATAAACGCAGGTGCAAGAAGTGGATCTTCTCCTTTCTCCACCTCACGTTCAGCTACGCAGACTCGTGAGAGGACGAAAACCAAGCAGAACGAAAGATCAAAAACGGGCACCAGCACGTGCGCGGAGCCCTGGCTCCCTCCACCACAACACCGTCACGCCGGACTCTAAAGCTAGCCTGGACAATTCCCTTGCATGTTCTGACTCGGTTTCCACTGGTAGGACAGCCTCGCCCATCTGTCCGTCAGGAGGCGTCCCTCCACGCGCACGCCCCTACCTCCGTCCCCGCTCCAAGCACTCCGGCCTCCGCCGTCTCTTTTCCTCACTGACCAGGTAGTAGCCGTGAAGAATTTGATTTTCCACAAGTACGTGGCTCGCTCATCTGAAAATGTCCTGAAGACAGAAAACATGGCCTGATATTTTTCTCCATGTGCCTAGGAATGCACTAAGCCCCGATACAATCAAAAAGGAAATGCCCAACGAGCACCTCACTGACTCTTCCCAGGGGTCCCAGGGGCGTTGTGAGAGGAAACCCTCTAAGCCCCGAGGAGCCACTGGCTTCAGCAAGAGCCAGGATTATGAGAAGCCAGTCTGGGCTCCACAGCGGTTTCAACACCCTACAGCCTTGGACACGGCACCTGCAAAGACATCTCTGGGCCTCAGTCTCCTGATCTTTAGAAGGGGAATAATAACTCCTTCCTCTTGGAATAAAAACAGGTTACACAGAAGAAAACTCCAAGGGATTCCTCTTGTACTAAATGAGGGGGTAACAGAGGCCCGCCCGTCTTCTCCCGAGGAGTCCCAGTAGGTTGATACTGACTCACGAGGGATCAGGTCTCAGAGCAAAACAGCCCCCCCAATCCGCGCTTCGCCCGCAGCAGTTGACATAAAGGAAGACGCGACGCGGCGAGCTCCGTGCCCTCCGCTTCCGCTACCCGATCCCGCAAACGGCCGCGAAGGCGCGTCTCCTCCACCGGCACCAGGAGGGCAATAGCGAACTGTCGGGTCACAAACGCGAGCTTGAACAATGCGGGGAGGGGTCTCGGGCCACCGCGCGGCTCATATAAGGCAAGTCCTAAGGCTCCTCCAGGATGCAGCGGGAGGCCAGCGAGTGCGGGGGCCCCGCCGGGGGCAGCGGGTCCGTCGCTGCTCAGTCAACAAGCTCCAGGCCTTCCTGCGGGCTCAGGCCTCCACGGAGAGCTGTACCTTTCTGTCAGCTGCCACTGCCCTCCTCTCATTAGTGCGTGTCCTGGGGTCTCCTTTTCAGGAGCCGAGGCGGCATCCTTCCAGACAGCTCTCCTAATGGGCCGAGGGGCGCGGGCAGGGCTGCGCTCCAACAAGCCCCTGTTCACCGGGTCCTTTCCCCTCGCCCTCCTCCCAGCAATGGTCTCAAGACCCGGGGCACCGTGTCCTCCAGCGTCCCCCATACAGGCTGCCCCCTCGTCCATTCCGGGCGCCTCCTTTGTCCGCACCCACTGCAACCCTTTCTCCGCACCGTCTCCACGGCCCGTGCAGCACCGCAGGGCACGGCAGCAGCAGAGGCTCCGAGGCCAGGCGGCCGGCACCGCATCCTGGGTCGGGGCAAGTGTCGGCACCGCTCACCCTCCACCTCCCGGCCGGTGAAACAAAGCTAACGGGCTATTCCACCAGGTCAGCAGGAGGCTTCGGCGGAAAGCATTTCCAAGCATGGGCCCCGCCACGCCGTGAAGGCTCCGGATCAGTTATCATCCACTGTCTTCTCCGACGACCATAACCTAGTTCCCGCTCCTACCACTTCTGCAAACCCCCCCTCCCGGGAAACGATCTCACAGGCTTCTCCCAAACCGACCCGACCCTGACACTCGTCCTCCTCTTCTGTTACTTGAAACATGACGCGTCATTTGCGGACACCAGACGACTGGGCACTTTTCCCACAGGTTAAGATCGTACGTGGGATTTCTGTGCAAAAATGCAGAGTGCTACAGAACCCCTAGAAAATTCACAGTTTCCTGACATTGTATTCTACCCTTGGTGTGATTTAAAAACACGAATGTGTATGGAAGGGAAGAAATTCTCACACCATCGATGACAGCCAAAATGCTGCCATGTGGCTTTTAGCCTTAATCAATCACTGGCGTTGTTCGGCCATCCACTTCCACAAAGTCACGAAAAAGAAGTTCTCATAAGATCGGTGTTTCTGATTCTAGCGAAAGAGAAATTTAAGAGGAAAAATAAGTCTTTCCATTCAGCAATTTATCTAGCCACGCCCAACTATTCCCCACAATAATTAAAGTGATTATCGCTGGAGTTTCCGTTTCAAGATGGCCCGACCTCTCTCACTATAAAAATCACCCTAATCCTCACGGAAGTAAAAATTAGAAATAGGAATTGAGTGATCAGACGCTGAGACGATTTTAATTCTGAACTGAATTAGGAGACGGCAGCAAGCAATAGAGAAGTAAATGACGAGCCAGAGAGAAGGAAGAAGGCGTGTAGGTGCTTTCGAAGGAAGATAATGACACGAAGCAAATTAAATACACAACAGAACCCGGACAGGCGAGGGGCGCGGGTTCTCAGAAGGCGGGATAAGCTGTATCCGACGACTCCTCTTCCACCGCTGCAGGAGAAAACGAGGTCCAGACTCAGAGACAGGATGTAAAAAGGGAAAGTGGAGGAAGGCTTGCAAATCCCACAAAAGGGAGATTATGTGAAAGTCCGCAGGCTGGACAGAGGCAGCGTCTAGAGCACTGAAGGGAACTTCTCTAGAAAGACTGAGCCACCCACAGACAAAATATTAGATTCTGATATTTGAAGGTCCCCCATGAAAAACCCGTGTCATCATAATGACCCCACAGTCAAGCCCATCAGTTGAAAAGTCAGTGAACAGACACAGAACTTCCGATCAGCGTTCCAAAGATTCCGTCATAAACGTGAATGGACAGTACAGATTGCAGGCATTTCAGGGAAGTCTGCAATACTAAGTTAAGCAAGCAAACAAATGATAAGAAAGTCTAAAAAGCCTCATAAGAATACAGAGACAATGTGAGAAGAAAATCAAAAAACTACAAAGGCACTCTTATTCAGTATTCTCAGGCGTTCTGAAACTTTTCTCCCAGTGTGCCCAAGGGATCAACATACTCATGGCAAAGAGGTTTAAAACCTCCTTCCTCTCTTCAAAGGGGGCATATTAGCTTCTCTGCTGGTGGAGGAAGAGACCACAGCCATGCAGTGAAAGCATACACACACAAAAAGAGAAACACATAAAGCATAAACACAAAAAAGAAAATTCTTCTAGTTATTAAAAATACTGCTAAAATTTAAGAATAAGAAACAGTAAAAGAACAGCAAGATTAGTTCAAGGAATTCACCTGGAAAGTAGGAGGACAAAAGGACAAAAAGATGAAAAATAGAACAAAAAACGTCAGAAGGTAGAGGGTCAATCCAGCGAGTTGGAGTTCCAGAAAGAGAGAGCAGAGAAATCACTGGTGAAGAAATTCTCAGAGACAATTCAAGGAAATTTGCTAGAACAGAAGGACATGAATTTCTGGCTTAAAAGACATAGCAAATGAGAGAAAAAGAAACCCATACTGGAGATAACGTTGTAAACTTTGAAAATCCCAGAGATAAAGAGATCTTGAAGGTTTCCAGAGAAGAAAAGCTGGTGGAGGGCGAAGGATCAGAAATAAGGAAAGCCTCCGCCTTCTCAGAAGCAACATTGTAAGCTACAAGTCAACGTAGTAACAGCTTCCAAATTTCCAAAGAAAATAATTTGCAACCAAGGATTCTAGATTTAGCCAAACTATCAAGTGTCAAAGTAGAGTAAATATTTTCAAATACGTAAAGTCTCAGACAATCTACTTGCAATGGCTTCTCAGTAAGCCAAGGAGGACTAAGGGGGGAAAAAAACTAAGAAAGAAAATGACATAAATCCTGGTCACAGGAGAGAGAAGCAAAGTGAAACAGGCAAAGGACGGCGACTCTGCCGCGGGTCCAGGGCAGCCGCTCCCGGGTAGACGGAGTGACGCAGGCGGCCCAGGGTATGACAGATTGTTGGATAGTTTGACTCTGAGAAAAAACTTAAGAATGACATTTTAGAAGGCTGCCGGAGGGTATGGGAAGAGTTGGGCCAAAGTTCTAAGGGCAGTGAAGCAGATAAAAACAATGAATGAGGCAACTATTAACTCCAGGAAAAATAAAAGGCTATAAAACAGACAGACAAGGGGATTGAGAATACACCTGTGTTGTTGAGCACTGAGCGATGCAGAGAATTGTTGAATCATTACATTGTACACCTGGAGCTAATACGATACTGCATGTTAATTATACTTCAATTTTTTTTAAAAGGAGAGGAAGGGGCCCTTGAGTAGCTCAGTGGGTTAAGCATCTGACACTTGGTCTCAGCTCAGGTCTTGAAGTCAGGGTTGCTAGTTCAGGCCTCATATTGGGCCTCACATTGGCATGAAGCCTATTAAAAAAGAAAGAAAGAAAGAAAGAAAGAAAGAAAGAAAGAAAGAAAGAAAGAAAGAAAGAGAGAGAGAAAGAAAGGGAGAAGGAAGGAAGGAAAAGAAAATAAATTTAAAAAGAAAGCATGTTATAAAATAAATCAAATATAATCATAGCCTATTTGGCTCAGTGGAAAATAATATTTACCTAGAAAAAATAATAAAAAGCATGAACATGAAATTAACTAAAACTTGTGAAAGAGTTGTCAAAGGTCACCGGAGGTGAGAACACAGGGTACGAGGCTGAGAGTCCTGAAATCCATAAACAGGAAGTTGTGGTGCGGGAATGAGCTGTAAGCAGTTATGGCTCTGGGGAATGGCATCGAGGGAGGGCACAGGTGACTGCTATTTTTTAATACATGAGATTTTCACCATCATTTGACTTTTAAAACCACATGCATGTATTCGTGTGATAAATTTTTTAAGGCAAAAATAAAATAGAACAAAATTATAATACAGTTAACCCTGTGCCCTTTGTTTTCATGACTTAAATATTTCTAAAATACACTGGGGAAATTTAAAAACAAAACAAAATAAAACAAAACAAAAAAAAAAAACCTTTTCATTAATGGAACCAAGCTAGGTATTTGTACTAAACTTATTTTATTTAAAAAATTTGGTTCTAAAGTATTAAATCTTCTCCCTTCATCCATCCTTATGGCCCACAAATTACCAAAATACAAAGCTCTTGTGGTCTCTTTTTTTTTTATATCATTATTATTCATAATTGGGTTTGAAAGTGACTCAGAAACTGGGAATGCCTTCTGACAGGGTATCACAATAAACACATAGGAAACTTCCTCTCTTACTCCATTCCCCGTTGCTGAAACATGAGAGAAATGGAGACATTTGTCCTGCACAACCTAGCAGACAAGCTTAAGACTCTTAGCATGATATTTATGATTTTTATCATGCTATCATTAATTAGGATTGATTATAAACTCCAAAGACTGTAATAAAGAAATTCTGGAAGTTACCAATTTTCTGATGTCGTGAAGAATCTGAAATTAGAAAAGATTCTCCCTAGAATTTATCAGAAGGATAAAGCAGAAGCAATGGTTAAATCGGGGGTTCTGAACCTCTTTTCTCCCTAGCATGCCTAGAGGACAGGACACACTCTGCTGGGACTCGGGCTCGCTAATCGTCTCCCCTCCATAGGGGAACAGTGTTAACACTTCTACTAGGGCAGGAAGAGCACAGGTAGCTTGAAAAAATCCCGTAGGTAATTCTAGCCGTCCCCACTCATGGCCATGTTTCTTCTTCTCTGTTTCTCCTCCCCACTGTGTTCCTTTCGTCCAACAGAGACAACTAGTTTAGGGATCAAATTAGGAAGACCAATGTCACAATAGGGCAAAGATGAGTGCTCAGCACAAGGAGATACTTACAAATTGCGTCCCCCCCACTCCCACCCACTGTTCCAAGTCTTTGCTGGTTCTCCATGCTTGATGCGGACACTGGGGTAAACTCAGAGAAAGGGAACGCGGCGTGTCAGAGACAACTTCCCCAGGCCCATCCAAGCCGCGATTCAGCACATTCTTCTTCTTTACACGTATAACGTATCACTTGTTTCGGGGGTACAGGTCTGTGAATCGCCAGGTTTACACACCTCGCGGCGCTCGCCACGGCACATGCCGCCCCCAGTGTCCATCCCCAGCCACCCTGTCTTCCTACCTCCCTCCCCTCCAGCAACCCTCGGTTCGCGTCCTGAGATCGAGTCTCTTACGGTTTGTCTCCCTCGCTGGTTCCGTCTTGTCTCATTTTTCCCTCCCTGCCCCGCACAGACCCCTGCCCTGCCTCTCAATTCCTCAGTCAGATTGATCCTAGGACAGTTGTGTTTCTCTGCTCGACGTATTTCACCGAGCGTGATACCCTCTAGTTCCATCCACGGCGTCGCCGTTACGAGTGCTGTGCACCCCCAAAGCTGGAAAACACAGGTCTGGGCACCACTGGAACGAGCGCGGCTGACTCCTCTCATCATCCTCCCAGGGACACAGCTGCCTAACTTGGATTTCTTGTCTCCATACCTTTAATCTTTTCTAGAATAGAGGTCCCGGTTCTCGGAGGCCAGCCCTTCCCCATGCGACCCCGAGCCTAACGCTGTGAACCCGCCTCCCCACTCAGGCTCTTCATGCCAGAGCATCCCAGGCAAAGAATGCAGTTTCCATTTTGGCAGAGCCACGGGTGAGGAGATGGGGTCGCTGCTGCTGCACGGAGAAGAGGACAGCTGGTTTGGATATCGGGGGTCACTGAGTGTCTCCTCGCGTTGCTACGTCCGCGGATCACAGGGAACAGCGACAGCAGGAAGCCAGTCCAGCCAGGTGCGGCTTCCCCCGGGGCCAGGGTCTGGGTCCCCTACAGAGCAGCATCCTCAGAAATGCTGGTTGAGGGGGAGGGAGCCTAGAGCGGGTCTCGGGGGAGAGACATGATGGATGTCAACGGCCGCCTCGGAGGCCACAGCAGTGAAGGGGCTACAGCTGGTCCCACTGACAACACAGGGTCAGCCCAGTACTGAGGAATCGGCGACGGAAGAGAATTAATGGTCTGTGGGTTTGAGCAGCACCGAGAGGGGTCCCAGCAGCCCAAACACTGCCACGCCAGGGCGCACGGGGCCTCTTGTGCCGTCACTCACTGGCGCGGCCAACCGCGGCCCGCAGAGCCGTGCCCGCGCCCACCCGCCGCAGCCGGGACCTCCACCCCTGCGGGCCAGCGTCTCCTCATCTCTGCTCTCCCACTCCCTCCCTCCTGCCTGCCGGCACCTTCGCCAAAGTCAACGACCTTCCCCAGGTGCACGGTCGTACGCTGTTTCGGAGCATCCCAAGGAAGACCCCGGCCACGGCCAACTGGCGTCTTCACACGAGCTCGGAAACACCGCGCTGCTCTCTCCCCGACAGGCCGGCCGCTCAGGAAACACTCCAGAGTCTTCGTTTCCTGCAGAGCACGTTTGTGAGGGAAAGGGGTGGTTGTTGCCTTTCTCATTTGTAGGCAGATCGGGAAGCTGAGGCTTGGGGAGGTTCTACGGTCCGGTGCCGACGGCCTGCAGGTGGCGGAGACGGGCGCTGCGCTGGGCTTAGGGAGCTGCCGTGGGGCTCCAGCCACCCCCCCTGGTCGGGCCGGTTCTCCCGTCCGGCCGCGGCTGCAGCAGGTGCTGTAGGAGCGGCCACACCTTCCTCCGCAGAACCGCCCTCTGTGCTTGCGTCCTTACCCTCCAGCCAGGGCCACCACAGCGAGTGACGGGACCAAGTGAGGGTCAGCCGTCCTGTCTCAGGGTCACACCTCTCTGCGGCTCCCCAGGCCACAGAGCAAGGCCAGATGTGAGCCAAAGCACATCGGTGCGTACCTCCCTCCCTGCCCTGTCCTGTTCCCTCACTCTGTCCAGGGCCGTTGCTCAATGAATCACTTGCCCATCCCTGTCTCTCGTGACCCCCACTGAAAGATACGATCTGTGTTTCATGATTCCGGCGCCAGCGAATTCCCCGTTGCAGACTCTGCGCGGTGCAAGAAATGCCAGCCCCCTGCTCGCCACTACACGCCAGCCCCTCACTTGTTAATGCTGGATGGACATCTTCCCTCCTCTTAGAAAAATCATGTAAACTTATTTCTCAGTCTATCTTACAGTAGCTACGAAGGAGAGTGTCTGCCTCAAATAAGGACACAGATATTGTATTTTTTAAGTATAAACTTTTAAAAAATAATTCAATATATTTTAGTGGCCTCACTTTATACCACATTATTTATTTGCTAATTATGAAATGCTGCTAATCTAAGGTAGACAACACAGAAACTCACAGGTCAAGGCAATTAACGTGTCTCGTTTTACTGCAGCATGGAAAGTAATGCATCAGCTCGGAAGCTCCGGACTACAAAATGATAAAGCTGTTCTCTCAGTTTTCTCATATTATTCTCCTACTTAAGGTCTAAGATGAGGTAAATTTTATAGACTTTAATTTTCTGAAAATTCTCACAAAGACAATGGTTCGTTCTATTGGCAATCATCCCCAAGAACTGAGAGCTGTATAACTCAGAGTCTAACTAGAAAGTTACACACCACTTTACATAGCTAAAACAGAGACTTTAGTAACAGAAAATTGGTGGCACAGGCAACGGAAGATGAGCTGAGACACCCAACAGTAAAGCAAGACAGAACAGAGACGGGCAACAGCAGAAAAACACAACCAACCCTCAGCCGGAGGGATCGTGAAGGGAGGAGAAGCTGGGGTCCCTGGAGGAGCTGGGGTCCCTGGAGGAGCTGGGGTCCCTGGAGGAGCTGGGGTCTCTGGAGGAGCTGGGGTCTCTGGAGGAGCTGGGGTCCCTGGAGGAGCTGGGGTCTCTGGAGGAGCTGGGGTCCCTGGAGGAGCTGGGGTCCCCTGGAGGAGCTGGGGTCCCCTGGAGGAGCTGGGGTCTCTGGAGGAGCTGGGGTCCCTGGAGGAGCTGGGGTCCCCTGGAGGAGCTGGGGTCCCTGGAGGAGCTGGGGTCCCCTGGAGGAGCTGGGGTCTCTGGAGGAGCTGGGGTCCCTGAAGGTGCTGGGGTCCCCTGGAGGAGCTGGGGTCCCTGGAGGAGCTGGGGTCCCTGGAGGAGCTGGGGTCCCCTGGAGGAGCTGGGGTCCCCTGGAGGTGCTGGGGTCCTGGAACCTTCCACTCAACCCTCTCGCCCACCATCGGTGAACCCTCGCCGAAGACCAGTGGACAGGAAGGAGCCTGGGAATCCAACCAGCCTGGCAGGCTTGATCCCCTGTCACAGGGAGCAGAGCAGGAGGTGAGCGAGGAAGGCTCACGCAGATACAGGACTGGGGCCGGCGCATTGACATGCACACGGAGCAACAAAGCTCTTCCAAAACAATCAAAGGCCCCCATGTGAGAGGCCCACGTTGAAATCATTGCCTGGAATTCTAACACCACAGAACAAAACAAGGGGGAATATAGTCTTTGATTTTTCAGCTAATGAAATTATTAATCAAAACCACAGGGAAAGTCGTCCAACTCAGATCTGCAGCAGCGCTTACGTCTAGCTCAGAAAGCCTCACTAGCGTCCCCTGCAACAGCTCTAGGAGCAGACCAGGGAGCTTTGCAAATGTAACTGGTTTGTCGCTGCTGCTGTTTTAGTCACCCAGCCTCCCGGCCCTTCTACAGAATGTAAATATTTGATGCCGCTCTTTTATGTAGGCTTAAACTGAGAGATTACTGAATTTAAAGATATGCTTATACAGTTTGGGATGAGAGTCCTAATGTGCACACTAGGCATCATAATTAATGCTTCCAATAATACTCATCATTAAAACAAAAGAAAAAGTTGATTCAAGCATAAAATCTTTGAAGCAAAAATTAAACTTAACAAAGAAAATCTATTGCACAAACTGAACAAGAACTCATTACTGTAATAAACCCAATGATTTCTTTGAATTATTTCTTCATGTTTTTTATTTCAAAGGTAATATAATCAGAGACTCAAGTGTAATCAGAAACCGTACCATGAATGAATGGGATTTGTGGAAAGCCGAGAACTTGGAAAATAACAAAAATGTCACAATCCCAGTAGCATAAATACTATCAGCGTACTCCTACTTGAGTCACGAATCATTTATTGAGAACCCAAATGAGAGGCTATGTCAAGGGCTCTGTGCTAGAGAATGGTGGTATCGATCTGATTAGAAGTCTAAGCCAAAACCACAGCTTTCACTTGTTCAGAGCACGGAGGAGTGACGGGGAGGGAAGCAGGAAAATGAACGCGCGTTACTCTTCCCCACCATACCTCAGTGACGCAAGAGTCTGGGCCCATGGAAAGCTACCACTATTCTGGACACCGGAGACTGCAAACGGATTTTCTGGATTCCTGATCATTTCCTATCCCATTAGAGTCACATTTCACAGACTCCATAAATAGCTCCTAAGAGAAGGAAATCCCAAAGCAATGAGAACGAAAGTTCCATTAAAGAATTTTTTTTTTTTTTTTTGCTTCAGTCTATGGATTTGTCCTTTAAAATGTTTAAATCTAGCAAAAATTATACTCTTGTTTCAGGAAGTGTAAGACCCAAGAGGGTCCCCCCAAACCTAGAATCTGTGTCACATGATTTAGCAACAAATAACTGCATACTGTTTCCATTTGATATTTTTAGATATGTCGTTCTCAAGTCCCACCAAGGTTGTAAACTAGGTGGCAAGGTCAGACCTCACATTTCCCTGTTATCCAGCAGGTCACCTCACCCACCAACAACCGGGCACATGCTCGATAACTACTTTTCATACGGCCCTTTCACAAAGACAGTGCAAAGGTGAAGAAGGAAGCTCCTGCCTCTCACAAAGCTGAGGCCAAAGCAAAGACTATGAAGGCCAAGAAAGCAGTGCTAGAGGGTGTCCACAGTCTCTCTCTCTCTCTCTCTCTCTCTCTCTCTCACACACACACACACACACACAAAATCCATACATCATCCACATTCCAATAGCCCAAGACGTAGCATCTCCAAAGGCAGCCCAAATATCCTGGAAAGAGTGCCCCAGGGACAAGCTTGACCACATGCCACCATCAAGTTCCCCCAACTACTGAGTCAGCCATGAAGAAAATAGAAGAACACTCTGTGTTCACTGGGGATGTGAGGTCAGCCAGTACCAGATGAGTCTGTGCCGTCGGCTCTGGGACACTGACATGACCATGGTCAGCACCCTGACAGGCCCAGGAAGAGAAGAAGGCCTGTGTTCGACGGCTCCTGATTATGATGCTTCAGATGTTGCCCTCAAAATTGGGATCATCTAAGCTGAGTCCAATTAACTAAATCTAAATATGAATTTTTTTCACCATAAAAAAAGAAGTAGTGGGGCACCTGGGTGGCACAGTCAGCTAGCTAACACCAGACTCTTGGTCGAGGCTGAGATTATGGTCTCAGGGTCCTCGGATCAAGCCCCACGGCAGCCTCCACGTTCAGTGCAGAGTCTGCTTAGGACTCTCTCTCCCTCTCCCTCTGCTGCTCCTCTACCCTTCCTCTCAAATAAATGAATAAATTCTTTTTTTTTTTAAAAAGTACTTTCCATATAATTACATCTGATTTCAAAATAAAACCCAAACTATTGGATAAAAATTGCAAACTACATTCTGGAACATGTTTCACCAGATGCTGACATGGCTTCCTCCCCTACTTCATCCAGGTCTGGGCTCAGAGGACCTTCTCTGACTGTGTAATAGAGAACTTTCTACCACTTTCTATCATCTTCTCCTACTTTTTTCTCTTCTTGGTACTGTGGCCACCTGATGTGGTGTTGAATGCACTCCCCGCTAGAATGTGAGCTTCACTTTCTTACTCACTGCCTCAGCCCCAGGGCCTAGAACAGAACCTGGTTCATAAGACACTCAGTAAGTAAATATGGAACAAATTAACTTTTGAATGAATTAAATTTGTATTTACACATAAAAAAATACATACGTGTGTAATTGACCTAGCAAAGTTTTAAACTACCAATACAAACCTTCATTTTTTAAATTTTTATCTAGATTTTATACATGAAAGCCAAATGAATTTGACTCCACTGACCACCATAAAAAGTCCAAATACCACAAATGTATAAAGCAAACCATTCACTCACTCCAAAGGCAAGTAACCTGAAAAGCCTGGGGCATAGTCTGTAAACTTCTCTCTTTATATATACAAGTATAATAAATGATAACTAATAAGTAAAATGCTGTAAACTTTTAATCCTTTTAAATATAATTCATTGAAATTTAATCTTTTGAGAATATAAAGAACCAAGAATAAGAATCTTTTTTTAATCTTTAGATTTTAAATATTTACTCTGAGTCTGTTTTCCCACCTGTAAAATAGAGATTAAAAAGTAACTAAGCGGGGCGCCTGGGTGGCTCAGTGGGTTAAGCCTCTGCCTTCGGCTCAGGTCATGATCTCAGGGTCCTGGGATTGAGCCCCACATTGGGCTTTCTGCTCGGCAAGGAGCCTACTTCCTCCTCTCTCTCTGTCTGCCTCTCTGCCTACTTGTGATCCCTGTCTGTCAAGTAAATAAATAAAATCTTTTAAAGAAAAAAATAACTAACCTGGGGTACCTGGGTGGCTCAGGCGTTAAGCATCTGCCTTCCACTCAGGTCATGATCCCAATGTCCTGGAATCAAGCCCCACATCAGGCTCCCTGCTCAGTGGGGAGCCTGCTTCTCCTTCTACCGCTTCCCCTGCTCATGTTCCCTTTCTCGCTGTGTCTCTCTTTGTCAAATAAATAAAAATCTTTAAAAACATAAAATAAAATAGGTTATGGTGATTTAGCAGAACACAGGAAAATGTGTCACACTTATACCAAATTAAGGATGTTGAGTTATGTTACTAATGTATGCAACTTTAATTTTGTTTAACACTATCTGCCAAAATAAACTTTATTCCCTATAACTTAAAATGTGTGTGTATATATATATATATATATATATATACATATATATATATATATATATATATACATATATATATAATAGTTTATTATGTACAGTTAATTCCACTGTTTTGGCTGCAATAAAATCGATTTCGAAATAAAAAATAAATAAATAAATAAATAAATAAATAAAAACTAACCCACAGGATTGATGCATGATACAAATGACAAACTATACCAAAAGTGCTTAGTACAGTGTCTGCACATTAAAAATTTAAAAATTAGTGATAGATAAAAAATAAATAAGTTCAGTGACCAAAGAAAACCCAAGAGGAGGACCCACCCATGACAGCAGAGGACAAAGAAGCTGCTTGGAAATGATGGTATCAAGTGTCAAAGGATCACTTGGCATCAGTCAGACGTAGAGACGGCAGGCAGAAGGTCATTTTCCGTCGGAGGAAAAGCATTTTCCTCAAACAAGAATTTTGACAGCCGGCAGTCTTCGTGGGGGAGCCACGTTCGCAGAAACGTCTTGAAGGGCTACTCTGCAAAGGGAAGGTGAAGTCAGAAGGGAGGGGACTCAAAACCAGGTGGAAACGGAACCCAAACGGAACCCAAACTGCAGATGGGTAAGGCAGAGGAGAGAGGAGAGCAAGAGGACAGGAAGCCACACCGTCACACCGTCACACCGGCGCCTAGCTGTTGCCGTCTACAGCCGAGCTCCACTTCACGTACCGTCACAAAGTCTCCCTGTACACTTTGACTATTCAATAAACCTCCCAGGAGGACAACTATCATATAGATTTTATGAAGACTGAACTTCGGCAATTTCTTTCTCCAGAGTTAATCACTATATTAGTTTCCTTTCACTGCTGTAAATAATCACCACAAACTTAGTGGTTTAAAACCATACAAATTTATTATCTGACAATTTTAGAGGTCAGAAGTCTGAAACGGGTCAAGTCTATGTTCCTTCTGAAGGTTTGAGGAAGAATCCCTTTCCTTGCCTTTTCTGACTTGTAGAGGCTACCACATTCCATGGCTCGTGGCCCTGCACCACGCCTACCTCTTCTTCCATTGTCACATCTTCTCTGACTCTTACATTCCCGTCTCTCTCTTATAAGGACCCTGGCGATCCCATGGGGTCTACGAGGATGATACAGTGTAACCACGCCATCTCAGGACCCTTCACTTAATCATATCTGCAAAATATGTCCTATAAGGTAACATATTCAGTTTCTAGAAATTGAGATCTGAATATCCTTGGAAAGGCCATTATTCCACTTACCACAGTTACTATTTTGGGTAATCGTTCACTGACCATAACACTGCTCCTGGGTTTTGTGTGGCAAATATAAAAACAATCACATTGTTTATTCACCGTTCCATTCTCAATGATTCTAAAAAGTGGTAAAAATATCTGACAGCTTTATATGTGTCTGGCATGGTCCTGCCCAAGAATTTATATTTACCTCATTTATAAACATAATTCACTTTTATTTCTTCGTATACAATCAGAGCATTTTTTTAAGTATACATAAATGGGTTATAATGTCCATGCAAATACTAAAGGAATCATTACAAAATGTTTGTTACATATTTACCGCCAAAGGGGTTGTTGGATTTGGGAGGACTGAGACCACTGATTTAGAGAGTTAATTATTATTTTTAGTGAATGAGTGCTCCTGGAAAATCTACCCTATGTCTTGGAAGTCTGGCTATAGCATTAGCAACAAGTGCACAATGGAAGGTAAATACTCCATCAGAATTATGCCACCGCAGTCAGCAGGTGTGCTTATAGCACACCAGTAATTTAACTGAACTTTTCTTACCTCTTAGCTCCTGACCCTCTGCCTCCTGCCCTGTGGGCAGGGGGAAAGTGGCAGGTAACGCAGCACTTGGAGAGTCAGCGAAGGATCACGGACAATTGGGCTCTTTATAGTTTCATGAAGCATCACAAGAGGAATAACAAGGCCCCACTGATGAGTATTCTTGTATGATAGTGTCATGACAGCGTGAGGACGGCCAGGAAAAGGGTGAGGGCGGCAAAAGGACAGGAGGACAGGACAACTCGGACTGGGAAGAGAGACCTGTGAAACTGGGAATGAGGGTCTGTTGGGCTACTTCGGGTTGTGGTGAATAAGTTTGGATATCTACTAACATATGGGTATGGAGAGGACAGGGGAAGAAGACATGGTGAGGAAACTGAAAATCGGCTGGAGTGACCTCAGACATACTCCCAGAGCCTGAAGAACCATTTCACCCAGCTCTAGGCCTGAGTTTCATGGGTGCATTTCAGTACCCAGGAACCCTTGCTCTCCATTCTGGGCTTGAAATTTTTGGTGAAACAGTCTCTTCCTTTTATTCTTGCCTTTACCAACAATAGTCTTTGTTCATTGCCTGGTCCCCACTGTCTTCAGGTTTCCTTCTCTCTGTGTGTGCACACACATTTCCCGATTCTCTCTCTCTCCCCTGCTACCTCTCCTCCTCCTTCTCCTCCGACCGATCTCTCTTAACACTGAGTGAAACAGAAATCATCTAGTATAGGAAAACCAATAAGCTATGTCTTCCCATCAAATTAAATTCAGCTCCTCAAGAGCAGCCTATACATGACTGCTCTGAGGTCATGAACTTATCCCTATTCCAGTAGGAACACCAGGATAGTGGACTCACTCCTCCATCTGCAGAACTTAATGATCACACTGTGGACTGAGCCATCCCATAGTACCGTGGACACAAGCAGTTTCTGGGGTCTGAATCCTGGCTCTATCCGTTATTAGCTCTACCTGGGCAAGTCACTCAACATCTTTAAGCCTCAGTGTTCTCAGCTGAAAATAGAAAGAAGGATGGGAAATAATACAGTTTATTTCATGTTCTGTATATCAAACTTTTTTAAAAAGCTTGAAAAGTGCTTAGCTCCATAGCTGGCATAGGGTCGATTCCTAAATGCTGGCCAAATTTTAGCCTATTGGCCAACAAGATCATTTCATTCATCATTGATTTTTTTTGGCATTAATTTTGATTATAAAATACTGTAGTAAATTTTCTCAATCATGCATTAAAGTATTCGTCATGATTACTAAGTCTTTTGGCACCCTTTTAAACTTTGCATCTACCTTGCTCATCACATCTTAGGTCTAGATCTGGTCATGGCAGTGATCCTGTGATTCTGGAACAATCGGCTCAGACAGCAGCCTCCCAGAATCTGACCATCTGTATTTTAATGTCCAGATTTTCCTTGTGACTCCTCCTTCTGAGGCCGACCATATTTCTCCATCTTATTTCATCCTTATGACACGGTTTGTCTTGTGACCAGGTTATTGATGTTTGAGAATATATTTGTTTGCAACATTCATTTTTCAAATAATGTCTGGACTTGGACTCACATCATTATGTAGGAAGCTGTAATATTCATGTGTTAGATTTCTGTCTTTAGTTCCAGTTTTAAGGATAATTACTCTTGGCTTAAACAGAATGTAGAACTAGTGTTCTGTAAGTCATGGGTCTGATAGGAAATGCAAGATTTATGAAACTGAATTATCTTTTACCAAAAAGTCTTAAATATCATAGTACATTAGAAGAAATTCCATTTAAACTGAAAAAAAAAACCAGTTTAAAATAATCCTTTGCTGAAGTCTAACATGTTACTAAGAGAACTTGAACCCTAATTAATAAATTTGCTAAATAGAATGTGGTCATAAGAAGACAGTTGGGGTTCATCTCGGCTAAAATATGTATATATGGACTTAAAATGCCTCAAAAATATGTATATATGGACTTAAAATGCCTCAAAAAATAGAAGTAGTGGGGCACCTAGGTAGTTCAGTCAGTTGAGTGTCTCTCTTTGGCTCAGGTTATGATCCCAGGATCCTGGATCAAGGCCTGCATCGGGCTCCCTGCTCGGCTGGAAGCCTGCTTCTCCCTCTCCCACTCCCCCTGCTTGTGTTCTCTTTCTTATTGTCTCTCTCTCTCTTTCTCTCTCTCTGTCAAATTAAAAAAAAAAATTTAAATAGCAATATAATATCCCATAGAATAGAGGTCAAAAACTCAAATATCTCTCAGGTCTATGAAAACAGTAAAAGGCATGAGGTGGGGGTATCAGGAAGACCAGGGGGAAAAGCGAGGAGTGGAATGAACTGGAGGTGGCTCGCCCTGCTCAGAGGAGGGTGGCTACTCAGCTAGGTTTGACTACTGTCATTTGCAAACCCATGTAAACTTTCCAGATATTCCAATATTTTTTTTTTTAAAAAGAAAGGTCCAAAATCCAGGTATTTATGTAAAGACACATTTAAAAATATTGGTTCAGTATTTTTAGAAATCACTCAAATGGAGTTTCAGTTCACAAGGGCAACATAGAAAGATTCTGAACTTACCTCCCCCACAGAACACAGGAAGTTACATCTATTAATAGAACACTTCCTTCTGAAGAAGAATCAAGCACTGACTAAACAGCTACTGAACAACCAAAAACCAAGGAGAACAACAATAGCAACAAAGAAGTAACAAAGGGAACCTCCCAGCCCCAATGCTACAAACAGCAGTGAGTGGAGGTGGGGGGAGCATAGTATTGAGGGACCAGGCATAGATCCCTCTGTCCTTGGGCAAAGAAAAAAACCCCATGATTTAAAATAGCAACTAGAACATAAAAGAGACAACACAAACTCTGCCAAGTAATGGAGGAGCTACAGGAAAGCTCATGGGTCAGAGAGAGAATGGCTTGCTTTTTACACCCATCCTGATTTAAAAACCTAGACCGAAGAGGTCGCCTGGGTGGCTCTCTCAGCTAATAAATAAATAAATAAGAAACAAGAAATATCTCTCTCTCATGCCCTCTAATAAATAAATAAATAAAATCTTTTTTAAAAATGCCTAAACCGGAGCAGGGTCCAGACACCATAACAGGCAAGTCTAGACCTCTCAACAAGCTTCCAATTTTATTCACAAGCCTACACCTTCCTAGATGTGCTGCGGCACAGTAGTGGGTCAAACTGTCACAGAAAGTTTGCAACCTCAGCAAGGCCAGGGCCCAGCCACCATCCTGTGGTGCTGAGGCATAGACACAAGCCATAATTTTATGGGATTTGTTTTGTAGGGGTTTTTTTGTTTTCACTTTTTAATTTATTTTTTTCATTATCAATTTTTTTTTCTTTTTGGTTTTGTTATTTTTTTCTTTTATTATCTTTTTACTTTTTTGTTTTTTTCTTTATTCTCCCTATAAAAAGCCATGGTTTAAAAAAGTAAGTAGCATATACAGCCAAGCTCCACCCAGCCAGCAACTCACCAAGCAACCATAGTCTGCATAGGAGTCACCATACATGAGACCATTCCTTCAACTTGAGAAGTAGCACTTTTACCTAATCCATAGAAACAAACATAGAAAACCAAGCAAAATGAGAAGACAGAAGACTGTGAACCAAAAGAAAGAAGAAGAAAATCTCAGTAAAAGAATAAAATGCAACAGATATAAGCAATATGCCTAATAAAGAATTTAAAGAAATGATCATAAAGATACTCACTGGGCTGGAGAAAAGAATGAAAGAACTCAGTAAAGACTTCAACAAAGAGAAAGAAAATATTAAAAAGAATAAATCAGAGTTGAAGAATACAATAACTGAAATTAGAAAACCACCTTAGAGGAAATTAACAGTAGATCAGAGGATGCAAAAGAACATACCAGGCATCTGGGAGACAGGGTGATGAAAAGCACATAAGCTGAACAGCAAAAAGAGAAAAGAATTTTTTTTTAATGAGGATAGATTAAGAGGTCTCTTGGACAACATCAAGCAAACAAACATTTGCATTATAGGGGTCCCAGAAGAAGAAGACAGAGAGAAATGCGTAGGAAAATTATTTGAAGAAAAAAATAACTGAGGGGGAGGAGCAAGATGGCAGAGGAGTAAGAGACCATAATATCATCTGGTCCCAGAAGTTCAGCTAGATAGTTATCAAAGCATTTTGAACACCTACAAACTCAATAGGAGATAGAAGAGGAGAAGACCCACAATTCCAGGAACAGAAAAGCGACCACTTTCCAGAAGGTAGGACGTGCAGAGAAGTGAATCCAAAGTGACCAGAAGATAGACCACAGGGGGTCAGGGGGAAGGGGCCAGCTGCCATCAAGCGGTGGAGCAGCAGAGCACAAAATTGGACCTTTTAGAAGTCTGCTCCACTGAGGAAGGTCACTGCAGTGGCTAAACAGGGTGGGGTGGAGCCCTTGTGGGACAGTGTGGTCTCAGGACCTGTGGGGACACAAAAAGACCAGGGGCCATTGAGTGTGACAGAGCTCCCAGGTATCAGAGTGGGGAAGCCGGCCACAAAGACAGAGCCGAGCAGTGGGTTACCAACTCAGGATTACATTAAACTGTGATCCAAGGCACAGTCAGACTACTGCCCTTCAAGCAGGTACCCCACAAGGGGCAGATCCAGAGAAACCCCCCTTCTTCCTCCTCCAGGAGGAGGGGTACAGGAGCATGCACCAGGAAACTGCTGGGTTTGGGGACTCCAAACGCGGCCATGCACCAGAGATAGAAATACTTGGTCACAGTCCTGGTGAGCACAGAGTGCAGCTGGAGACCAGAGAGACAAGAGGGATTGAGTTCTTTTCTCTGAGGGCTCACTGAGGAGTGGGGCTCCAATCTCTTGGCTCCTCTGGGGCTGTAGAATGGGAGGCCACCATTTTCATTCCCGTCCTCCAAAGCTGGTTCAGGGAGTGTTCAGGAAACAAAAGCTACTGAGAGCGAACCCAAGCAAATGACTTAGCCTGGCCCCTGGCAAGAGGGTTGCAATTCTACTTCGGGCAAAGACATTTGAGAAGCACTGCAACAGGCCCCTTCCCCAGAAGATCCACAAGAACATTCAGCCAAGACCAAGTTCACTGATCAATAAGAACTGCAGAACTCCAGAGCTAGGAGAAAGCAACACATAGAATTCATGGCTTTTCTCCCATGGTCCTTTAGCCTTTCAAAGTTGAATTTTTTTAATTTTATTTTTTTCTTTTTCTATTTTTTAAAATTTTTCCTCTTTCCTATTTTAACATTTTTAAACTATTTTATCTTATCAATACCTTTTTAAAAATCTTTTTTAATATTCATTGTTGAGTTATATTTTATGTCTTCATTGTATTTAACCTTATTCTTTGTATACATATAGGGTTTTTTTCTTTAAATTTTCAGGGTACAATTTCTTCTAATAGATCAAAATATACCCTAAATCCAGGGCATGGCTTTGTTCTAGTCTCCAGCCTGACCACATTCTTTCCTCTTCTTTTTTTCTTTTTTCAACCAGTTTCTTATCTTATCAATTACTTCTTTAGAATCTTTTTAAATTTTATCTTTGGGGATAAAATTTATCTTTTTAAATTCTTATCTTTGCCCAGCTAGCACCTAGATAATATGAAAGAGGAGAGATCACAACCAACACCAAAGAAATACAAACAATTACAAGAACATATTATGAGCAACTCTACGCCAGCAAATTTGACAATCTGGAAGAAATGGATGCATTCCTAGAGACATATAAACTACCACAACTGAACCAGGAAGAAATAGAAAACCTGAACAGACCCATAACCAGTAAGGAGATTGAAACAGTCATCAAAAATCGCCCAACAAACAAGAGCCCAGACCAGACGGCTTCCCAGGGGAATTCTACCAAACATTTAAAGAAGAATTAATACTATTCTCCTGAAACTGTTGCAAAAAATAGAAATGGAAGGAAAACTTCCAAACTCCTTTTATGAAGCCAGCATTACCTGGATCCCAAAACCAGACAAGGATCCCATCAAAAAAGAGAGTTACAGATCAATATCCTTGATGAACACAGATGCAAAAATTCTCACCAACATACGAGCCAATAGGATCCAACAGTACATTAAAAAGATTATTCACCACAACCAAGGGAGATTTATTCCTGGGCTGCAAGGTTGGTTCAACATCTGCAAATCAATCAATGTGATACATTACATTAATAAAAAAAAAAAAGAACAAGAATCATATGATCCTCTCAACAGATGCTATAAAAGCATCTGACAAAGTACAGCATCCTTTCTTGATCAAAACTCTTTAAAGTGTAGGGATAGAGGGTACATACCTCCATATCATCAAAGCCATCTATGAAAAACACACATTATCATTCTCAATGGGAAAACACTGAGAGCTTTTCCCCTAAGGTGAGGAACAAGGCAGGGATGTCCATTATCACCACTGCTATTCAACATAGTACTAGAAGTCCTAGCCTCAGCAATAAGACAACAGCAACAACAACAACAAAAAATTAAAGATCCGAACTGGCAAAGAAGAAGTCAAACTCTCAATCTTTGCAGATGATATGATACTTTATGTGGAAAACCCAAGAGACTCCACTCCAAAACTGCTAGAACTCATACAGGAATTCAGTAAATTGTCAGGATATAAAATCAATGCACAGAAATCAATTGCATTTCTATACACCAAAAACAAGACAGAAGAAAGAGAAATTAAGGAGTCGATCCCATTTACAATTGCACCTAAAACCCTAAGATACCTAGGAATAAACCTCACCAAAGAGCAAAAAATATGTACTCAGAAAACTATAAAGTACTCGTGAAAGAAATGGAGGAAGACACAAATAAATGGAAAAACATTCCATGCTCACGGACTGGAAGAACAAATATGGTGAAAATGTCTACACTACCTAAAGCAATCTACACATTTAATGCAATTCCTATCAAATTACCATCCATTTTTTTCAAAGAAATGGAACAAATAATACTAAAATTTATACGGAACCACAAAAGACCCCAAATAGCCAGAGGAGTGTTGAAAAAGAAAGCCAAAGTTGGTGTATCACAATTCCAGACTTCAAGTTCTAATACAAAGCTGTCATCATCAAGACAGTATGGTATTGGCACAAAAACAGACACATAGATCAGTGGAACAGAATAGAGAGCCCAGAAATGGACCCTCAATTCTATGGTCAACTAATCTTTGACAAAGCAGGAAAGAATGTCCAATGGAAAAAAGACAATCTCTTCGACAAATGGTGTTGGGAAATTGGACAGCCACATGCAGAAAAATGAAACTCAACCATTTCCTTACACCACACACAAAAATAGACTCAAAATGGATGAAAGGCCTCAATGTGAGACAGGAATCCATACAAGTCCTAGAGAAGAACACAGGCAGCAATCTTTTCTACCTCAGCCACAGCATTACATTGTCAAAGGCAAAGGAAGCAAGGGCAAAAATGAACTATTGGGACTTCATCAAGATCAAAAGGTTTTGCACAGCAACGGAAATAGTCAACAAAATGAAAAGACAACCAATAGAATGGGAGAAGATATTCACAAATGACATATCAGATAAAGGGCCAAAATCTATAAAGAATTTTCAAACTCAACACCCAAGGAACAAATAATCCAATCAAGAAATGGACAGAAGGGCACCTGGGTGGCTCAGTGGGTTGAGCCGCTGCCTTTGGCTCGGGTCATGATCTCAGGGTCCTGGGATCGAGTCCCGCATCAGGCACTCTGCTCAGCGGGGAGCCTGCTTCCTCCTCTCTCTCTCTCTGCCTACTTGTGATCTCTCTCTGTCAAATAAATAAATAAAATCTTAGGGAAAAAAAAAAAGAAATGGACAGAAGACATGAGCAGACATTTCTGCGAAGAAGACATCCAGATGGCCAATAGACACATGACAAAATGCTCCATATCATTTGGCATCAGGGAAATACAAATCAAAACCACAATGAGATATCACCTCACACCAGTCAGAATGGCTAAAATTAACAAGTCAGGAAATGACAGATGCTGGTGAGGATGCGGAGAAAGGGGAACCCTCCTACACTGTTGGTGGGATGCAAGCTGGTGCAACCACTCTGGAAAACAGTATGGAGGTTCCTCAGAAAGTTGAAAATAGAGCTGCCCTATGACCCAGCAATCACACTACTGGATACTTACCCCACAGATACAAATGCAGTGATCAGAAGGGGCACATGCACCCGAATGTTTATAGCAGCAATGTCCACAATAGCCAAACTATGGAAAGAGCCTAGATGTCCATCGACAGATGAATGGATAAAGAAGATGTGGTATATATACACTATGGACTACTATGCAGCCATTAAAAGAAATGAAATCTTGCCATTTGCAATGATGTGGATGGAACTAGAGGGTATTACGCTGAGCGAAATCAAAATCAGTCAGAGAAAGACAATTATCATATGATCTTTCTGATATGAGGAATTTGAGAGGCAGGATGCGAAGTCATGGAGGGTAAGGAGGGAAAAAATGAAACAAGATGAAATCAGGAGGGAGACCAACCAAAAGAGACAAACTGGAGGTTGCTGGGGGTCATGGGTAGGGAGAGGGTGGTTGGGTTATGGACATTGGGGAGGGTATGTGCTATGGTGAGTGCTGTGAAGTGTGTAAACCTGGTGATTCACAGACCTGTACCCTGGGGCAAAAAATACATTATATGTTAATTAAAATAAAAAATAACTAAAAACTATTCCCTAACCTAGGAAGGAAAATAGATATCCAAGTCCAAGAAGCACAGACAGTGCCAAACAGAATAAACACAAGGTGGTAAACCATGGCACATAAAAATATCAAAGATTAAGATAAAGTGAAATTCTTAAAAGCAGCAAAAGACAAAAGTTATCTAGAAAGGAAAATCTGTAAGGCTATCAGCTGATTATTCAACAGAAACTTTGTAAGCCAGAAAGAGTGGTATAATATAGTCGAAGTGCTGAAGGGGAAAACCTACAACCAAACATAAATGTTATCATTCAGATTTGAAGGATAAAAAGAGCTTCCCAGATGAAACATGGATGGACCTAGAGGGTATAATTCTAAGTGACATAAATCAGATTGAGAAAGACAAATATCATATGATTCCTCTCATAACTGAAATCTTAAAAAAAAATTAACAACCAAACAAAAATCAGAATCAGAACTATAAATACAGAGAAAAAAACCGATGGTTTCCAGAGGGGAGGCAGGTAGAGGGTTGGGCAAAATAGGTGAAGGGGAGAAGAAGGTACAGGGCTCCAGTTTTGGAAGGAGTAAGTTAAGGGAATAAAAAGCAGAGCATAAGGAATACAGTCACTAACGTTATAGTAGCAATGCGATGGGGCAGATGGTAGCTCCACTTGTGGTGAACGTAGCATAATGTATAAACATGTCAAATCCCTAAGTTGTACACCTAAAAGTAATATAACATTGTGTGTTAACTATGCTCAAATTTAAAAAGATCACTTAAATGGACCAAACAAAACATAATGAGCTGTGAATACCCAATCTCTGCATAGAGAACTATCTTTGTTTTAAAAAAAAAAGAGGAAAAAGAGATACATCTTCATTTTTTCCTTCCAAAATTGTATCTAGAGCAATTCTGCACCATGGAAGATTTTAAATTTATACAAATCAAAATACCTTTTTTGTTTTAGTTAACCCAAAATAAAAGACCACTTAGAGAAAGCTGTGGATACAAAATCAAAATTTTTATTTCAGAACAGTCTGGACACAAGGGGATCCAGACCAACTCTGAGTTGAAGGGCCATGAATTTTTCAGAGTCAGATTCCCTTCAATTAAGAGAAGAAACTGTGTTGCATCTGCTTTGCTCTTTGTGACATTTCCCTGCGTGACCTCACCTAGTCACCTCCTGCTTCCAGGCTTAAACTCACTGGCATTCTCTTGCAGAGAGGCTGTCATTCTGAAATGCTGGGTGAATTCAGGCTAGAAAAGCCAATTAGAGGACCAGCTTGAAGAGACGTGCTGAAATTCAGAGAACCCCAGAAGAAATGGGCAGGGACCGTATTTAACATTTAACAAAGAGAGCTGTACTTGGAGGCATTACTATTTCTCATTTGCTCCAGAAATAAATGGCAGAAGCTCTGAGCCATCCAGTTCAGGCCTCATCTCCCACAGCATTTATACAAATACATTTGCTCTTGGATAAAATGAATGCTTAAAACTGCAGACCCAAACCACCCCGGAAGCCAAGTCTTCTGAGTCAGAGATACTAGGCTGTAACTTCAGCAGGTCTGAGCGTGCCTTCTATCTGTGGCCTGTCTCTTCAGGGAGAGAAGACAGGAATGAAGGAGACGGTGGCCGAGCCACAGGGACTGAGACGTGGAGGGCCTACAAACTCTGGTCAGACTTGGGCTGCTCTCCACCAAGGCAAGGCCAGAGAACAGGAATAGGATGAAAAGTGAAATAACTCCAAACCCATTTAATAAATGCCGTCACATTAAAAATCCATGACACACTTTCAGAGCCTCAGCCTAAGGCTTCCATTTTCCAAATACTATTCAATATAGCATAAGTTCAAGAGGGGAAAAAGCACTGGAGAGACAGTTCCCTGGAGCTCGTGGCAACAGAATTTGGCCTACATTGCTGAAATGCCCAGTTTGCCCTTCGGGGTCTTTTAAGGATACAATTCAGAAATTAGATTACTGCAAAAGTTACTGTCAGTGGGTCTGACTCACAGCCATTGGTCCTTTGAACAATACTTGTCTGAAAACCTTCCCTCCTTCTAGAAAAGTAAAATCGCATTTTTAAAAACCAATGTCTTTTCTTTTTATTTTCATTTTTCTGGGAAAAAATAGTAGGCTCTCCTAGAATCCCTATTGTTAGACTCTGCAGAGATGATCTCCATCTCTTTCAAATTTATCTCACTGGTTTCATCATTTTTTATTTGGGCTGCATCTTCCAGAAAGCCACCAGGCATCTTTCATAGGCCACGAAAAGATAATACAGATGAAGGAAATACGGACTCCACGTCAGGAGCCTGATTTCCTTTCCAACTCCTGCCAGGACCTTCAAGGGGAACTGCCACCACTAGAAAGCAGTGACTTTTAATTTCCGTTAAGCTGGATTCATTGTTCAGATTCTTTTTTTTTTTTTTTTTTTTTAAGATTTTATTTATTTATTTGACAGAGATAAATCACAAGTAGATGGAGAGGCAGGCAGAGAGAGAGAGAGAGAGGAGGAAGCAGGCTCCCTGCCAAGCAGAGAGCCCGATGCGGGACTCGATCCCAGGACCCTGAGATCATGACCTGAGCCGAAGGCAGCGGCTTAACCCACTGAGCCACCCAGGTGCCCCTATTGTTCAGATTCTTACCGCTATGTAAAAGGCCCAAGTGACAGGTGGAAACACGTGAGCTGACAGTATTTAAACTCTCGGGTGCACATCTTCTAGTTTTCATGTCTTCACTCGCCCAAAGCTAGCTGCCCCATTAGCAACTCCCTTGTGCGATTGTTACACAGTGTGCCTCTTTCCTTACATTCTTCCACGCGGGGCACAGATCATTCCCGGGGACTCTGGAGGCTCCGTGCAGGAAATCCAGAGCCCAGAACAGAAAGAGCACTTGAGAAAACACACAGATCGATGTAGGAACTTGACAATCGAGCAAAGGCTATGAGTCATTTAGGGGAAGAAAAGAAAAAAGAAAATTTGACCCAGCGATCACACTCATGGTATTTATCCAAACGAAGGGAAGACATCTGTTCATGCAAAATCCCGCACGTGAACACTCGTGGCAGCTCTTTGTAACTGCCGAGCCTTGGAAGTGCCAAGGGTCCTGCAGCAGGTGAACAGATGAGCCAACAGCGGTACCTCCGGACAAGGACGGCTGCTGTTCGGCGCTAAAATCAAGTAAGCTATCAAGACACGAAAAGACATGGAAGCACATTAAATGCATATTATAAACTGAAAGAGGTCAGTCGGAAAGGGCTACATATTGTCTGATGCCAACAACGGGCCATTCTGGACAGAGCAAATAGTGGAGACAGAGGCTGGGAGTGGAGACTAGAACAGGGGATGCTCGCAGGACGTTTTGGACAGCGAAACTGTTGTGTATGATACTATAATGGCAGACACACGTCATACGCTGTGTGAAACCCACAAATGTACAACACCAAGAAGGAAGCCTAATGTACACTACGGACGTCGGGTGAGAACGAAGCATCAGACCGGGTTCGTCAGTGTGACAGGTACCGCTCTGTGCAGGACGCTGAGAGCGGGAGAGGCTGTGCGTGGGGGTGAGCCTTGAGCGGGGGTGCAGACAGGCCAAAGGACTCGGCTGGTGGAGACTAGAGACCGAGTCAGAAAACGAAAATAATATCACAGGACATGTGCAAGAGCCTTCTTTCGTCTTCAGCAGGAAAAACTACAGGCTACTTCTCCGGGGACCTGGGACCTACACTGGGCTCCGTTATCGTCCATAACACAGTTAGGCGTATGGCTGTTTTTCCAATACACTCGTCGACGTTGCAGAAGCTCTCAGACACTAGGAGCCACAAAGAAGGGGCAGAGAAAAGGGACAAATACTAACGAAACACCGTGTTTGTTTGCAGGAGGGATTTTGGTTGCATGGACAAGGGGTGCCAACTCGTGCTCCAAATTCGAGCACTGACTCCCGCTAGATTTGTTCACGACCCTACGTCCTCTAATCAGTTCATATTTCCTCCAGAATTGACCTTCCAGGTAAATAATGCCATTTTAGGAGCAAGGATAAGATCTTTGACCGACCCCAATTTGTTCCCTGCCTGCTGGTGCCGGAAACTCCGCCCCTCACTCCATTTCATTAGCTCTGTCACCCAGTAAAATGCAAACACTCTTAGGAGAGATTAGACTTTAAGCCCTATAATCCACATGTAATTTACTGTGAATTTATTCATCAGATCAGAAAAGAAGGTTTTAATAGAAGAAAGGATAGGCGTAGTTAGCGCGAGATCTCTGAACACCAGAGAAACGTTTGGCCAAGAGATGACTTAAAACTCCGCTAACGGTGGGCTTTAGCAGTTCAGTTTTCTTTCTGATTGAAATCAAATGAAAACAGTGTAACCACTGAATCTTTGCAAAGCAACCAGAACACTGATTGCTTGCTATTTTTACTATTAATATTGTTATTCATCTTGAAAAGACACTTGTGGGAGGAGAAGGTAAGGCTAACGGAGAGGGGACAGAAGAGCCTTCTATGGACTTCAGCTCGCTCACTGGGTGCTACACCAGGCAACAGAATATTCGTTGGCCAAGGAACAGCTACCGTGCTAGCCTCCAGGCCAGCTCCCCCTTAAAGTTCTGAGCAAAACTCCCACATAAAGCCCTTCCTTTAGGTCTTTAGGAAGACCGCAATGCTTGGCACTTTTAAGCAAACAGAGTAAACACAGAGCGGAGATAAAGCATGAAAACAGTCTGCTCTATGGAGGAGTGGTTCCTGGTCCTATCTCAGCGACTTCTAGAGCTCCAAGGCCCCTCCTGCTCCGGGTCCTGTCCCCAGTCTACGGACCATGCGAGAGCGAAAGGCCCCAGAGAGCCCCGGAGCGCCCAGCCTGCAGCCCTGACCTCTCCCGTCCCTGCACACAGATATCCTGGGACCTTCTGCCAGGCCCCGGGGGCTCTCCAGAGCTGCTGCTCCCAGCTTCTCTCACCCAGCCCCTGTGCCCGGCCACTTACTCAAGACGTTAAGAGCATAAAGTCTGGAGCCAAGTGGGCTTTTTCTGACCCTGCCTCACCCTCGATGGGTGTCTTAGTACATCCAGGTGGTGTAACAAAACACCACACACCGCGTAGCTCATGGAAAACAGAATATACTTCTCACGGTTCTAGACACTAGACGTCAGGGGGCCGACACGGTCGGGGGGGTTGCCACGTGTCACGGTCCTTCGTGGTGGAAGGACTAAGGAAGCTCTGTGGGGTCCCTTCTGCGAAAGCGTTAGTCCTCTTCATGAGGGCAGAGCCCTCGTGACCCGGCACCTCCCCAAGGCCCCGCCTCCCAGTACCATCACCGGGAAGGGTTAGGACTTGAATTTGAGGGGGACACAAATAGTCCGACCACCGCACTGGGCAAACAGAGCTGAACACGCCTGTGCCTCAGTTCCCTCATCTACAAAAGGGAGCTAAGCATGGTACCCATTGCTAGATTATTCTCTCTCATCTCCCAGCCCATCTTTCTGTCCCTGCTCTGGGACACCGGCCGCACCTACAGAGCCGGCCGGCGCCCTGTCCTCAGAGGCCTGAATTTCAACACCGTGGGGCCCCTCCCTGAAGGATCTAAGACGTTTTCATAATGCCATCTGATTCCCCTGACGCCTCAGCCCTGGGGTGAGACCGGCTTCCCGGTGACTGGTGACTGCTCTGCCCGCCCGCATGGCTTCGGGCTCTCCATTACCTGGTTACCCGTGTGCTTCGGCCTCTCCATTACCCAGTTACCCTTACAACCAGTTAACAGTTCTTCATGTCAGATTGTGTCTGTGCGAGTGATTGGTGTGACTTCATTCCGCTGACTGACCCTGGGGCGCAAGCACACGTCGTCGGAGGGCCACGGGGAGAATTCAGGAGCGCTCGCCACTGTGCCCAGAGCGCAGTGTTGGCTCAATGGGTGTTCGCGGTGATGAGCTGCTGAGTGTTAAGTCTGGGCTGGAAGCCGTGGCTGCCGATCCTCTTCCCGAAAAACAGTGTTTCACTGGTGAATACAGCTCCCGCGCATTCGGGCTCTGGGCTGACGGCTTTCTCGGATGTTACCTCTTTGGATCTCCGTAAGCACCTCTAAGAAGCTTTGCATTCTTGAAGTGGTTTTTTTCTCTAACAACTGACATCAAGAAAGGTATTCCGAGCTAATAAGTCCATTATCCTAAAAGATTAGGCAAGTACTCCAACAGGTTCAAACATCGGCATTAGAATAATAATTTTTTAACAGCGTCTCCAAATTCTAATAAATCTATGTATATCATTGCCCTATATTTCACCAGTAATTAGCAGAATTTAAATATATGTAAGAGTGTGTGTGTGTGTGTGTCTGTGTGTGTGTCTGGGAATTAAGATTTTGGCATTTCAAATTTTGCATTGTTTTGTGTACCTAAAGAACCAATGAAATAATATAGGATTTTAAAAATGAAGTGTCTTTTTTACATTAGGCATTAGGATATAAGTGTTGTCACAGATGTTATCTCATCCTGTTTTATCCTTAAAATATACTACTCCAGGAGGTACGATCACCTTCTTGGTACAAACATGTCCAAGGTCACATAGCTAGTAAAGTAACTGAACCAGGAACTGAAACCAATTCTTTCTAACCCAGAGCCCCTGTTTTTGGCTGATTCACCACGGGTCACAGGTGAGGGTCGCTCTCTATAGCGGATCCGGGGAGAGTAAAGTTTACTGAACACAGGAACTGAGATAGAAACAAATCCCTTCACCGTGAAGGGCTTAAAAAATGAGAGAACTGAATCTGGTACATTATCTTCTGACCTTGCTTTCAGAATTGCTTGTAAGCCCTGGGAAATTCTCAGCTTCTGTCACTGGGTTTCCAGAATCTCTCTCGTTCCATTTCATTTCAAGGATTTCTTCTCCCCTTTCGGTTTTGCTATTGTAGAAGCAAAGTAAATGAAAATCTCAAGATAGTTTGCTTCTGGGACTATCCTTACCTTCCAAAAACAAGTCATTCTCTTTGGAAAAAAATAAAAGCATCCGGCAAAACCATGGTATTTTAAAGGAACAATGCAGAAGGGAAGAAAACATACCTTTTGCTTCGTGCTCAGCTCCAGGCCAACTCGGGAGTGACTTCTGGACTAGAGGGAAAATAAAAAAGAAATCTATGAAGAACACGGTATAACCAGAGGACTGATTCTGAAGTCATTTCTTCTAGCAGCCGGAAGTTTTAAGTTAAAATCTTTTCCTCATCTTTCCTTCACCGCCTGCACAGGGTAGACCCCGGTGCTGAATTCTACGTGCGGAGCAGAAGTCTGCGAAGGTCCCGGAGCGGAGACTGTACAGACGCACCCACACCTTGTCAGGGCCCTGCTCACACGTGCTGACTCAGCAGCTGTCTTAGAGGACACGGCAGAAATCACACTGAGGCGCAGGAGAAATGACCTCCCGTGAGAATAAGACGGGGAAAACGGGGGGAAATGAATAAAAGAAAAGTCTGAAGGAAAAACGAGAAGGAGAAGGAAACAAACCCTCTGTGAAGTGGGAAAAGACGAAATAGAAGCAGAAGGAGGAAAAAGCGCATTTAGGGCAAGATTTCCCAGGGCATTTCTACAGGATTTAGTCTCTGCTCTTTCAGTACATCATTATTAGACTAAAACAAAGCTCTCAAAAACAGTAGTTTTTATAAAAGGCTTTTTGTTTTGCAGTTTGTTCATGATTAGCTGACCTTACTTGGAATTAGGAGAGGTAGGACAGGCATTACTCTACGCATGAACATCGTTTGGTATAGAATACCAATCTGAGTTTGCTCCCAATGAGAAAAAAGCAAAAGTCAAACCACGTTTAGCATTCAGAAAGTGAATATATTTGGCTCCAAGTGTACCATGAATCAAAGTTTAACTCTAAACCAATTACCACAATGTAGCTAGAAAGACGTTGAATTCGGTCGTCCTCAAACTATTGGACCTCAGGACCCTTTACACTGTTAAAAATGACTGGGGCTCCCAAAGAGCCTTGTTCAGTGGCCTATGTGCGCGGGGATCACTGCATTAGAGATTGGAAGTGAGAAACTTTTTAAAATACGTATTTATCAATTCATTTTAAAATAGCAAGGAGAGGGGCATCTGGGTGGCTCTGTCGGCTAAGCGTCTGCTGTCGGCTCAGGTCATGACCCCGGGGTCTTGGGATGGAGCCCCACATCGGGCTCCCTGCTCAGCAAGGAGCCTGCTTCCCCCTCTTCTGCTGCCTGCTGCTCCCCTGCCGATGCACTTACTCTCTCTCTCTGAACAATAAATAGAATCTTAAAATAAAATAGCAACGATAAACCCATTCCATGTTAATTAAAATATATTTGTGTATTTTATGTATATTCCTGAACACAGAATCAGAAAACGGCATGTTTTTCTATTTTTTGCAATCTCTAACGTTTAGTTTAAGTAGAAGATCTTCCTGTTTGCTTCTGCATTTAATCTACTTCCACATATTTTCTGTCGAAGTAAATAAAGGAAAATCAACGTCACTCAGATGAGGCTTGGAAAAGGAAAGAGCATTTGTAATAATCCTTTCAGATAATTGTGAATGTTTTTCTCCAACAATATGGCAAAACTTGACAATTAGAGCTTCTTAAAGTTTGGCTGCATGGAGAATCTGAAATCTTATAATAAACTGCTACATAAAAACGTGTTGGCTCATCTCGCACTTTGAGGGGATCGTCCCCACACCTGATTCTGCAGCATCATGTATTGGTCATTTGGAAAACGGTGGCTCCATGAATCACACGGGTTTCCCAAATACTGACGCATTTCATTACAGCTACAAAAAAAAATCACATCTGGTCATCACCAACCTCACTAGCAAAATCTTCAAATGCTGGTACGCTATCAAGCTCACAGTAAAAGATACAAGTTTTCCAAAATTCCAATTTTCACTTGAAAGCTTGAATTCTGTCATGGACAACAAACATTGTCAGTCGCTTTTCACGAAGTGACGGGCTCACTCCATTCCTCTTTGTGAACACGTCTGCCAGCTACGGGGTCTGAAGAAACGCAGTTCATGTATCACTGGTTCTTTGAAGTTAAAATGGTGTTTCATGGCGGGGGGGAGGGCTAGTTTGGCTCACAGTTCAATCCTATGAGTGCTTTTCTTCAAAACAGCCACCACCGAGTCCATGTGCACCAGAAGCACTTTTATGCATACGTTCCGTTTTGTCACCTATATTCCTAAAAAAAAGGGATGCTCAAAGGTTGAAATTGAGCAGGCCGAATCGTCTTTAGCACGTCCGCAAGGGCATTTTTAAGTGGGACTGGCATTTTCTCTCCTTCCGTGCAAGTGCACAATGGGGAAATCACACGGTGACTACCAGTGCCGCGGCCTTACTTCGTGCTGAGGAGCCACTGGCCTCAGCCACCGCTGCTACTGCATGATCAGTGCAGATGTCGTCCAGTTAAAAAAAAAAAAAATCACAAGAAAGGGCATCTCAGAATTACTTATGCAGAGACTTCTGGCTCCGTGTTTCTTTCGGAAACTACCATTCTTAGTCAGGAAAGCCGTTGACTCAGCAGTAGTTAGACTCTCCTGCAGTCGGAGAAATGGAGCGTCTGCAAACAGAGCCAAGGAAACGCAAGTGTCGTTGTTCTCACCTTCTCCTGCCGCCCTAGAGGAGAGAGACAAAGAGACCACCGCAGAGGGAACCGGGTCGTAAGTCTGCAGTGCTCGTGCTGCACTTGCTATGGATGGTTCTGAGACCCATCTAGACTGTTATGGGCTGAATTGCCTCCCCCAGACTCACATGTTGAAGTCCTAACTCTCAGTGTCTTGCAACGTGACTGTATCTGGAGACGGGCCTCTACAGTGGTACAGCGGATGAGCCCCGACCCTGTATGACTGAGGTACTTATAGGAAGGAGAGATTAAGACACAGACAACACTTGTAAACGGAGCCAACCGTGTAAAGACAAGGAAGACCCCCACCTGCGGGCCGACGAGAGAGACCTCGCCAGAAACCAGCCCTGCTAACAGCTTGCTCTCGAACTCGTAGCCTCCAGAACCGTGAGAAAATGCATTCCTGTTCTTTAAGCCACCCCTTCCCCAGTGTGTTGGATGGCGTCCCGCACAAACTAACATTACAGTCGCTGACGAATCCACATCCAAGAACTCAAGAATCTAAAAAATGGAGGTCCAGCCAAACCAAATCCTGACTCAAAAGGAGACATTTACATCACATTCCTTGTCAACCACATACATCCTCAGGCAGAATGTCTGCACCGGTGGTTCTCAAATGCAAGGTTCATAAAGACCATTCTGGGGACCATTAACCATGCAATTTGCCAAACCCCAAACTCCAGAAATTCCAACTCAGAAAGTCTGGGTGGCCCCCAGGACTGTGCCTGTCCCAGGGAGTTCAAATGGATACCCGGTACGTGAACCACAATCTGAGGACTACTCGCCTGCCAAGGACGGCAGTAACTTGGGATGAGAAGTAAGAAAATTCAAGAATTGGCATGAATTCTCTCTCATTTTCTCTTTGAAGAATCCGAACACAGGAATCTCTTTTTCCTTTCCGTTTTAAATGCCTGGTGTTAACATTCTTGATTTGCCGGAACCTGTGGGGGGCAAGCATAATGGAAACAGGCTGAATGTGGGTAAATCGCTCAAACAGTCCCAAAGTAAGTCTGCAACAGTTCTTCAACCTCTCCAATTTAAGAACATGACCAAACAAATTCTGTGTTTGTTTATATTTTTAGAAATTTAGAAACTGGCTTTCGATATCGTACTGAAGACGATAAACATCCATGATGACAGCCTTTGTACTCAACTCAGTCATAAGCGTGAGTCTAAGCTAAAGGATGAGACTCCCACGTATAAAAGGGATTAAAAGTTGTGATGGTCAATCTCATGTGTCAGTTTGACAGGCCTAGGAGATGCCCAGAGAGCTGGTAAAGTATTATTTCTGGGTGTATCTGTGTGGGTGTTTGTAGAAGAAATCAGAATTTCATTCAGTTGACTGAGAAGAGACCCACCCTCATCACTGGCGGGGCATCTTCCGATCCTCTGGGCGCCCAAATAAAACAAAAAGGAGAAGGAAGCATAAGTTCTCTCTCCTGTGAGGTAGGGTATCCGTCTTCTCCTGTCCTCACAGACTGGAGCCAAGCTTCTCAGACGTTCTACCCGTGGTCCCCTAGCTCTTGGGCCATCAGACTCGAAATGAACTTTATCACCAGATATCCTGGTTCTCCTGCTTGCAGACAGCGGATCGTAGGAGGTTTTGGATTCCAAAACTGCACGAGCCAATTTCTTTAATAAATCAGTGTGTCTGTGTGTGTGTGTGTGTGTGTGTTTATATCCCATTGGTTCTGTTTCTCTGGAGAACCCTGACTAATACAAAAGCCAGTCCAATTCCAGAGAAATAGCACTTCCATTTGACATTAAATGAGTTCTTGCATCTCCCCTAGTAAACATCTTATCTAGACAGACGGTGGTTGGGCCCAGTAAAAGATCACCTCCATTACACATATTCTACTATACATTTGGTCCTCCTTTTACAAACTTGTAACCTTCAAAAAGTCTCTTTCATTAGTTAGGTCTTAAGGACTTAGAACTTATTTTCCCCATAGAAATGATTTTATGGACTCCAACACAAAGGCCTATTTAATGTGGAATATAACTAAGATGCTAGACAATTTCAACACAAAATAATAGATCATCACAATAGTAACAATTATACAAATAAGAAAAATAATAAAATCAATTAAGAAACCAATTTGCTTTTCCCACTAACAGTATCTTGAAAAATTTTAAATCAAAAGCAGATTTAATTTGAAGAGGATGGGGAATAAGGTAGAAACCCTGGAATTCTGAAGAAGCCTTGTTAGAAACGTTCAGATGCGGCATCACTGCTAGTACATCTGATGCTCTCATCCTCCCCACCCAAGCAGAGGTTTTCCCTTTTCTTGATTTAAGTGACTCTTCAGCATTTCTCTGATCTTCAGCAGCTACAAATAGGGCTCACTCAGGACTAGTAAGTGGTAAAGAGAAGTAGAAGAACAAAGCAGAGTTCGCTCAGGCCAGCCCTCACTGGGGACACTGCTTGTTGTGGCCTGTACCCCAGCTTGAAAAACACAGAAATGGGGGGAGATCATCCAAAAGGGGGAAAAAATCTGTTTTTTTCAAATACCTGAGTAAAAATTAGAAAATAGAGAACAGAGCAAGAAAGAAAAATAAAGAAGAAACTAAAACAAAAATAACACTCGCAGCAACAAATCACATTTTTAAGCACCTACCATATGTCCCCACCATACTGTCCAGCTTACGTTTTACAAGACACTCATAACATGGCTAAGAAATAAGAATAATTACATTGTTCATCTCAATTTTATACATCAGAAGACTGAGGCATAGAAAGCAAAGTCGTGCTGCTGATAAGTGGTAGAATCGAGACCTGAACTTGTCTGATTCATGGTCTTAAACACGATCCCATTTATATGAGAAAATTGCCTGAGGAAGCATTAGCAGAGTTCAGAGCAATGAAGATCACAGGATACGTAGGAACCGTATAGCATGAGCCATTGCTTCGAGAGGAAAAAAAGGATGCCATGGAAAGGGGGTGGTAGGTCAGAAATCTACCCAAGTCATACTTGAGCTGGCATTAGCAGCCGAGGACCCCAAGATCGTCCTTTGGAGCCAGCAGACGGCAAGAAGGGGCGAAGAGGCAAGGAGCTTGGGGTGAGGCAGGTTGGGGAACGGCTTTGCGCAATAGGCACTACGCCTGAGAAACACATTCACAAATTAGGCGTGCCTAGCCTGGGGACCACCTGCACGGTATTTTATTATAAACTTTAACACATTTACATGAAAATAGTCTACCTGATAAGGCTAACCCTCCACCCCCGCAGACATCTCCACACTAAAAGGCGGCAACAGCAGGAAAAAACTTCATAAAAGAAATCTAAGATCTCCTTCTACAATCAAATTATACCGGCCTACCTGGAATTTTGACCTTAACTCCTGTAAGTCGGTGTTAATTAAAACCGTGTGTTCTAGAAAGTTACTGCAAAGTCGAAAACAGCGAGGGGTGGATGTGACTCTTCATGAAAATGGTGGTCTGGCATCTAAGTTTGCAGCCATGACTGAGGACGTTGCGTGCAGGACTTCAGTGGAAACCCCAAGGGAATTTAAGTGACGCTTCCTAGTAAATATGACCTATTTTCCCTGCCCACATTGGAAAGGGGGGCCCAGTATATGATTCTTCTGCTATTCCCAGCAGGATTAGGAAACGGTTCTGGGTGCTCTACCAACAGTAAGAATTCAGTTTAAAGGGAGCGCTCTTTTTTTTTTTAATTTATTTATTTGACAGAGAGAGAGAGAGATTACAAGTAGGCAGAGAGAGAGGAGGAAGCAGGGTCCCCGCTGAGCAGAGAGCCCGATGTGGGACTCGATCCCAGGACCCTGAGACCATGACCTGAGCTGAAGGCAGAGGCTTTAACCCACTGAGCCACCCAGGTGCCCTAAAAGGAGCACTCTTAAATACCGACTCTGGTCTGAGCTCCCTTAGTCGGGGCTACAGGGTAACTTAACGGGGTCACTCTGTGCCGGGGGGGCTTAGCGGCCCGTACCTCACGGCAGCACCGCCCGCTCACAGCAGGCTGTACTCGGAAGCGTCACTCTGTCAGAGACTGCAACAAGGGACACCTCCAAGCTGACGGGACGTGAGGAGGGTCTACTTTACGTCCTTGTCTGAGGCTGATTTCCCGAACAACACAGGAAGAAGCGGCTGAAACGGACAGGTCGCAGGGGTCAGAACGTCCCCGCTCACGATCTGCCCAGCGATGCTGGCGCGGTGAGGACCGCACAGTGTTGAGAGAAGATAATCCCCGGACCGGGCTGTTTGTACTCCATCGTCTTCGGGAGAAATCGCAGAGACGGTTTAATTCAAAAGGCCTGAAACATGCTGAACTGCGACTCCTTCCTAGCGTAGGGCCACCACCTCCTAGACTGAAGGGGAGGGCGAGTGTCTGACTCTCCCGCGTAAATTTAAGGAGTCCTTCCTTTTTAGAGGAGAATCTGCATAAAACACCGGGACAAAATGCCCCTCTAGTCACCAAGGTGACTTCCATCCCTTAGGTCACGGGACAGCGGTGGGCTCAGCCGGCCCGTGGGGAGGTAACCGGAGGCTCCCACCGGGGACTGGCGCCCAGTCAGCATCGGCTGCCGGGGACATCTGCCCGTGCTGTTTGTCCTTCTTTCTGCTCATACTGCCGTACCCCCACGCCGTGCCCCCGGACGCCCCCGTATCAGTCAGGCTCAGGGAGGAAACAGGGAGCTGCCTGAAGAGGGCTTAATGAAGGGGTGTACGGAGGTGTAGACAGAGTTGAGGGAAACCCGTAAGGGACGGGGACTCACTGCAGACCAGCAGACGTGGGGAGCCACCCCAGGGCCCGGGGGAAGGTTCTGCACGATCTGTGGGGGCTGCAGACGTCAGAGACGGCCGCGCCGAAGCCAGCCCTGCCGGCCCGACTCACCCGGCCAGCAACGAGCCGCACGACTCGGCCCTGCGCCCCTCACCTGCTGTCACCGATCACGGCAAACCCCGGCGGGAACCAGGGCACAAGGGCGTGGGGGTCTGTCGGGATCCGCCTCCTGGCGAGGAGCGCACGGAAGAGGTGGGAGCGGACGGGAGAAACCGCGGGGCCTCGCCGGCACCAGCGCTGCTGTCTTCCATCCGCAGACATCACCTCCCATCCCCCTTGTCACTAGTCAGTATTCTGCGGTGACACGACCTGCATCTCCGTTCTTCACAGTCACTGACTTGCGGTTCGTGTCCCTTGGAACTCATGGTCCCCTGATCTGACTCAGGAGGCATAACATGTCACTGTCGTTGTTCATTGTCCTCCGTGAGGCCAGCCGGAGCCCTTCACACGGACCCTGAGTCCTTCTGACCTGTGCGACCTTCCCCCTCCTCCCCGCTCCTCGCTCCAGGCTCAGCGTCCGGCCTCCCCAGCCCGCAATCACCCACCTCCCCGGGGTCCCGGCTTCCTCTCGGCCGGGCCGGCATCCGGACCCGGGCAGGCAGCGCTGCACACGTGTGTACACACCCCCCACGGCCCGCGCGCTCACATTCACATCTGCGGCTCCATCTGTCTGTCTACGACGACTCACCGCCGACAAAGAGAGACGATCCAGTTCCAGCCCGTCTGACAGGATCGCTTTGGCTTTTCTCCTTTCCTTTCCGTAGCACGGTTCTCTCACGCCGCGAACACGGAAACCCTCGACACCACGCCTGGACTCGAACACCCTTCCCGAGCCCCGCGCCCCCCGGGGCGGGCCCCCCACCCTTCCCCGGCTGCGACGCCTTGTCCTTCGCGGCACCCTCCTCACCGCGTGCAGCCATTCTCCCCACTCGCCTGGTCTCCAGCGACCTGTGCTGAATGAACGTGCCTCACGCCGGCTGTGCCACGAGACACCAAGCAGCCCCTCTCCCTGGGCGCTCTGGTTGCCCTCCTGGGACCACCCTCCTGCTGGAATGCGCTCCTGGCCCCCCATGGGCTTCGTCACGCCCATGGGGACTCCCTTCTCAACCCCACGGGGCTGGACCATCTGCTCTGGGCCACCACAGCTTCCCACCGCTGCCCCTAGCAAAGACCCCTAGCTTGCACAGTTCCACGTACTGGCTTTTTGGATGAAGGAGTTCAGGAAGAGAGAGAGGAAAAGAAGCGGGGGGGGGGGGGGGGGGGAGAAAGAGGAAGAAGGAGCGTTAAGTTGATAGACTATAAACCAAGGGCCTTAGCGGCTGTATGAATTGTCATGAAGACCAGCGTCATGAAGAATTGTCTAAGGGTGACACCAATACAGTGGAAAGCAGAGCTGGGTTTCCAAGAAACTGATTTCCAACATCATTAGAACATCTGGGGCCAACCGTGCCTGAAGAGAGGTGTACGACTAGCTTTTCCTTTGCAAAGTGATCAGGCTTACGTTCAAGTGAGGCTGAGTTGGAATTTCTGTCTCTGGCAATCGGGAAAGTTTCGTCCATAGAGTTACTCTAGTTGTTAATCTAGTTCTTACCTTGTGGCACCGTAATTCTAACAACTGACTGCGCATCTGCAATACGCCTCCGACCAAGTACCTCTCCTGTATCCCAACTCAAGTAACTGGATTTTCACCTTAAACTTAACAGCACATGCCCCACACTGCGAGCGGGACCACATTACTGCCCCTGGCTGCTTGCGTGTACTCCAGAAATACTTGCTGACGCTGGCCGGAGCTCGACCTTGCTCTTGACAGCCCCAGTACACACGGCACAGACACCACAAAGCAAGCCACCCGCTGCACACCCGAAGGGTTACATATTCTCCCAATAATCGTGGTGAAAACTTACACCATGGTGTCTTCTGAGTGTTGTGGGCTCTGCTTATAGTATCTCATTTAATCCTCACAAGAAGCCAACAGTATAGGTACTAGAGCCATCACCTCCATATTAGAAAGAAAACCAAACCCCAAAGAGGTCACCTGATTTGCCAAAGACACCCACTGGTCAGTGTCTTGGCCAGGATTTGAACTCAGGCAACCTGTCTTCAAAAATGCCTTTCTTTTTTCTTTCAGATCATCTCTGATTTTTTTTTTAAATTTTCAACTGCGGGAAAATACATGAAACATAAAATTGACCATATCACCCATTTTTAAGTGCACAGTTCAGTCATGTTAACTGCGGTCACGTTGTTACTCAACCAAATCTCCGGAACTCTTCATCTGGCAAATCTGAAACTCTGTATCCATTAAACAATCCCCCATTCCCCATTTCCCCCAGCGCCCGGCAACTATCACTCTATTCTGTCTCTGAATTCGACTGACTTAGGAACCTCATGGAAGTGGAGTCATGCAGTATTTGTCCTTCTGTGACTGCCTCATTTCCATTACGATAATCTCCTCAGGGTTCATCTACGCTGAGGCACATCCCTTCCTTTTTAAGGCTGAGCAATATTTGGGATGCCTCGGTGGCTCAGTCTTTAAGCATCTGCCTTCTGCTGAGGTCATGATCCCAGGTCCCTGGGATCAAGCCCCGAGTGGGGCTCCCTGCTCGGCGGGAAGCCTGCTTCTCCCTTTCCCACTCCCCCTGCTTGTGTTCCCTCTCTCGCTGTCTCTCTCTCTCTCTTCCATATAAATAAATAAATAATCTTTAAAAAAAAAAAAAAAAAAGGCTGAGTAATATTCTGCTGTGTGTATACACTACATTTTGCTTATCCATTCATCCATTGTTGGACACCTGGGTTGCTTTCCAAGCTGCCCCTCTTAATCATGACATGTAATCACCTCCCATATGCTCTGCTGTCTGCTTTCTGCATTTAGACCGTCTTCCAGAACTGCTCCGTGACCACCTGGGTGCTCTGGTCTGCGACCTGCCTCGTTCTTTTTTCCCACAGCCAGCCGGTGCCTGCACCCAGCCCCGGGGTGGGGGAGAAGGGCGCTGGCTGTGCATTGCAGTTTCCTCCTGTCTGCCCTGTTTGCCATAGCTCCCTGCCCACGCCAACCCTCTCGTGAACCACGTCAGCCACAAAGAACAGGATTTCTAAGGAGCGGTACTCCCTGGCGTACAAATTACTCGGGAGATGAATCCTTCCTATCTCTTTTGAACATCCCTTTCAGGCATGCTGCTGACTGACGCTGGGAAGCTCCGATTACTATTAATAACTCCACGGCACAGGGGGAAGAAGGAGCTGTGCTCAAAATAAAACAATGATGAACTCAGTGCACGAATGGGGACCAGACAAATGACGGTAATGTATTCTGGATTCGTGTGTCTCCAAAGCTAATTAACGTGTAGAAGCCTAATACCGAACATTCTTTGAAAACGCAAAGCCACAAGGAAAACACCAATAAAGACAAGATATTCTCACGTGATAAATTCCAATGCAAGGGTTGTGTCTTACAGGTCTTCACTGAGAGCTCTCTGAAAGCACACAGTAGGTACTTATTCGTTTTCAAGTTTCCAGTCTGAAATAGTCATAGGCTTCGTGTGGAGGATACAGGGGTGAAAGAGAAAAAGGCCAGCCTTCAGGAAGGAAGTCAGGCAAGCAAACAAGCTGTTATTGTAGTGCAATCCTCTATCTTGATCCCTGTAATCAAGCAGTTATAAAATTAACAAAACTCCAGAAGAAAGAACTCCTTTTTCAGTTTTTAACTCTCTATTAGCTACTTTGTAGCTGGAGAAAGTGACATGGTGCGAGAGAGACCATCATTTTATTTGTCACCACAAAAGAAGAGGAAGATTGCAAACACTTAAAGAACATTTAGAAATTCACCTTCTCTCCCCAACAACCCATTCCCCCTACGACATCCTTGAGAGAGCTGTGTTTTTCTCTCTGATTCCAGGCTCTCCTCCTCATCGGCACCTTTATCCCATGAACACAAAGAACAGCACAGCCCACAAGTGTCAGAAACGGTATCTGATGACCCTGTGGGGTCTTTTCATCTCTGCTCTCCAGGGTCCGGAGAGCCAAAGCATGAACAAGGGCACAGAGAAGTCTCCCAGCTTATCAGACCAAAGGGTCTACACATTCCCTCCAACATCCGTGCATCCCCACAGTCCATAAGGAGTTACTGGACCTACTATGTGCCAGATGCTGTTAGGGCCACCGCGCTGGACAGAAACCCTACAATTACTGTAGGCCTTTATGGGCTATGAAGTCACCATTAAGTCCTGCCTAACCCCCAAGCATTGTAAAGTATGCCCCCTCCAGAGTATGACAAATCCTGAACGTGTTTTCTTCATTCAGGACTATGGTTTGAGATTTATGCTTTTCCTTTGATATTTATCTTATCAGATGGTTTAGACTGATTTTTCTTCCAAATTGCTAACTAGTCATTTCAACAATATTTATAGAGGAAACAATCTGCCCTTTGTCACTGTTTTTATGTTATCTCTGGAATCGTACAGTTAAAAAAATTTTATGGGAAAGGGCCGTGGTTTGGTGAAATACGTCCCAATGTCTTTCTTTCAGGACAATCCAATTTCTTTTCTTGCTCTCCCTGGGAACAGGACGGGGAAATGCATTTTTAAGGCTTTTCCACCACTAGCTCCACGGAAAAATGACAGCAGGATGGGACTGTTTATAGGCATTTTTTACACACGCATTACATGAGACATACACACATACATAAAACCAACAAAAGAATACTGTATTTTTCAATCTGTGTATGAATACTAAATTATTTTAACTACGATAGATTTTTGTTCTTTAAAATCTGATGGAAATGGACTCTTAAATGGACTTCTACACAATCTCCTTTGCAAAATCTATTTATTCTTTCAGATAAACTCTTCTCTCTATCCCAATCAGACTTTAATTGCCAGTGTATTAAGTCTATAAATCACTGCAATTTGAGGAAATCTTTACAGGATCCAGTCTTCCCACCTGGCAGATATTTACTTTTAATGAACTCAGGCAATTAGGCTTCCAAAAGTCACTCTGCAATTCCAGAATCCATGACCGCAGCCAGCCTGCCCTGCCTCCACACGTAGCATCGTCACAAACAGACTCGGTGGATTCCAGTAGCAAAATCATAGAGTCTCAGTGAGTAAAGAAAATGTGATATATACATAGTAATATTATTCAGCCATTAACAACAACAAAAAGGAAATCCTGCCATTTGTAACAACGTGGACTGACCTGGAGGGTCTTACGCTGAGTGAAATAAGCCAAACACAGAAAGACAAATACTGTGTGGTGTCACTGTTATAATGTGGAATCTGAACCAAAGGAAACCAACAAAAAATAAATAATACCCCAAGCCCACAGATACAGAGAACAGACTAATGGTTGCCAGAGTCAACGGCGGGGGGGGATGAGAGAAGGTGGTTAAGATGTACAAACTTCCAACTATACAATAAATAATTCATGGGATGTCACATACAGCATAATGACTAGAGTTAAGAATACTGTACTGCGTACTTGAAAGTTGCTAAGAGAATAGATTACGAAAGGTAGTAACACTGTATCGCATATTTGAAAGTTGCCCAAAGAGCAAACCTATAAAGGTTTCATCACAAGAAAAGAAATTGATATTATGTATGGTGATATATGTTAACTGGACATGGTAGTGATTATTTCACAATATATACAAATATCAAACCACTATATTGTACATCTGAAACAAATACAGTGTTGCTTGTCAATTATATCTCAATAAAAATAAATACAGCTCCTAGATATTGCTGGGTATTCAGAGAATAACTTAATATTGACCGATACTAGACAATCCTTCGCTGGAATCTATGTAGTAAAAGAAACATTTGAGTGAAATACTTAAAATATAAAATAAAAGCTACACCAGAAAAACTTACTGAGTTTCATAGAAAATATTTCCCCTAGTCCTCTCAATGATTGGCCAACATCTATTAAGGTGCTTCCCACAGGAGCTGAAGATACAGTTCCTACCCTCAAAACCCCTATACCTCAGTTGGGTGGGTGTGCAACATGCCCAGAATGATAAAACCATAGACAGGAGCATGTTTTATTGCCTAGCAAATATGCAGCACCTATAGGAAATGCTAACAGTACAGAGGGCTGAGACCGTGGGTCAGAAGAAGACACGAGTGTGAGTAAGACATTGGGAGCCTGAAGAATGGGGTCCTATTTAGATAGGTAAAGAGCCCAGTACAATATCAACACACAGTGGTCAGTAACTTCTAAATAAACAAAGAGGATTAGTGTGCCACGCAGGGACAAAGCCACCGACCAGGACAGAGCGGGAGCAGTCGATGCAGACCGTCTCTCTGGGCTATAGCAAGTCAACCAAATTCTCCATAAAGTCACAGAGAACAGACGGAAGTGGAGAGAGGATAACCTTACCTAAATTTTCTACTCGGGGCTAATGACTATCTGAACTTGTTGGTGCTGTTGCTCGATCCATAAGCATTTCCTGAGCACCTATACACTACAGGCATTGAGCACTCGGGATGTAAACATGGTAAGAGGTCTCTGAACTCAAGGACCCCCGAGTGGAACGGTCACACACGCACATACATGCACGGAAGACTCTTCCATGGTAGGAGCGGCATGTTGGGAAAGAAAACTCTGGCAGGGTTAAAGCCATCTAGAGCGGTGTTAGGAGAGTTGGTAGGATTTTACTCTTGCTGGTTTTTTATTGCTGGCGTTCGCAGTAACGTAGGTTTCGCTCTATCGCCAGTTCTTTTCCCAGCTCCGGCATGAAACAGTGAGGCACCTTGGACAAGTCATTTCTCCTCTGGGACCCTCGGCTTCCTTGTTGCAAAATGGAGAAGCTAGACAACATGGTCTCTAAGCTCCGGACGGCAATAACTCTCAGGCCCTCCCACTGATCCTCAGAACAATGTTGCGTATGTTAAGAGTGAGAGAGGAATTCAGTCAAGACTCTTTACCTCGATTTCCATGGAAGGTAAACTAATTTAAATGAGTCACGCTATCAAATTTATCACAGATTTTCTATTTTTATCCAAGTCATAGGAAGGCTTAAAATTCCGAGAAAATCCTGTTTGTGTACTGCATGTGTTTGCATGGACTTTAAATTAAACTGCATTTATGAAAACCCTGTGAGCACTCTGGATTAAATACTATATTTCAGTCCTAAGAGTTACACCAGTTCACAGAGTACACCCAGAGGACCATTCACTCTCCAATTGCTTATGCAACTTCCCAGGCCTAGCTCAGCCCAGTTTTATTAAAATCTGTGATAGAGCAAATCAGTTATGATTAAATGCTCTTCCCACTTTCTCAAGGAGAAAAGAATGCAGCTCACTCCTGACAGCCTGTGCCAACTGTGAACGTGGATCACAGGGATAAATTAAATCCATAAATAATCCAGAACCTTCATTGACGCCAAGAGTTTCAATCTCTTTCAGTAAACCTTTTCTGAGAGCTGCTGACAAAGTCTTCAAACTGGCTTAACTGAGACTCCTTTGTGCAAGGTCAGCTCTGGAGAAGCTACTCTGTACCCTACAGCCCCCACGGCCTGTCCCACTCATAATGCCAAACTGTCTTCAGTGGCTCCCCACTGCCTATGAGGCAAAGTCCAGACTTCTCTGACTAATACCCAAAACCCTTCCTGTTTCTCCGTCCAACGGAGGCATCACTTGCCCCGCAAGCTCTGCCCTTCTTCAGACTCACGTGCACAAGCAGCCACAGACCCACGTCCTCGCACTTTGCACTCTCTCTTCTTGGGGTTCCTAATCCATAAATGCCAAATCGCCGTCTTCATCTTACGTCCCCATCCTGCAGCTCCCGACAGTGCTAAGCACTCCTGCTCTCCTGAATCTCTTCCCTCGGCCTCTGTCTCTAATCTCCGCTTGTTCTTCCCTCACTTTGTCAATCATGCCTCCTGTCTGTGGCTTCCCAGTTCCTATTTCCGTGATAGCTGGTGCCTGTACCTGGTTGCGCACTGCCTGGTCTCCCTCTCCTTGGCTCCTCCTGAATGGATCCCTGTCCCTTATTGAAATAAAATTCTAAAAGGTGCATAAACAATGAATTTTGGAACACTGAAAAAAATAAATTTTTTTTTTAAAAAGGCCGCAGGAAAGGAAGTATAAAGATGCTGAAGACAAACTTTCTCAGTTTCATTATTTGCCTAGAGCTACATCTGTATGGAAGAAGATAAGAGCCAAGTATTCCCTCCCCTTTTCCCGAGGCCCATTACATAGCCCCTTCTGTGAACCCACAGAACCCCTAACTCAAGCTGCTAATCCTGGAGTCATGGATGAATTACATCATTGAAATAAGTAAGCTTTTATGGAGCTCCTGGAGAATCAACTATTATTTCCGACATTTCTGTGAGATAGTGATTTCTAAGATGATTCACTCGAGGATGTACTGATTACCCTCAATGTACAAGACACTGAGCAAGAAACTTGTTCTCTGTGTCTCTGTTCTCATGGAGTTTACCTACGGGAGGGGAAGAGAGAAATACATAAGTGAACACACAAATAAATTTTAAAAATTACAAATTTGTATTACCTGTTATAAATGAAACAAGCAAGAAACTGAGAAAGAGCACAATGAGAGAAACCTACGGGACGAGGCCCTCACAAAGCGGTGACATTTGCGCTAAGACCTACCGGATGGAAAGCAGAGAGCGTACAAGCACTGCGCGCGCAGAGACACAGCAGAGCCCTGAGTCCAAGAACACACAATGTGTTCAGCAAACTGGTCGGTGTCGGCTAAAACGCTGAAACCCAGTGGTTGAAGAAGAAAGAAGTCCTACCATGCAAGACTTCGTGGCCCATTATAAGGACTTTGGATTTTGCTCCACGTACAATGGGCAGCGATGGATGAGTTATAACCAGCAGAAATGGTTTGACAGAAAATGGTTTGACAAGTATTTTTTTAAATCATCCCTGTCTCTGGGTGGGTAACGGATGACAGGAGACAAGCCGGAGAGAAGGGGACAGTTGGGAACTAATGCAGTAATTCAGTGAACGGAGCAATGTCTTGTACTAAGAAAAAGGCAGTATCTGTGGCTAAAGTGGATGGATTCAAGACATTCTGAAGTCAGTATGACTGACTTGTGTGCACGTGCCAACAGGGCTTACTTGTGGAATGTGTGCAGGTGTGTCAGGAGCAGTTCACAGAGTTCCGGCAGGAACAGTTGGGTGAACAGGGCACCACTTGTGGAAATGGGGAAACTCAGGCGGGGGACAGGTTCAGAGAAGGAAATGCAGAGTCCGTCCGGGGCTTACACTTCTCAGAAGTCTATGCGGCATCTCAGAGGGGACGTCAAGCAGGCGGACTGTCTTCTGAACATAACGTTTGGTCAATCAATGACTACCTACTTCAATGCTATTTTTTAAACAATGAAAAATATTTCCACCTTTATCTTTCTTTCATTTTTCTTGTCTTCTTTTGTGACACTTAGCGATGGGGGTTCGAACATGTAGGGGCCAATTCCATTTCTCATTCCATGGTCATATATTCTAATGCCCTAAATAGGTATGATGGTAGTAAAAATACTCAGCGGGGACCTGCTTTCTCCTCTCTCCGCCAGCCTCTCGGCCTACTTATGATCTGTCTGTCAAATAAATAAATAAAATTTTAAAAAAAAAAGAAAGAAGGTCATGGATAGCCTCTGTATTACTTATAAATGAATAAAGCATAAGAAATACAAAGTTCCGGGGCGCCTGGGTGGCTCAGTGGGTTACGCCGCTGCCTTTCGGCTCAGGTCATGATCTCAGGGTCCTGGGATCGAGTCCCGCATCGGGCTCTGTGCTCAGCAGGGAGCCTGCTTCCTCCTCTCTCTCTCTGCCTGCTTCTCTGCCTGCTTGTGGTCTCTCTCTGTCAGGTAAATAAATAAAATCTTTAAAAAAAAAAAAAAGAAATACAAAGTTCCAAATACAACACTGAACTTGTCGATAGAGAACCCTATGCAGAAATTCCACACGTGTGGGTTATATATAAGTAGGGCACCATTCTTTTCCTACTCCACAGACTGTCAATACTGAATGTTGACTTGAAGTATAAAAGCGTGTATTCGATCTATGACTATCTTAGCGGAGCCTTCCTATCCAAGGAGGGGATCCGTGTTGTAGGGCCACGGAGAGCTGACTTCCCATTCCTGCAGCAACAGGTTGTGGAATCGGCCACACAGAAACACCAAGATGAACAGGAGTGGTCCGCAACACCAGCCCACGTGTGCTTAAGAAGATACGTCTGTGGCCAGAATTTTTGGAAATCAAATCTGGCTTTCCTGTTGCCTCATATTTTGCCTTAAGATACGTGTATCTTCTTTTCTGACTCCTCTCCGACTGAAATGGCTCCTCGGTCTTCACATTGACAGTCTTTCTCCCTCGTCATTTTGAATGAATTAATGCCATATAAATGTGTGCTTAAATGCACAGGGAGTAACTCCATGTAAAAAAAAATTATACATGAATCTTTTCTTTAAATTACAGGACTCTTTTGAATATCCATATTGATCTTCTAATTATCTCGTTTAATTAGTTGGAGAATATAAAATGAGTACAAAATAATGAAACCTCTGTTTCCTTAAAATGACAGATGACATAAAATACTATGTTCCCACTACTACTAGAAGGTTTCCCCTTCTAACTCTCAAGATGACTGAAACACAGAGGAAGTGTAGACTCTCAAAGTATCTGGTAAAAATAACCTCATGTTCTTCACAAGAGGGTCTTTCCCTAAGTCAGAGTCATTCCCATATATTTCAGAAGAGCTCAGAGACATTTGAGGTAGAATAAATTCCTGATGGTGTGAAATATATCCCCTGCTCTGCTACTTACCCTTCTAAAACTTCAATTTGGGTTTCTTCTCCCATAAACCTCAGCATCAGAGACCTCCAGTCCCACCTCCCTGAAGATTTTTCGGACTGATAAGTGTCCACCACTTCCTACAAATTCTGCTTGTGGATCTATTCCAAAGGCCTAAAAGATGATTCTACTTTTCCTGGGTTAAAAATACTTTGACTTGGCTCTGGGGTCACAACCTTCCTTCATTCTTCCCCATGGAGACTTCATGTCTTTAAAGGACTCCCAGAGGAATTATAACCTCTGGATGGAAACTCCCAGTTATGTATTTAAGACCTCCCTTTCCCAGAAGCCCCTATCACACGACTGCAGACATGCTAGGAGTTTAGGGATCTCGATGACCATTCCAAACGACTGACATTCACTTTCAAGTCTGATAGAGGCTGCTCCACGATTACTTAGATGCTCAAATTGGGAATTTATTAAAATATCTTGCTGCATCAGAGAGACCTGTCTTCAAACCTGAGCACCACCATATTTCGGTTTATACGTCCTTGGCCATGCTACCTAAGCCTTCCAAGCCCAGCTTCTAAGTTCTCAGCCTTGATTTCTTCATCTGTAAAAGGAGAGTACTATTAATTGCCTCGTCCTAGGGTTGTTATAAGGGTTAAATGAGAAAATGCCATAATCATTTCGCCCATTTCCTGGTATAGAGCAGGCAGACAAGAAGTGGTAGCTGTCAAGGGGGTGGTTGTGGTGGTGGTGGCGACTGACAGCCAGGACGTCCGCGCCATATTTTTTCGGCCAACTCTTCTTTTTTTTTAATATTTTATTTATTTATTAGACAAGTAGGCAGAGAGACAGGCAGAGAAAGAGGGGGGAAGCAGGCTCCCCACCGAGCAGAGAGCCCGATGCAGGGCTCGATCCCAAGACCCCAAGATCATGACCTGAGCTGAAGGCAGAGGCTCAACCCACTGAGCCACCGAGGCGGCCCTCTTCGGCCGACTCTTAAACACACATGGTTCTCCAGCTAAATCTCAGCTAAGAGACTTTCCTCCAAGACCACATCACAATATAACAAGGCACTCTGATGTGGCTCAGACTGCTTCATGAGGGCTCCGTCCTAAATGACAGAGATGCTGTCCGAAAGCCTCCGTCTCCTTTCTGTGATTCAGTGCCGCATTATGAAAATGTCTTACACACTCCTATGCCTTTCATTTGATCTCCCTTCCCTGTTGTAGGGGTGCTGACAACAGTGACTCCATCTTTCGTCCTGCATCTCGTTCATGTCCCTGCAATGCCCAGCCTCAGGGCTACGTGTCGCAGGATCCTTGGAGGTTAGTTGATGCCCTAACCAGAGGTCAGGAAGGCTTGCTCTGAGCGTCTCTCTAACACACACCTGGTGCCACTTCAGGTAACTGCCCTTTGCCCACACCATAATGCCCCTTGCTGTGTAGAAGCAACAGATGAGGTTCAGAACAGTCGTACAGCCCCTGGATCACCATCTGCTGGATCCCTCCTATCAGGAAGCTACCCTGAATGAAATTCTGTATAAATGGCATGGAGAGGCTTGCTTTGATTTTTAGTCTCCAAGAGCCTTCTCAGCCTGGAGGATACTTTCCAATCCCTCCTCCTAACACCTGCGGAGCCGGCCAGGAGACCGAAGCGAAACAAGCATGCATAAAGGGGCCATGTTAGGGGAAAGCCCACCATCCCTGGGAGAAATCTCACTGTCCATAGGATGAGGCCCATTGTCTGTAGACGAAATCCCCAGATGGCCACTACCTCTATGTGGGCAGACAGCCAGGTTTTCTTTTCTTTTTGTTTTCTTTTTTTTTTTTTTTTTTTTTTTAAGATTTTATTCTTCATTTGAGAGAAAGAGAGAGGGAGAGAGAGCATGAGCGGGGGAGGGGTAGACAGAGAGGGACAAGCTGACTCTCTGTTGAGCAGAGAACATGACGTGGGGCTCAGGGCTTATCCCAGGACCCCAGGATCATGACCTGAGCTGAAGGCAGATGCTTACCCAACGGAGCCACCCAGGAACCCCGATGGCCAGATTTCTTGAGCATTTCAGACCACTGCGTGAGTAGGAGGACGCCCCCAAAATGCCTAAGAAATTATTAAATATCCTATCCAAAACTGCAGGGAAGCCAAAGTGCTGGAAAGATATAGCAACTTGGCTGTTACAACTGTAGGATGCCAAGGGATTGGAGCGGCTTCTTACAGTCAGCCCCCAGGGCATGCCCAGGACTTAAGTCGCTGTCCTCTTACCTGCGATGAATCAACCCTTTGCTACAGCAGCTGCTGTCATGGCTGACTTCAGAGAAAACCAAGAATCCATCAAAACGGAAATCAATTACAGTTATTTGCATAAGTTCAGGAAGAATCTCTCCTCCTTGTAACATGACACCATTAAAAACATTAGTTCTACTACCCAGGCTTTGACTGAAATGTTGCGCTTAGAGATGCGCGTGGACTCAGACACGACCAGACTTAAGCAGCTGAGATTTACTTCATGACCCAGCGAAGCCCCTTGGAAAAAGCTGTCCTGGTGTCTCACTTACAGGGTTCCCAGGAGCCGTACCAGGTGAGTGAAGATCCCTTCCTGGCAGGCTTGGGATCCCCAGGATACTTCAGGGACCTTGAGAAGAGAGGAAATAACCCAAATCTGCGGGTAGAGCAGGCGCGTCCCACAGCAGGTGTCAGGCTTCGCTCCTAACCTTGAAAGGCTGCTAAAGGCTCAATCTGAAATTCGCTCCGAAGTTCCAACAAAGCATATTCAAAGGAACCTACCCGGCCACTCACTATTCTTGCTGCACTTACGTAAATAATTAGGCCACGTCTGTTGAAACCTGGACTTGTTCTACAAACAACATGATCTTAATTTGGCTCCTTTTCACAGAAATGAGGGAGCTCCAGAGAGGAAAGAAGCTGTTTCAGGGACACACCTTTATGGGGGTTAGATTCGAGATCCCATTAACTGTCCTTGGATGTTTATTGTTCACCTATAAGACCAGGCTGGATTCTTCTGGTTTCCCTGCGTATCTAATTTCTGCCTGATGGTTTTCACATCGTAGGCCTGACTCTGAATGCCATCCCGCAGGACCACCTCCTGAAATGAGACCCGTTAACCTGAACTGACCTACCTCGGCTCCCTGTGAAATGTGGAGCGAGCCGCTGTGTGTGACTGTACGTGAGAGTTCTGAAACACTGGCTGTAGGGCGCCTGGGTGGTTCAGTGGGCCAAGCGTCCAACTCTTGATTTCGACTCAGGTCATGATCTCAGGGTTGTGAGATCGCGCCCCACTCGTGGGGTGTTTGCTTGAGATTGTCTCTCTCCCTCTCCCCATGCACACGGTCTCTCTCAGATTAATAAATCTTCAAAAATAAAATAAAGGCTCTAGAAGGGCGGGGGCTCACGAGGTACTGGGGAACACCCACGGCCCCAGTCCTCAAGTCCTGACCGATGCCCCGTTTCAGCCAGAAGGAGCCAGAGCTGGCCCAGTCCTTCAAGAACCAGAAATAGTGACAGTCGGGGTAGAACAGGCTCCTGGGAACCAAACCACTGCCATGCTGGTGCTGAATGAAGATCTGCCGTAGTGATGGCCAAACGATGTTTGTCTAATCGCCCCTGGCCTCACCTGTGCCGCCGTCTCCGCTGCATCAGGAAACACCTCCCGTCACCACCCGCCGCTCACCCTGACGTTCACAGTCACTCCGACGGCCGGGTCTGCTGAAAGGACCTCTCTACCGGGTCACTGAGGAGCCGCAGCTCTGAGTCTTTCGTCTTGTAGGTATGTTAACCTCACGTTGCTGTTCACGAGGACGCAAGTCCCCTCCTGCGATCGGCTCGGGTCACTGCGGAAGAACCGTGTGCACAGACCATGTGGCCGCGAGGAGGTCGGGGCGGGTGCGGGCGTGCGGACAACACTGACCCCATCTCCGGGGCTCCACCGCGTTTCTGCCCCTGCAATGACCCCCTCAGGGCCTTGGAGGCTGGTGCACGCACTAACTGGAACGCGGGGGTCTTGTTCTGAGCTCCCCCCTGGCCCACGGATGGCGCCACTTTAAGGTAACGACACTTTGACCCCACCACAACGCCCCTCACTCTAGAAAAGCTGCGGACTAGGGTCTAACTGTGCAGAGAAGCGTAGCCCTTGGGTCCTGGCCAGGCAGCCCTCGCCCCCCCCCGTCAGGGCCGCGAGCAAAACTGTGCAAACAGTACAAGCGGCCTGCTTCGTGTTTCCGTCTCAACGTGCTTCCTCGGTCTGGAGGACACTTTACAAGGGCTCCTCCACCTCCTCCACCTCCCCAGCTGTCAATTCCATTTCCCAAATAATTGTCAACACAGACATGAAAATCCATACAGCCCCTCGGGGCACAGACCCACACAAGTGTTCTCCAGGATTCTGAAGTACTTGGTGGACAGAAGAACACAAAAGGCGAGGCGCCTGGGTGGCTCAGTCGTTAAGCCTCTGCCTTCAGCTCAGGTCATGATCCCAGGGTCCTGGGATCGAGCCTCCTGTCCGGCTCCCTGCTCAGTGGAAGCCTGCTTCTCCCTCTCTCACTCCCCCTGCTTGTGTTCTGTCTCGCTGTCTCTCTCTGTCAAATAAATAAATAAAATCTTAAAAAAAAAAAAAAGAAGAAGAAGAAGAAGAAGAACACAAACAGGATTGGGACAGGAACATGTGACAGAGTCACAAAAGCAGCAGAAGTAGTCATGAGCGATTTTGTCTTAGGTGCAGGGTTCACTAGATAGACTAATTACTTCCAGTATGATAAAAAGGAAAACCAAGGTCTTAGACAATTATTTTGCAACATGTGCAATGCCTGACATATTTCAAAAACTCCTAAATTAGGGGCGCCTGGGTGGCTCAGTGCGTTAAGCCACTGCCTTCGGCTCGGGTCATGATCTCAGGGTCCTGGGATCGAGTCTCTGCTCAGCAGGGAGTCTGCTTCCCTCTCTCTCTCTCTGCCTGCCTCTCCATCTACTTGTGATTTCTCTCTGTCAAATAAATAAATAAAATCTTTAAAAAAAAAAAAAAACTCCTAAATTAAATGAAAGTATAAGTGAATTCTCGGGGAAAAATTGTTTTATTTTCTGCATAAGTATTCACTACTGGGACAGGTAGTTATGGCTTATTAAGTTGGTGTGCATTTGGAAGCTGTCTCCCTTTCACAGATTTTATAAGAATGACCTGTTTCCTTTTTTTAAATTTTTAATTTGCTTCAGACATAATTCTCTTGATACTACACATTTCACTGTGGGATGCGAAACTCTACCTGACAAGTGGCACTAAAATGTTGCAATAGCATTAGATAGACCTAGAGGAGTATCTTGGCCAAAAGTAGATCATTGTGTAGCCCTAATGTCTGGTATTGTACTCGTGGAAGGAGCCTTCTGATTACCACTCGTGACTTAGCAGGAATGTCTTCCTTTAATAAACTAATGCCTGCTTTCAGGGTTGATCCTCACAGCACCCAAGGCCCGTTTTCACCCATCAGTTTGTGCTCTAAGGAGAAAAACTGGGCCCCAATACAAGAACCAAATCCTAACTGCTCAGGGAAATTCTTGACTGCTCTGTGCTTTTCTCAGAGCTCCTCAGATCACACTGTACAAGAGGCTGTGAGACTAGAAGAATCCCAGGTACCGTGGTTCCCAGACCCGCAGGGAAGTCAGACAATACCAAGAATACTGAACAAATCAGACAGAACACTTCAAAAATAGAGCGGCCTGAGATATAATGTCGGCCTCTGGAGGGGGGCTTGTGCTATTCTGGAGGAACAACTGCGTATTTATATCCCCACCGACCTCCCTTGAATCATTAATAGCACTAGAAATCCCAGAAGCAAACAAAGAAAAAAGTTAACGTGGCTGATAACCCCACCTGGTTCTGTGGGCTCTCCACATTTGGTATGGGATCTAGTCTCTGGGTTCAGTCTGGGCCTTGTGGACTTCCGGCTGAGAAGCAGACTACAAACTCAGGTCATAAACCTTCTCTTAGTATTTCTGTCAAGGTGTTCAGATATGTGACCTCCAGAATCTGATGTGCTGCTGTGCATTCCATTCTATCAAACATTCTAACAAATGATCACTGAGCAAAAAGAATCAGAAAACTTGGTATTTACAGAGGTAAAAACCCAGAGACTTGATGTAAAATCGTGACACCTCAAACACGGGGAAGATCAGATGATCACACCCCCAGACCCCAGACATAACTGATCCATGCTTCAGTTCAGGCTGAAGATATCTATGGAAATAAGTGCATTCCGATTCAAGGGGAACACGAGGAGCCTCGGTTCTCTCCCTCCATACACAGCCTGGACACCAGAGCACTGCTTTGAAATTACCTACACACACACACACACACACACAGCCATCTACACAAACATGACTACTATCCCAGCATTTTCACTAGCATTACTTTACTGTCCCAAGAGACACCTGCCTAGGCAGCAAATAACTAGATTGTTAATCGCAAAAAATTCCCAAAAGATCATCAACTCTTCAAGGAGCATCACCATTGTTGGGGTGCCTGCGTGGCTCCATCGGTTAAGCGTCCAACTCTTGATTTTGGCTCAGGTCGTGATCTCAGGGTCGGGAGAGTGAGCCCTGCACAGAGCCTGCTTAAGATCCTCTGTCACTCTCCCGCTGCCCCCCACCACCACATGCGCGTGCGTACTCTCTCTATATAAATAATTAAAAATAAAAAAGTATCAACATTCTTGGACCCTGTCACGTTGCTGTTTTCACCCATCCTAAACTGTTATATCGCTACCCTTACTCAATCCTAACCAAGTTCCTTCATTTCAAACAAAACTTCCAATTCCCGATGAAATCCAACCTTGCTTTTCCCCTCCAAGACACGGCCAGGGCTCTGTCAAGGCCAGCATCAAACCCTTAGAAAAAGACCCAAACTCAGAAGTCAGAAAACTTATTTGGATTCTTGTTTTACCATTCACAACTATGAAACTAATACTGAGTTTCCTTGTTTGTATTTTGATGATAAAGAAATAACTTCTTCATAAGAATGAAGATTTGACCATATAAGGTACATGTGTAAAAGCACTCTTAAGTATTAAAGCTGTGTACTAAGATTAGTTGTTACTACTGTTAAGCAGGGTGTTCATTAAACTGGCTGTCCACCAGGGCCAAGAGTAGCACACACCCCACGACCAGGTGTAGACTCCTGGCTAAGCTGGGACTCCCTACTCCCTACAAAGAAGAGCTTGCTCTGGTCACAACATCATCGCAATACCAAACCATTTAAACATATGAATTCTTCATTATACTTTTTTCAATAATAAAAAAACTAAAATTAAAATCATTGTAACTGATAAAATCTAATACATTTCCAAAATATATCTTGTAGCAAGTGAATATAAAAATGGGAAACTGAATCTATTAGTTTCTATTTAAGGCACTGCACATCAGTGATTTTTAAAGAAAACTGTGAAATACTTAAGAAGTTAGAAATTTATTATACCATTGCTATGTATGATTCAAATAGACTTTGGAAAATACAACTGTACAATTAATCCTTATGAATCAGTTATCTGGAAATAACTACATTTCAAAATAAAAACATAACCATTAATTCATTTATCTGCCTGTCCACAAGGAGGACTATTTTCTCCAGACAATTCTGCTTTTTGACATATACACTAAAGGGCAATTTTCTTGTCTTTTTTGGAAACAGATACTTTCTTGACACCATTTCCAAATCTACCTGGCTTAACGATCGCTTTAAGACAAGAGCTCTTTCTTCTCAACTACAACAATTATTGGAGAATCACTTCCCACCATAAACGAACACAGGGACAGTGAAATAACAGAACACACAGCAAATGAGAATCCGAGATGAATCTGAGCTTCATGCAATCCGGGAAAAGAAAGACAAGATATTCTGTAATACCAGAAATGGAAGTTTAATGAAATTTTAAGTGAATAATAAAGCATGAACAGATGATGTTTGGGGCTGCTAAGACACTTTTATGGGATTTTTTTAAATCCCAGCTTCATTCTGAAGGCAAGCTGAGGGCACCGGGCGTGAGGCAACAGTTAGGAGCTCTGGCGCCGGAGTTAGACCCCAGTCCTTCTTTCTCCGCGCCCCAGAAGGCTCGACTTTAGGGACTGTATCAATGGGCCTTTTTGCCTTCTGGTTTTCCAGTGGGACTCCGCCAACGGAAGGCACCAGAAGGACATCCAAGAACAGGAGAGAGAGGCGGAGTATGGATTCCCCAGTGCCCCTTCTGCAGAGTCTTTGAGCCTGATAACACATCTCTCCCCAAATGTACAATCCGTTCAGCCAATCCGCTCCATACAGCCGTGGATCCAGGAGTGGTTCCACGGCCCCATCCCCTCAGTTCTAGGGGTGGAAATGGCTTCTGATGTGGCTACCTCCACACTGGTTTCTCTAAATCCTGCAATACTCTTGTAAAAAACCCTTTTAATAAACTCTCCTCCAGGTACCCAGTTTGAATGTGTTTCTTCCCAGGACCTTGACTGATACTCAGAAAAGCCATCAAACAGCTCTCTGCCTCAGTGTCTGCAGCTGTAGAGCCAGTCTAGTGACAGAATGTACCTCATAGGATGGTTCCCAGCGTCCCCGTCACAGGAAACACTCAGTCACTGTTAACTACAAGCAAGTTACATCTCTATCATTATTGAAATAGCATTAGTTCTTTTTTCAAGACAAAAAAAAAAAAAAATACACTTTACTTTACATAGTAACATTTTGGAGAATGCCCGTGGTCCTGAAAATGAGATTTTATTGTTATTCATCCCCCATAGTCTTGCTAACTTGGTAGTTCCTTAATGACCCTCTTCTATCTCCTGCTCTGACAATGAATAAGCTTCCAAATGTCGGCTCTCAGCAGAAATCAACACGAAATAAAACAAGGCTCAACATTAAATAATCGATCTCTTAAAGGGACCTCGGGGACAGGGAAGAGAGAAAACAGATTCAGCAATGCCTAAACATGCTTCCTAAGGGACACACGTCCACCCATTTGAAAGGTTTTACTGGCACTGGGAAAGTTTCATCCACGAAAAATAACGATCATTAGCCTTTCCATGACAACTGTGGTCCCCTACAATATCCATCACGCTCCTGGGGTTCATAGCTTTTTCACAGTTCTGATCCCTGGGCGCAAGACATTAGTGAGTATTGATGTGATTTTAATTGTTTCTCACATAAACTCCATGCCACTTGTCACCAAGTCCACATGCCCTAAAGATCATTATTGAACTTTGGGGAGTTCTGTATGTATGAAGCAATTCTGAACTTGCCCTGCAATTTTAACCAAGGTCATACCAGTGAAAGCCTTGGCTATTTGGTTTGATTAATAGGGTCAGTCAGAGGGAGACCTCAGATCAAAAAAGATTTTAAAAAGCAGCAAATCTGTACTAAAATATCTGGAAAAAAAAAAAAAGCACAAGAGCATGAAGACACATCATAGAGTATGTATTTCATATGAATGACCACATAGTTTTTATCTGAATTAAAATTCTCTTTACTAACTAGAGAATCTTCATTGCACAAGTCAAAATTAGTATTACTTTTAAAGCCTGAAATAGCTTAAGCCTAGGAACATTATAGTGGGACTCTATTCCAATCATTCCCAATATTTCAAATAAGCTTAAGGGGCGCCTGGCTGGCTCACACCATACAGCATGCGACCCCTGATCTCAGGGTTGTGAGTGAGCCCCACATCGGACATGGAGCCTACTTTGAATGAATGAAGGAATGAATGAATGTGCTTAAAAATATCACTAGTGATCTCATTTTCTAGCTCTAGAGAACCCGAGAAAACACATTTGCTGCACATCCTGTAGAGTGCATGTGTAAACTCCCATGCAGAGTTTGGTCTTCAGCATCTAAGTGGGCATATAAATAAGTGTATGAATAAGTACATGCATGTGTTTATAAACCCATAATATACACATGTATACATAAATATGCAATGTGTTTCAGAAGTCCTAAAATGCACATTTTTAACACATTAACACCTCTGAAATTGGGATGCATATTATAATCTAATAACGTGGAATGCCTGAGTGGCTCAGTCAGTTAAGCGTCTACCATCATCCAGGGTCGTGACCTCACTGTTCTGGGATCGAGCCCCACATCGGGCTCCTTGCTCAGCAGGGAGCCTGCTTCTCCCTCTGCCTGCTGCTCCCCCTGCTTCACTCTCTCTGTCTGACAAATAAATAAATAAAATTTAAAAAATAATAATAATCTGATAATGTGACATTATTATATTATTATAACATAGTAATTATTATAGAGCTTTTTTTTCTATTTTACCATCATATACCTCAGTGATAAATCTTATAAGCAACAGCATCTTAAATTGTGTGTATATGTCTGCGCGCGCGCACGTGTGTGTCTTACTCCTACTATCTTCCTTTGTTGTTGTTTTAGCCCTTTTATATATGCCTCTTGAGGTAATTTTAATCGTAAGAGTCACAGGTTTACAAATCTGGTAGATATGCCTTACTTACTAGGAGAAAACAAGCAAAGTCAATGATGAAACATGTTGTCAACCCTCACCACACAAAAATTAAACTCCGAATTGTTGAGTTGATTATAGTGAAACCAAACTTCAGGAACAAAGTTCCAAGAGGAAACACAGCCAATGAGCCACACCATCTCCGAAGCAGAAAATAATGACCCATGAAACTAACTGAAGGTTATCAGGCTCAAACTTCATGGACACATTATCCTCCTTACGGATGATCATAATGACTTTTGATGCATGAGTGCGTGGAACTAAATTTTATATAACATTAAGATACACAGGCGCTGCATAGTTTCAAATCCATGCTATTAAAACCACAAGTGCTAAAACTAATTTCTTCGTTTCTATGCATAACCACTGATACATTCCATTGGTCCCAATCAGTCCCATTAATCTTACTTTCCATGTCCTAGATGTTAGCTCTTAGAATTTGTCATTTTTCTGATTTTCCGTTCTCTTTTCTCTTAATTTAGGTCAAGTTTGGACTTCATTAAAGTTGAAGTTACAGTTTTCAAAATCACTGCTTATCACCATTTCCTTGAATTTCCTTTTAGAGAATCTTTCACCTGGTAAGAAAACTGCATTCAAAATATTCAAAAGAGATTTGCTGGGTGCCCACTGGGAGACCAAAGACAGAAAGAACCGAAGACCAAAGAAAGGTGAGAGTGACAGTCTTATCTTTGGTTCTCAAAATGTGGTCCATTTTCTAGGAGTATCAGCATCATCTGGATACTTCTTAGAAATGCAGAACCTCAGGTTCCACCCAGACCTACCATCTCAGTTCGGGTCCTTCAGAAAAAGAGATCCAGTAGGAAATAGACACAGATAGAGGTGATACAGATATAAATATAGAGACACACGAAGAAATTCATAAGGAATTGCTGACACAGTTATGGACACTGACCAGCCCCAATAGCTATACCATGTATTGGCAAACGGAGGGCCAATGGTTTAGTCTGAATCCGAGGGTGGCAGGCCTAAGATCTAAGAAGAGCTGATGTTTCAGTTCAAGCTGAAGGCAGTTAGACGGGAAGAATTCTCTCTTGCTTAGGGAAGGGTCAGCCTTTTGTTCTATTTAGGCCTTCGACTGATTGGGTGAGGCCCACCTGCATTAGGGAGCGCATTCTGCTGCGGTCTACCCATTTAAATGTTAATCACACCCTCACAGACACACCAGAAATGGTGTCTGACCACACATCCAGGTACTCGATAGCCCATCAATCTGACACGTAAAACTAACTGACACACCTCCCGTCTGGAATCTGCATGTTGACAGTCCCCGGGCACGGATGTTTGAGAAGCGTTAGTGTAGCCTACATGCACAAGCGCCTCACAGAAACACACACCAGTAAGTGCAACACAGTGTGGCTCCAGCTGCAATCCAATAGTCCAAGGTTCCGGGGCGGCTGGCGTGGGAAGCAGCGAACACACCAGGGAGGATGCACAAAAGAGAGGCCCCTGGACTAGGTGCTAAAGACAAGCAGGCGTTCGCACACGTGGCCTCTGCGCCTGGACTACCAGGCTTTGAAGCCACAACTCGGCCACTTACTAGTTGTGTGACCTGGGGTGAGTAATCTGACCCTGCCGTGCCCCGACTTCCCCATGTGTAAAATAGGGGAAATGGTCACACTCGTGTCACAGGGACACGGTGCTGATTAAATGAGCTAATACATGCGACGCTACAACAACGCCTGATGCGCAGAAGCACTACAGAGTGTGAACTACCATCATCCTCGTGTTTTCAGATCTCCTCCACGGGTTCGCCGGTGTTTGCAGCTCCTGATTTAATGTTACATCAGCCTCTGCCCCTTCAACCATGGCGTCATCCGTTCCTGGGAAAGTCTTCTCGATTCCCCTGATGGCTTGTTCCTGTTCCTGTTTCGTTCTGATTGTTGTTCTCCTGATGTCCGCATGAAAGAACCACACTCAAATGCAAACGTCCTCAGGAGGCGCAGGCTAAGTTACAGCAATCAGTCCTTGAAAACTGCAAGAAATGACATGCATTGTGTGCTCGCTCCCCGCCAGAAAACACTGTGAGCTCTTAGCTGTGCTACCGTCGTCACCACTGCCCACCTCGGCCCCGATCCGCAGTGTCAGTCACCTGCTGTCAACCACGGTCTGGAAGCAGGGGACCCTCCTTCTGACATATCATCAGAAGGTCAGTAGTAGCCGAAAGCTACGTCCCAACGCCTTGTCACTCACCTCCCTACCTCGCATCACAGAGCGATTTTATCGGCTCCCATCATCACGGAGAGAGCGGTGAGTACAGCGCACCAAGGTTTTGAAAGACAGAAGGGAAGAAAGAGCACATTCATATGACTTTCATTACAGTATATGGTTATAATTGTTCTATTTTATTATTGGTTATTAATGTGAATCTCTTACTGGGCCAAATTTATATAGTAAACTTTATCATATGTCTATGTAGGAAAATACATATATAGGATCCAGTACTACCTTCCGTTTCGGGGATCTCGAGGGGGTCTTGGAACACACGGATAAAGGGGGGTTCCTGTCACTCACTGAATTCTCATAACCCTCTGAGGCAGGTCGCACCATTAACTCTATGTTCCAGATGCAGAGACAGAGACACAGAAAGGCTAAGCAGTCTGCCCAAGTTCACAAAAATAGTCAGCAGCAGAGGCAGTATCAATACCCGGTGTTCTGGTTCCACACTTAGCCACTCTGCCACACTGCCTCTCCATGGGTGAAAATTTACGGAGAAGAACTTAGGAAGGTGATTGATAAATCTGGAGTGTGTCGGTTTTTTGATCATACATTCGCGTCCTGTAGACACGACGCGCACAGGAAATACAGACTGGCCTCTTCCCGCTCCAAGTTCAGACTGACAAAGGGTTCCAAAGACACAAGAAACAGAGAATAGTAGGGTCAGAGATCACCCACAGGAATCTACTTCCTATAACACGATGATGCTGGCTGACGTAACAAATAGACGTACAGATGTGCAAAACTTCAAGCACTTCAATAAAAACGTATTTCTTGGTCTGGTGTGAATACAAGGTAGATGTCCCTCACTGACAAGTGGCCTCCTCACAGCGGTTCCTTCCTTTGGCTCCGCCGTGCCCGCGTGTAGCCATCTGCATCCAGCCAGCAGAGGAGGAAGGAAACGTGCAGGAAGCATCCCTGCTTCTGTGACACAATCACTTCCATTCAGGTTCCTTTAGTGAGAAACAGAAACGGCCACACTCACATGCGAGAAGACTGGGAAGCGTACCCCAGCCGGCTCGCTACTTAGCAGAGGTAAGGATGTACAGTAGGAAGGGCATGAACTCCGGGGCACAGCTAGCCGCCTCTGACACCTTCTTGCCGTGGGGATTTTGCGGGCCGCCCATCGCGTGGGAGCATGTCTCCGGGAGACTGTCCCTGTGGAATCTAACAGGAGAACAAGAGAACCCCACTGCCACAGCTCACCCTGGTCACTGGCAGTTGGCCGGACAGTGCCCCTTGAGAGGGCTCGATGCAGAGAAACCGAGAAACCGAGAAACCACGGTCTCCTGAACTGGACTGTAGAGCCAGGGTGGAGAGTCCTCCCTCAACTCCTCACATGAAAAAATCCACGCAAGGTCAATACTTGGTGTTTACTTAATATCTGCTGTTGAAATATCTGATTACCCGGATGAAAAACACCCCTGCAGCAGCACACAAATATTCTCAGTCCTTTTCAGATTAAGAAAAAGATCCGGGGGCACCTGGGCGGCTCAGTCAGTTAAGCATTTGACTCTTGATTTTGGCTCAGGTCATGATCTCAGAGTCATGGGATCGAGCCTCACATCAGGCTCTGAGCTCAGCACAGAGCCTGCTTCAGACTTTTTCTCCCTCACCCTCTGCTCCTGCCCCTCAACGCCAGCATCATGTGAGTGCAAGCGCTCGCTCTCTCGCTCTCTCTCACAAAATAAAAAGAAGGAGGAAAGGAAGGAAGGAAGGAAGGAAAAAGATCTGAAATAGTTAAACTTCCAAGTGATTAAAAAGCACTAAAATGAATAAATGGCATGAAATTTGGTTCCTTAAAACTGGTGCTTCTCTAAATTGAGTTCCATCTGCCTTTCAGAATTGCAAGAAAAAGGCTCTGATGTATTCAGTGGCCGTGGATTTCCATATAAATATTGTCTAAATCATAATTCCTATGGTAACTATGGCTAATTATATGGCCAGCACAGTGAAACCCCAAGTTGAAAAATCCTTGACCTAGAGAATCTATTTCAACGCAATAAAAAATAAAAATGTAATTTCAAACGTGTATTTTGCCCTTGTAGGAATGTTCATCGCTGCCCTACAACATATCCAGAGGACCTGAGAAACATAGCAAGTACGTTCCTTGCAGAGTAAGTTTTTGCAAAGTTAGATTTAAATGTCATGTATGTCAAGCTTTGTGTCTTCTTCACCTTATTTATATTATTCAATGGTAAAATTAAAACTGTATTATACAGTTCCAGCTTTGGGTTGGTGGCAAGTAAATTAATTTCGATCAAGCCAGAGCCCTGCGGAATAAAGCATGTATCCCAGAAGGGAAACTGTGCCAGAAGAGAAAGCCTGGGCTGCCCGTCCCTTCTTGCCTTTGAAGCTAAATATTCATATCATGAATCCCAGGTTCCGCACCGAGTGAGAAACGAAAAGCTAGAGACAGTGCGCGACCACTGTGAAGCCTCGATGCCAGCCCGGGGCTGTCCACAGCGACACGCCACACAGGAAAGACCCGCGCCTCCAAGAAGCCACCAAGGCCGAGCACGTTCTCTACCACGGCAGGTGGTCCCACCCCGCAGGCTTCAGTCAGGCTGCCCGGCTTCGGGCCCTTTCCCAGCCGGGGTCCCGAGCCTCTGCAGGTTCCGCGAGCGGCCCAGCACCTTCCAAACTATCCTTTTCTGCACCTTGTAGACCAAGAACTCTAATGGCAAGACCCCTCTTAACACCTGAGGACACGCGGGCTTGGCACAACTGAATGACCCGGCCGAGGTCACACAGCCAGTCGCTAACAGCAGAGAACGGAGTCCCGGCCCAGTGTTCTCCTGATTCCCTGAGTCACTTTAGAGGGACTCGCGGTCAGAGGTTTATTTCTGAACCTCAAAGGCACTCGAAGTGACCCGGCACGTTTCCCCAGAGGCGATGCTGTCGCTGTTCCCTTCGCCCCCATCGGCTGCTGCCCTCAGGGGAACCCGCACACTCTGTGCCGCACAAATATCACTCACACGTTAGGACCCCCTTCCTAATAGACATGATTCCTTAAAGCTCCTTCTGTGCTCTACACAATGTAGGGAGTTTGTCGGCCATTTTTTTAAGAGATTTTATTTATTTGTTTGTCTGTTTGTTTTCGAGAGAGAGAGGGTGGTGCCCATGGGAGCAGAAGAGTGGCGGAGGGAGAGGGAGGGGGCGCCTCCAGCAGACTCTGCTCCAGTCCGGAGCCTCCCCCGGGCTCCATCTCATGACCTGGAGACCGTGACCTAAGCCAAATACAAGAGGCAGATGCTTACGCACTGGAGCCAGCCTTGCTCCCCATTCAGCTGTTTTGACTTGGGCTGAATAGTCACAAAAGCTAGAGTAACCTGAAGGGCAGAGCTGCAAATTATTCGAACAATCTTTTCTTTACACGTGTTCAGCTGTGACTGAGAGCTGAAAGAAAGAATTTGTGGACTAAAAGCATCGCAAGAAAATTCCACCAAGGGACTTTTCCTGAGCAAGAGCTTTGCCAGCCCTAGTCTTTCCCTCACTACAGATCGGCCCAAAACTGTGGGAAAGAAGCCCTTGTAGCCAGGGAACCACCAGAATTTCGGGTGATTCAGAGAGGCCCATGCAACAAAGTGGCATTTCCTCATGGGAAGAAAGAGGCCAGTCCCTTCTAAAGGTATAAGTCGTCTCCTCCTCGGAAGTCGTGCACCAAATAGAAATGAACGCTGCTCCGTCTTTTCTGTTTTGTAGGAAAGAATGGAGAGGCAGTCTAGAAAATAAAGCAACAGAGAATAAAAACACCAGTGTGCTGCTTCTTCTATCAGAAAGACTCTTTTCATCAAGCAAGCAAAGATTTTGCTTAATATAAAGAAATCCTATATCCAGGTGGATAAGACCTACTTTGAATCTCCGGTAGGTTTCCAGGAATATTATCTTCTCTAAAGTAAAGCGTATTAACAAAGCTTGATTTAACTCCTTAGAAAACTATCTCTCTGCAGGACAATTCACAAAAGTTATTAAAGCCAATTCTGTGAATTGCTATTGACCTGTATAATTCATATGCTATACTATGAAAGCGCGTCAGCCCTGACACCCAAGAGTACCCCCAAAGAGATGTTCTTGCCTGAATTTGTGCTCCTGGACTTGGAGACATTCCAGGAAAGTAGTACACACCTAGACAGAGATTTTTTTTTTTTAAACAATAAAAATTTATCATCTCACAGTTTATGTCAGAAGTCTAGACACAGCCTAACTGGGTCTGCTCAGAGTCTCACCAGGTCTTAGGGTGTCCGCTGGGCTTGTGGCCCCATCAGGAGCCTGGGGTCCTCTTCCAAGCTCATTCAGGTGGTGAGAAAAGGCATCTCCTTGTCACTGTGGGACTGAAGTCCCTGCATTCTTGCTGGCTAGAGCCGGAGGTCGCGCTCAGGGGAGGAGCTGTCTCAGGCCCTAGCCTTGTAGGTGTCTCACAATATGGGGGCTTCCTTCAAACCCGGGAGGAGAATCTCTATTCCTTTGAATCTCCGAGTCCTCTGAATAACACCCATTGATTAAGACAAGCTATCCAGGATAACATCCCTTCTGACTCACTTAAAACCAGCTGATCTGAGATTAAACCTGCAAAATTCTTTCATCACCCAGTCATAGGAGCGAATTCCATCGCATTCACAGACCCGTCCATGCTCAAAGGCGAGCAGATTGTCAAGAGTGTCTAAAAGGAATAAATAAAAGGGAGGGGCAGGAGTCTTGGGGGCCCTCTTAGTGTTCTGCCTGCTACACAGACCACGTCCTTTCAGAATGACTTTCTATTTTCCGCACTGGTTCAGAATTGAGGTGTGGAGTGGAAGGTGTGTCAGTGAGTACTATGTCTAAAGATCTTACGGGTCCATAGCTACAAGAACCCTGTGGCCACTATCTGCCATCATTACCCAGCAGCTAGATAGGAAAAACTCTTGCTGGTGCAGAAAGCAATTCTTCTTTTTCCCCAGACCGACCAGAGCTCTGAATTCCCTTAAAACTCAACTCAATAAATGTCTATAGAAAACCTTTGTTGAAAGTCAACTGTGCCCTCTTAGTCTCCTCCGCTGTCTTTCATGCAATCCTCTCCGTCAGCCAGCATTGTGATTTTGGACAAAGAACTTCGCCTTTCTGGGTCTAAGTTTTCTCATTTGTAGAACTATAAGAAGGTCATTCTAGGTGACACTGAAGCTGTCTCCCAGGTCTATCCAATAAGTCTAGGTATTTGGATTTACCTAGACTTATAGCATCTAAACAGAAAGTAGAACCATGTGAGAAGTCACTGAATCGAAGGTTGGTTCCAAGCCATTGTTCTGGGACACCATCAAAGCTCAGAACTGACCCGGTCCAGAGGAACAGCACGGGACAGGACCTGACAACCTTCCCCCGGTGGTGGGAGTCACTGAACTCTCCACGTCAAGCATCCGCATTCCTCGCTCTCAGGACTGTCCAGTCATCCCTGTTCCGACACCTCGTCAATGATCTCCTCTCCCAACTCTTACACCTTTCCCAGTCACTGTGTGGATCGTACTTTGGGTTTTTTCCATTACGGAACTGGCCTTTAGTCCTGGCTCCCACATCCCGTGAGCCCGGCTGTGACGTAATCTTTCCACACAATGAAGGTATTGTCCTCAGAGTTGGTGTGCAGAGCAAGAGCAGGTAGGCAGTAGTGCATTATGCAGACTGAGGCACTGTCAGGATTGTCATCCATAGTAATAGTCTTTAAACACACAGAGTTCTGCTACTTCCTCTAGGTCCATCAGAGGACTTAACCTTGCATACATGCAGCACAAGGTCCACCAAGGTGCGCAAATACCTTTTGTACATAATAAAGCCCAAAGAGACTCACAGATGCTCACCCCCATCCTCAGGAAACCTGGAGCGAGTCTTCCCTTTCCGACTTCCTGGGGCTTGAGACGCTGGACGGGGCAGGACCAAAGCGTCCACTCGTCTCACTCGGTCTTCTGATAGTCAGTCCACAACACCAGTGCGTGCACCGTCTCGTCAAACTCCCGGCCCTGCAAGACTGATGCGCTGGGAATACTCTACTTCTCCCTCCGCCCCGTGACTTCCACACTGCTGCACCGTCCTCACGCCTTCCCGACCTGGTCCGTCGCCTTCCAAGTCCTCCCCCGGGCTCTCGGCTCCTCCGCCGGAGACCAGCGGCCGCCATGTCCGTCCCGCCCTCCGGAAGTCTACGGAAAGCGCTGGGGGAACAAAAGCTCCGGAAAGCGAACCGAGCGGATGACTCAGCCCGGCCCCCGGCAAGGGCGGTGCAATTCCATCTCAGGCAAAGACGCTTGAGAATCACTACAACGGCCCGTCCCAGAGGATCAACAAGAAATCCGGCCGAGACCAAGTTCACCTACCAAGGAGAAGAGCGGAATTCCAGAGGAGGAGAAGGCAAAGCACGGAACTCATGGCTTTCTCCCTGTGATTTTTTATAGGCTTGCAGTTAATTTAATTTTTTTTCACTTTCATTTTTTTTCTCTTCTTCTTCTGCTAAAATTTTTTTAACTTTTACCGTTTTCTTTTTTAACGTTTTTTAACTACTTTATATAATATGTATATTTTTTCTTTTTTATACTTTTCTTTATTTGTTTTTTTTTTTAATTCTTCTTTTTTTTTTTCCTTTTTCTTTCTTTCTTTCTGAACCTCTTTTTATCCCCTTTCTCCCTCCTCACGATTTGGGATCTCTTCTGATTTGGTTAAAGCATATTTTCCTGGGGTTGTTGCCAACCTTTTAGTATTTTAATTGCTCCTTCATATACTCTTTTTTTTTTTTTTTTAGATTTTATTTATTTACTTGAGAGAGAGACCGTGAGAGAGAGCATGAACGAGCAGAAGGTCAGAGAGAAGCAGACTCCCCATGGAGCTGGGAGTCCGATGCGGGACTCGATCCCGGGACTCCAGGATCATGACCTGAGCCGAAGGCAGTCGTCCAACCAACTGAGCCACCCAGGCGTCCCGCTCCTTCATATACTCTTATCTGGACAAAATGACAAGGCAGAAAAATTCACCACAAAAAAAAAGAACAAGAGGCAGTACCGAAGGCTAGGGACCTAATCAATACAGACATTGGTAATATGTCAGATCTAGAGTTCAGAATGACAATTCTCAAGGTTCTAGCCGGGCTTGAAAAAGGCATGGAAGATATTAGAGAAACCCTCTCAGGAGATATAAAAGCGCTTTCTGGAGAAATAAAAGAACTAAAATCTAACCAAGGTGAAATCAAAAAAGCTATTAATGAGGTGCAATCAAAAATGGAGGCTCTCGCTGCTAGGATAAATGAGGCAGAAGAAAGAATTAGTGATATAGAAGACCAGATGACAGAGAATAAAGAAGCTGAGCAAAAGAGGGACAAACAGCTACTGGACCACGAGGGGAGAATTCGAGAGATAAGTGACACCATAAGACGAAACAACATTAGAATAATTGGGATTCCAGAAGAAGAAGAAAGAGAGAGGGGAGCAGAAGGTATACTGGAGAGAATTGTTGGGGAGAATTTCCCCAATATGGCAAAGGGAACGAGCATCAGAATTCAGGAGGTTCAGAGAACGCCCCTCAAAATCAATAAGAATATGCCCACACCCCGTCACCTAATAGTAAAATTTACAAGTCTTAGTGACAAAGAGAAAATCCTGAAAGCAGCCAGGGAAAAGAAGTCTGTAACATACAATGGTAAAAATATTAGATTGGCAGCTGACTTATCCACAGAGACCTGGCAGGCCAGAAAGAGCTGGCATGATATTTTCAGAACACTAAATGAGAAAAACATGCAGCCCAGAATACTATATCCAGCTAGGCTATCATTGAAAATAGAAGGAGAGATTAAAAGTTTCCAGGACAAACAACAACTGAAAGAATTTGCAAACACCAAACCAGCTCTACAGGAAATATTGAAAGGGGTCCTCTAAGCAAAGAGAGAGCCTACAAGTGGTAGATCAGAAAGGAACAGAGACCATATACAGTAACAGTCACCTTACAGGCAATACAAGGGCACTAAATTCATATCTCTCAATAGTTACCCTGAATGTTAGTGGACTAAATGCCCCAATCAAAAGACACAGGGTATCAGAATGGATAAAAAAAACAAAACCCATCTATATGTTGCCTAAAGAAACTCATTTTAGACCCGAAGACACCTCCAGATTTAAAGTGAGGGGGTGGAAAAGAATTTACCATGCTAATGGACATCAGAAGAAAGCAGGAGTGGCAATCCTTATATCAGATCAATTAGATTTTAAGCCAAAGACTATGATAAGAGATGAGGAAGGACACTATATCATACTCAAAGGGTCTGTCCAACAAGAAGATCTAACAATTTTAAATGTCTATGCCCCCAACGTGATAACAGCCAACTATATAAACCAATTAATAACAAAATCAAAGAAACACATCAATAATAATACAATAATAGTAGGGGACATTAACACTCCCCTCACTGAAATGGACAGATCATCCAAGCAAAAGATCAGCAAGGAAATAAAGGCCTTAAACGATACACTGGACCAGATGGACATCACAGATATATTCAGAACATTTCATCCCAAAACAACAGAATACACATTCTTCTCTAGTGCACATGGAACATTCTCCAGAATAGATCACATCCTCGGTCCTAAATCAGGACTCAACCGGTATCAAAAGATTGGTATCATTCCTTGCATATTTTCAGACCACAATGCTCTGAAGCTAGAACTCAACCACAAGAGGAAGTTTGGAAAGAACCCAAATACATGGAGACTAAACAGCATCCTTCTAAAGAATGAATGAGTCAACCGGGAAATTAAAGAGGAATTGAAAAAAATCATGGAAACAAATGATAATGAAAATACAACGATTCAAAATCTGTGGGACACAACAAAGGCAGTCCTGAGAGGAAAATATATAGCGGTACAAGCGTTCCTCAAGAAACAAGAAAGGTCTCAGGTACACAACCTAACCCTACACCTAAAGGAGCTGGAGAAAGAACAAGAAAGAAACCCTAAGCCCAGCAGGAGAAGAGAAATCATAAAGATCAGAGCAGAAATCAATGAAATAGAAACCAAAAAGACAATAGAGCAAATCAACGAAACTAGGAGCTGGTTCTTTGAAAGAATTTATGAGGCCAGCATCACCTTGATCCCAAAACCAGACAAGGATCCCATCAAAAAAGAGAATTACAGACCAATATCCTTGATGAACACAGATGTGAAAATTCTCACCAAAATACTAGCCAAAAGGATCCAACAGCACATTAAAAGGATTATTCACCACGACCAAGTGGGATTTATTCCAGGGCTGAGAGGCTGGCTCAACATCCACAAATCAATCAATGTGGTACAATACATTAATAAAAGAAAGAACAAGAACCATATGATCCCCACAATAATGCTGAAAAAGCATTTGACAAAGTACAGCATCCCTTCCTGATCAAAACTCTCCAAGTGTAAGGATAGAGGGTACATACCTCAATATCATCAAAGCCATCTATGAAAAACACACAGTGAGTATCATTCTCATTGGAAAAAAACTGAGAGCTTTTCAGCTGAGGTCAGGAACACAGCAGGGATGTCCATTATCTCCACTGCTATTCAACATAGTACTAGAAGTCCTAGCCTCAGCAATCAGACAACAAAAAGAAATTAAATGCATCCAAATCAACAAAGAAGTCAAACTATCACTCTTTGCAGATGATATGATCCTATATGTGGAAAACCCAAAAGACTCCACTCCAAAACTGCTAGAACTTATACAGGAATTCAGTAAAGTGTCAGGATATAAAATCATGCACAGAAATCAGTTGCATTTCTCTACACCAACAACAAGACGGAAGAAAGAGAAATTAAGGAGTCCATCCCATTTACAATTGCACCCCAAACCATAAGATACCTAGGAATAAACCTAACCAAAGAGGCAAAGAATCTATACTCAGAAAACTATAAAGTACTTATGAAAGAAATGGAGGAAGACACAAAGAAATGGAAAAATGTTCCATGGTCCTGGATTGGAAGAACAAATATTGTGAAAATGTCTATGCTACCTAAAGCAACCTACACATTTAATGCAATCGCTATCAAAATCCCACCCATTTTTTCAAATAAATGGAACAAATAATCCTAAAATTTATATGGAACCAGAAAAGACCTCGAATAGCCAGAGGAATGTTGAAAAAGAAAGCCAAAGTTGGTGGTATCACAATCCAGACTTTAAGCTCTATTACAAAGCTGTTGTCATCAAGGCACTATGGTACTGGCACAAATATAGACACATAGACCAATGGAACAGAATAGAGAGCCCAGAAATAGACCCTCAACTCTATGGTCAACTTATTTTCTACAAAGCAGGAAAGAATGTCCAATGGAAAAAAAGACAGCCTCTTCAATAAATGGTGTTGGGAAAATTGGACAGCCATATACAGAAAAACAAAATTGGACCATTTCCTTATGCCACACATGAAAATAGACTCAAAATGGATGAAGGACCTCAGTGTGAGAAAGGAATCCATCCAAATCCTTGAGGAGAACACAGGCAACAACCTCTTTGACTTCAGCCGCAGCAACATCTTCCTAGGAACATCACCAAAGGCAAGGGAAGCAAGGGCAAAAATGAACTATTGGGATTTCATCAAGATCAAAAGCTTTTGCACAGCAAAGGAAATAGTTAACAAAACCAAAAGAGAACTGACAGAATGGGAGAAGATATTTGCAAACGACATATCAGATAAAGGGCTAGTGTCCAAAATCTATAAAGAGCTTAGCAATCTCAGCACCCAAAGAACAAATAATCCAATCAAGAAATGGGCAGAGGACATGAACAGACATCTCTGCAAAGAAGACATCCAGATGGCCAACAGACACTTAAAAAAATGCTCCACATCACTCAGCATCAGGGAAATACAAATCAAAACCACAATGAGATATCACCTCACACCAGTCAGAATGGCTAAAATCAACAAGTCAGGAAATGACAGATGCTGGCGAGGATACGGAGAAAGGGGAACCCTCCTACACTGTTGGTGGGAATACCAGCTGGTGCAGCCACTCTGGAAAACAGCACAGAGTTTCCTCAAAAAGTTGAAAATAGAGCTACCCTACGACCCAGCAATCACACTACTGGGTATTTACCCTAAAGATACAAACGTAGTGATCCAAAGGGGCATGCGCATCTGAATGTTTATAGCAGCAATGTCCACAATAGCCAAACTATGGAAAGAACCTAGATGTCCATCAACAGATGAATGGATCAAGAAGATGTGGTATATATACACAATGGAATACTATGCAGCCATCAAAAGAAATGAAATCTTGCCATTTGCAACAACATGGATGGAACTAGAGCGTATCATGCTTAGCAAAGTAAGTCAATCGGAGAAAGACAACTATCATATGATCTCCCTGATATGAGGAAGTGGAGATGCAATGTAGGGGGTTTGGGGGGGTAGGAGAAGAATAAATGAAACAAGATGGGATTGGGAGGGAGACAAAGCATAAGTGACTCTTAATCTCACAAAACAAACTGAGGGTTGCTGGGGGGAGGGGGTTGGGAGAAGGAGGTGGGATTATGGACATTGGGGAGGGTATGGGCTATGGTGAGTGCTGTGAAGTGTGTAAACCTGGCGATTCACAGACCTGTTCCCCTGGGGATAAAAATATATTATATATTTATAAAAAATTAAAAATTAAAAAAAAATTAAAAATCAGCTTTAAAATTAAAAAAAAAAGTTTTCCCCCTTTTACCACCTGCACCTGCTTATCCTCCACATATATTCTGGACATACGTGTGCAACACAAGTAATATAACTCATAATTCAACCTAACACCAGATTATTTCTGTTTCTATTTCAGCTATGCTTTTTTGATTACCTTTATGTTTTTAACAAGAAACATTCACACAGTACAAAGATCAAAAGAGAATAAATAAGTTTCATTCATCCTATCCCCAAGCCAAGGAGCTTCCCACTCAGATGTAGCCAGAATTAACAGATAACAATGCCGTTAGAGTGATATGTTTAAAATTCAGTTTTGCAAGAAACATAGACGGAGCCCCATGATGTGCACTGCATTCGTGATTAACAAATAACCATCAAAAGTACTGAGCACTTTCCACAGGCCAGGCAGTAGGCACAAGACTAACCATCTCATATGCCTCTCCCTCTTAGTCCTCATGCCAATGCCAAGAAGTTGGTTCTGTTAGTATCCTAACTTAGCAAATGAGGAAACTGAGAGTGATTAACTGATTTGCTCAAGATGTCTAATGACAGACGTTATTAGAAAAATGGACAAAACCCTGCACAGGCACTTCTATAAGAGGATATGCCAATAGCCAACACCTGAGTGAGAAGGTACTCTTCTTCCTTAGCCACCAGGAAAATGTCAATAAAACCACGACACACGACCCCTCTGCAACCACGAGAATGACTAAAGGAAGACGACAGAGGACGCTGTGGGCTGGCGAGGGTGTGGAGCAACGGGAACTGGTGGAAGTAGAAGCCATGACGATCGCTTTGGGAAACCGACGGTATCTGCTGAGACGATATTTGCCAGGTTCCTCAGATCCGTAACCTGGCAATTCCACCCCTGCTTACGTGCACGGCAGAAACGGCTCAGCATGTTCGCCAAAGGCATGTGCTAGAATGTCTGTAACGGGTATTAACCGTGTAAACCAAATCAGCAAACCATCCAAGTCCCAGGATGGGTGGAGTACGGTGGACCCACACGATGGGATACGTTACAGCAGCGAGGACGGATGGTGCCCACGTGCATGGAATGACCTGGGTGAGTCTCGCAAGTGGAACGTTGAGAGAAAGAAGCCAGACACGTAGGAGTATGTGGTGCATGATTCTGCTTACATAAAGCACAAAACCAGGCAAAACTATGTTGTTAGGAAGCAGGATAATAACTACCTTAGGGCGCGTGGAGTACAGGAAGGGGACCTGAGGGAGGCTTCCGGGACGCTGGTAATGGTCCCGATTCTGCTTCAGTTTATGAAAATTTGTCAAGCCACGCACTTCTCGAACACACACACACAATACTTTAATAAGAAGTTACTAAAAATTCCTGTGCTCATGAAGTTTACATTCTGCTGTAGCCAAGGACATCCTACGTACAGACGTGTCTGCTGACCAGAGAAATGAGCAAATGCATCATTCTTAACACGGGGTTTTAGGGCCCTGGGGCACTGCATGGGGAAGATCTTGTTCCTGTTAAGAAGCTAGATCCTGGCTACCTGCTGTCCTCAGACTCAGGCTTACACCACTCCCCCAGAACTTAACATTCCTTGTCCTTAAATATAAGTTAAGGCAAGTGTTCTTCACCCGGGATCTTCAGACCGTGAGGAACCCTTGGATAGAATGCAGAGGTCTGTAAGCTTAGATGGGGGAAATTACGCACTGATCCATGTCAGTAAACTCTACTCAAATCTGGCATCTCCCTCAACAGAAATGCAGAGCACAAAGAACGGCAATGTTGGAAGAACCTAAGACTTTATCCTCCATAAGAACACCACAGGTATCTCCATACTCATGTCAACTGTTAGAGCTGTCTTAAAATGTCATTTACGTTCATCATTATTAGAAAGTCGGGCAACTGTTACATCTGTCACTACATTTTTTTTAGTCTTGTGTGTTAATCAGCATATATATTATCGTATTACAACTGATTTTTAGTATCTTGGTAGCTTTACTTCCTTTGTCATCCTCTGCCTATTCTTTTGTGTTCAGGAACATTATTTCGAGAATGGATCTGTGAGCTTTCCACACTGCCAAAGGGCTCAAAGAACAAAGGCAATGCTCATGTGCCATTTTCGGCTTGCGCCCCACCGCAGCCGCCCGGCC